>NC_091031.1:2563956-2883201 GCF_041296385.1 Aphelocoma coerulescens
TCCCCAACCCATGGATCCGCTCCTACTCGTTCGATGGAAAAGAGGAGTAAGTGGGTAAATGATGCTGCATCCCATACCCGCACTGCAGGGTACGGACACACGGACAGACCTGCAGAAATATTCCAGGCGGAGGAAGGCTGAGGCTCAGGGTGCCCGTAATTAGTGTAATAATTAGTGTAATGACCCTTGAAGCCTGGGCATTGGCTGCATTTGAATCCAGTCTCCTGCAGGCACAAAGGGGGATTTATCTCCTCCTCCTCTACATCTTCACATGGAAGATGGGTTTGGGGAAATTTTTGGGACATGGCAGTAGCAGCTGAGAGCATCTCCTCCATTTCCTGCAGGTGGGAAGTGAATCCTCTCTATTGCAACACAGTGAGGGAGATCTACCCCTACAGCAACAGCAACCGGCTGCTCAACATCGTGGACATGGCCATATTCGACTTCCTAACAGGTAATGATGGAGGGGGAAAGGACCTTCCTTCCTGCCTTCCTTCCTGCCTTCCTTCCTTCCTGCCTGCCTTCCTTCCTGCCTGCCTTCCTTCCTGCCTGCCTGCCTGCCTTCCTGCCTTCCTGCCTTCCTGCCTTCCTGCCTTCCTGCCTTCCTTCCTGCCTGCCTGCCTTCCTGCCTTCCTGCCTTCCTGCCTTCCTGCCTTCCTGCCTGCCTTCCTGCCTTCCTGCCTTCCTGCCTTCCTGCCTTCCTGCCTTCCTGCCTGCCTGCCTGCCTTCCTGCCTTCCTGCCTGCCTTCCTTCCTGCCTGCCTGCCTGCCTTCCTGCCTTCCTGCCTTCCTGCCTTCCTTCCTGCCTGCCTGCCTTCCTGCCTTCCTGCCTTCCTGCCTTCCTGCCTTCCTGCCTGCCTTCCTGCCTTCCTGCCTTCCTGCCTTCCTGCCTTCCTGCCTTCCTGCCTGCCTGCCTGCCTTCCTGCCTTCCTGCCTTCCTGCCTTCCTGCCTTCCTGCCTGCCTGCCTGCCTTCCTTCCTGCCTTCCTTCCTGCCTTCCTTCCTGCCTTCCTTCCTGCCTTCCTGCCTGCCTTCCTGCCTTCCTTCCTGCCTTCCTGCCTTCCTTCCTGCCTTCCTGCCTTCCTTCCTTCCTGCCTGCCTTCCTGCCTTCTTTCCTGCCTTCCTGCCTTCCTCCCTCCCTCCCTCCCTTCCTCCCTCCCTTCCTCCCCACAGCCAGCACAGCCCCTTCAATGTGGGGGCACAGGGGAGCCCCCAGACTCTCCCCAGCAAGGGGAAGCAGCAGCTCTGACCATTGCAGACACTTCCAGCCCAGCAACAAACATTCCATGCAAGTCTGAAAAAAAGCTTGGCATAGTTTTGAGAATTCCCTGCAGGGGAAACTCTGTCTCTCTGTGTGCCTTTTGCAGGGAACATGGACCGGCACCACTACGAGATGTTCACCAAGTTTGGGGACGATGGCTTCCTCCTGCACCTGGACAATGCCCGAGGGTGAGGCAGTGGGGGGGAGGAGGTCGGGAGGGGGGAAGGAGGAGGGCACCACTGAACTCTGCTTCACCCCCCAGGTTTGGGCGGCATTCCCACGATGAAATCTCCATCCTGGCTCCGCTCTCCCAGTGCTGCATGTAAGTCCCAGCTCCACCTTCCTTCCTGCCCAGGAATGTTGGTGCTCCTGCTGTCAATGGGAAGTCACCCAGGCCTGGCTCCATCCAGCAGCTCAAGGAGGACCCCGCTAATCCCAGCCAAGGGGCGGGCTGGGTGCTGGAGCATGGGAATCACAAGTGGAAGAGTATTCACTGATAGAGCAGGGGGCACTGTCCTTTGGATCAAACTCTTCCAGAAAGTTCTAACAGCCTTTCCCAGCCCATCAACATGAGGTGCTATCAGGAAGCACAAATCTCCACCCAAAATCCTGGTGGAACTTCAATGCAGTTAATCAGGTTTCCTCTTCTCATGGCATGAAGGAGAAGCTCATAAATTTAACCCTATGTTCCCCCTTAATTAATTCACATAAATCAGCAGCTGAGAGTTAAATTTAAGAGGCAGAAGCAGCTGCTCTTCCCTGGGGTTTCTCTTCAGGAGATGTGTAGCCTTTTTCCTTGCTGTACCTGCTCCTTGTCCCCCTCGGGGTGGTAACTGCACTCTCCCCACACAGCTTTAATTTTAAGAACTGTTATTTGTACTCAGCAAGTCTTTTCATTTCTAATTGCAGGCTCGCAGGGAATCCTTCTCTTGAAATTTTGTGCAGTTTGAAATTAACTCTGCCTCTTAATTTGACCTGCACACCATAATATCCACAGGTCACATCGTTCCCGTTCTTCCAGGTCCACCTCCCAGAAACCACTCTTAATTTAATTCTTGTGAAAGGCAGTGCTAAGAGGACCTGAACACCTTGTCATAAGCAACCTAGGGCCAGGAACAGCATAAAAGCAACTCGTGCTGTCTCAGGGAGACACGCAAACCCTCATTTCCCACAAGAGCCGATCCATTTGGAGTGGGAGAGCACCTAAAAACCACTTGGAAAGGAAGAGAAGAGTTTTTACTTGAGTAAGCACATGGAGACCACAAATTTCAGCCTGCCCTGACCAACAGCCTGGACTCAGCCCACCGAGTCACCTCCTTGCTCCGACACCAAGCTGAGCCACGTGAGCAGGAAAGCTCCTCCAGCCACTCCACGTGGGAGCTCTGGGAGCACAGGGATGCTGCAGGCAGCCTGCTTCCTTCCCTGTTTAACACACCCACCTCATCCCCAGCTGAGTTCTGCTCCAAGTCTGGCTTCCAGCAGATTTGGGTCTGTATTTTTAGCTGCCTTTCACAGCTCCCAGCCCAGCCCCTGTCCCACACGTCGAAGCCTGCAGGTCTCCTCTCCCAGCACAGTGCTTGGCACAGATCCAGGCATGCCATGAGCTGGTCCTTTCCCTGAAAGCATCCGAACCCTCCTGGAGGCACAGCCAGGCCTGAAAACAGCCCTGGAGAGCCTGATGAGGTCCCTGGAAGGCTCGGGGTGAAACGTTCAGCAGTTCAGCACAGCCACAGGGTCACAGTGGGAGCAGAGTGGGGCCAGGGCAGCGTTTCCATCTCAGCCCTCTCCGTGCTCTGCCTGTTTGTTGTGTAACTGTTCCAGCACTCAATCAGCTGCTCCCCACGGGGTCAGAGCAGCCCGTTCTCCACCTCCAAGCACCGTCGCTGTTGGGACCAGAGCAAACACAGCTGGTGTTTACCCACAGCAGCTCCTGCGCCAGCCCTGCCTCGAAGGACAGCGCACAGATGCTCCTTCACATCTGCTCTGGGCACAGCTTTCCCGGGCAGCAGCAGCAGCAGCAGCAGCTCACAGCTGGGGTTTAAGGCTTCCTTGCCAGCCCTGATACTTGATCAATTGATTATTTTATTTTTTCCAGCGGTATTAGTGCAGGAAGCTGATGCCTGCCCCTGTGGCAGCAGCATCCTCCTTCCCTCGTGCTACACGCACACTGACCACAGGCACACACCTTACTCAGCTACTCCTGATTTAGGTTAGATATGAGAGGAAAATTTTCCTGGAAAGGGTTGTAAAACATTGGCACAGGCTGCCCAGGGAAATTGTGGAGTCGCCATCCCTGGAAGGGCATGTTTTGATGGTTCTGGGACAGCAGTTGGACTTGACGATCCTAAAGGCCTTTTCCTACCTTAGTGATTGTCCCCAGCACCTGGTACAGCCACAACCCTTTCCCAAACAGCACGTGGCCTGCTGGAGCTGCAGAGATCCAGATGAACATTCCCAGTGGATGTCCTGGGTAAACAACAGCCACAGAAAGACAAATTTTGGAGTTGGCTAAAATGGATCTGACTACACCTTTTTCCACCTGAAAATTCTGGCTCGGCTGAATCCAAATGGTTCCCCACACATGGACCACTTTGTTTCCAAGATTTAGGGCAATGACTACAACCACTGATTCATTTCAGTATTATACACGCTGAAGTCAATACATTTCTGCTGAGGATTAAACAAATGATTTCAGAATACTTCATTTCATGCCCAGAAGCAGTCCAAGATTGCAGCTTTTCATCCCATTTTCTGTCAAAGCAAATCATATTTGAATCTCAGTACCCCTTAAGGTGAAAAGTCACACTTACATCAGTTCCAGGAAATATTCCCTCTTTCTTTTGCTCAGAGTTTTGACAAAAGATATTTTCTCATTCTTGCCTTATTATTTACCTCCCCCTCTGCTCCCGTCTCATAAATGTCGTCCTTGGGGGATGGCACCACCCTGCAGGAACCTGGGGAACTGGGTCACCTCTGACTCACTCATTACCGAGAACTTCAGTCATCTTTATCTCTCTGCTGACAGAAATTTGCAGTACAAATACTCTGGGAAAACAAAGGCAGAAGTAGAGGTTTCTGCAAAGAATTTCATTACCAAAATTAAAATTAAAGAACTTTTGTTGCAAAGTTCTTTACATTTCTTCACCCATCTCTGCCCTCCTGCTGCCAAGGGGCTCAGCTGCTCTTGCTAGGAGCCACTAAGTTGTTGATTTGTTTATTTTCCAGAATAAAGAGGACGACGTTACTGCGACTGCAGCTCTTGGCAGAGCCCGAGTACCGGCTCAGCGACGTGATGAGGGAGTCCCTCCTGCAGGACCCCCTGGCCCCTGTGCTCACTGAGCCCCATCTCCTGGCCCTGGACAGACGGCTACAGCTCATCCTGGAAGCCGTGGGGAAGTGCATCGACACCTTTGGAGAAGCCACGGTGGTGGCCAACGACAGCGCGCAGCCCCAGAGCCCTGCGGCAGACAGAGCAAAGCTGGACACTTAAACAGAGCTCAGAGCCAGGGAAAACCCTGCAAGGCAAGTGGCAGCTTCAGGAACTGGTCATTTCCACCTACAAACACCTGCAGAGACTGAGAGGGGAAACTCCAGAAGATCAAGAATCACTCTGGGCTCCTCTGCTGGTGTTTAACCAGAGCTCTGTGCTCGGCCAGTGTGCTGGTGTGACTGCAGCAGATCTTTACACCCCAAACACGAGCTCTGGGCTGCAAAAGCTGTGATCTCCAGGTCTGGAGTTGGCCGTGCCCTTGGGAGGGTGGGGGAACACCTGACCTTGGTTTGCTCAACATCCATGGGGGCTTGGTCTTGCTAGAGAAGGACACGAACTTGACCTGAGGATGAGGGTTGAATAAAGAGATGCCAAGAGCATTTTCTTCTTAAGTCTTTGTTCTGCTATCAGGAGCGTGTATTTGAGGAAAGGGCAGCCCCTGCCACTGGCACAAAGACAGGACTTTGATCCAGCTTGCTCAGACCAAAGGGCATCTGCACGTGCTCGCAGTCAGGCCTGTGCTGCAGCAGTGTCACCCCACATCGACCTGTGCACGTCACACAAAGCCTCACAGGGCAGTAAAACCACTTCTTACCTGCCCGAAGAGCCAGTGTGGATATAGAGCAGAGGCAGTGTTGCCTTAGACCCCAAAGAAAAGAACCCAAACTAAAAAAAACCAAAATCAAACCACTCTGAGACACACAAGTGTATTTACAACTCAAGAACCCACCCATTTCTGGGGAAAACATTTTGCCAGAGTGGGGGGAATCTATCTCAGGTCATCTTTTAAAATAATTTAGGTTGTCATAATTAGCTGGAAAATAGAAATGGTATCCCAGTCTCTTCCCCCTTTCCAGCTCTGCATTTTGAGGAGATGCAACAGAAACTGGGGACCAAAAAAGTGTGGGGAGGGAGTTATTGTGGGTATTTCAGTTCCCAGTTCAGCCTTCACCTCCCAACAAGGTTCAAGAACAACTGGATTAGTGAAGCTCTCTTTAATGGCTTTTTCCTTCAACTGTTAGGAATTATTACATTGAGACTTTTTGGAAGCCTGGGGAAAGCAGTTGAGAACTCTGCTGATAATTTATCATCCTTAAGGGGGGAAAAAGCCAACAAAAACCCCACACCACAACCAATCTACCAGAAACTCATTCTAAACTAACCTTTAAGTTAAACAAAACCCACCTACAGCACTGCAGACCTTCCAGAGGATCCCAAAATCCCTGCACAAAAGCTGTCAGGCAGCATTTTAACAGGATCCCAGCAGGCTGCTGCACCACCACCAGCTCCTTGTCCCATGGGCTGGAATTTTGCCCAGCCTAAAGGGAACTCAGTGACACCAACAAGTGCGTGGATGATGCAAGGAAGGAACAAAGCTCATTTGGCCACAGCTGTTTTCCACAGGGGATTGTGCTGGTGCTTCACTTAACTCCACAATAATCTGACAATGCACCTGTTCCCAAACTGCAAACCACAGGAGAGGCTGCAGTTCTAATTTGGGTGTGGCCCTACAGGTGCCCAGCTGTAGGTTTGAGGAAGTTTGGAGTGTTTCTTAGTGAAGAAATTCCTCCAGTATTCTGAGGCACAAAGGTTAGCAAAACCCCCACACAAACCCCACCAAAAACCCCACTCCAGGCTCCTTTAGTGTCCCAAATTGTGGTTCAGACAAGTCCTTGCATTTCCAACAGTCTCTAAGAGAATTCTTGACTTTTTCACTCTTGGGGACAGAGAACAGATGAAAATAGGAGGATTTCACTCCCTCTCAGCTGTGTTGGTTATTTCTGTCCAGGACAATGAACTCCCAAAGTTTTATCTCCCTCTACCGGTGACTTTTTGTGCTCTCACCACACAGAACAAACCCAGAATTAATTCCATCGTTTGCCATGGAATGGTGACCGTTTGCTGCTTCACCAGGAAGCACATGGCAACAGAAGATAAGCTTAAATTAAAGTTGTAGTTCTAGAGTATATACTTCCAGGTATGAGGCTGGAAGAGGAGGGTTTAAAGTTTCCCTTTAGGTAATAAAATTCTGGTTTCAACCTGTTTTTTTTCAGTGGGGGAGGATTGGGAAAGGGAGGGCAGGGTGAAGGAAGCAAACCCACGGATATTTAAATGGCTGGTCCAGTAACAGGGTTCTTATTTTTGTTCTCCTTTACATGATAGATCCATTTTTATTGTACCTTCAAAGCTGGGTGATTCAGCTTTCTTGGAGCTGGATGTAAAACACATCCAAGTCTGAGCTGCTTCAAGTCAACTCTTCAAATTTTTTTCCTACTTCATCACAGTTGAAAACCCTTTTCCATTTCCCACAGCAACTTATTCATGATTATCCATCACATGTTCAAAACCTTCTTTAAAGGGGTTGCAGAGATGGGAGCAGCTGACTTGGAAAGGCTTCTGAGCTCCAAGAATCATGGCTGGGCTGGGAATTACCAACTTGGAGAGATCAAAGCAGCACAAGTTGCCAGGAGCCAAAGAGGACACAGGCACCTTCTTGCTGCCAGAGCTCCAGAGGAATTCCCAGGCTGGCACGTGGAGACCAAGCTCTCCCCAGGCTCCAGGGGGAAGCCAGGACCTGAACTCACCCCTCTGGAGTTTACACCAGGATAATCCATTAAGCTGCTTATTTTCTGCTGCCTCATTCATAACAAACCCTCTAAAGCCAAAGGAAAACACAAGGCAGGGGTGGGGAATAAAATAAAAGAGGCTGATTGCATTTAAGAATTTAAATCATTTTATTGCTTTACCTGCCATTAGGACAATCTATAACAAAAGGAATATAATATAATATATTAGCACATACAGTAAATCAGACTTATAGAGTCAGGTAACAATACAAAAATGGTCCTCTGGTTGACTATAGCTTCCTAGGGCAATAGACTTCATCAATTTGCTGAAGATAGACTAGCAAAAAATTACTTCTAAAGCCCTGAATGTTAGCTAAGGCAAAACTATGCCAATTGTGGTTTCAAACATATTGAAATTGCACACAAAGGTAAAGCTATAACTGTGTTTAATATTTAACTCAGACTTAGCTGATTTATCTTAAAATCTTGTAGGTAAAACTACAAAAGGGAGTAAACAGCAAGCTAAAAAGATGCAGTAGTGAAACTTGATTAGAAAGCCTTATATAAAAAAAATGTGCATTTTTTTTTTGTGGAGCTCTAACTGGTTTACACAGTTTTTGGTGCTTTAATGTAACACAAAGAACACATATGAAGAAAAAAAACCTGCAGAGTTAAAACTTAAGAAAAAAGTTTTACGAAAAAAAGGAAAAAAGAAAAAAAAAAAAGAACCAAAAGAAGGTAGCATTTGCTTATTCCTTAAGGACTCTGGCAGAAATCCTCTATTCAACATCTCCTCAATAGAGAACTCAAACCACAAGCATTTCAATCCCCTTCTTGGGATTTCAGTTTCAGAAATACCCTGAAACCTCTTGTAAGGGCTTGATACCTTCAGTATTATTCTGCATCAATTAGCAGACTCTTCCTGATTCTCTCCATGCCTGGGAAAACATTGGATTTGAATCCACACCACCTCAGAAAGGAAATAAAACGAGGGCTCCATCATTAAAGTAGTTGCACAACAAATGCCAAACTGCTTGCTGTCACTCCCAAATACAAACCTATGCTACTTGATATAAATTACAGTTTAAAGGAAACCTTAAAAATTGCCTACAATTATTGAACCGTGGAATTCAGTAAAAACTTTTGGGAAGTCTTGGTGAGCACAGAGTAATGGAACACAAAGCTGGGAAATACTGAAATACATTTAAGACTCCGCAACAGATTGGACTTGAAAAAAAAAGAGTGAGGATGAAATGAGTGTGGTGGAAATTCCATAAGCAAGAAAAGAGAACACACCTCTTGGCTTTGAACTAGATTTATAGTGAACCATTTTTTAAGTGATGAACTGACAGCTCTAAAACCTTAAAAACAACTGAGTGTTGCAGGAAAGTTCAAACAAACATTCAGTTTTTCTGCCTCACATTCTGTACCAAGAATAATGGAGCTCTACAGACCAGCATCTTATCACCTGCAACTGATGCTGGCCAAAACACTCAGCATTTATTTTCCCTGGTAACAAAGGGTCATTTGAACTGATGGTGATTTTTTAAAAGTCAACTGACGATTAACAAAATAATTCACAGGGAAAATCAAATGTTTGCTTTCGGCTTCTACACCAATCTAAGCACTCGAACAGTACTAACAGCTGGACAGCTGCACCAATCTAGCTTACACCAATCTAGTACATAGAGACCAAAGTCAGGCATTTAATGTAGCATTTGGTTCTTGCCACTTGGAACAGGAAGAGTTTTAAATGGCAAATCTATGGCTGGAGAAAGAACAAGTGAAAAAGATCAGTTGCGGCAAGTCAGCAAATGGATCAACAACTGCAGTAGTTCACCAGAACTATTAACCTGGAAAGCTTTTGATTTACACTTGACAAGAACAGAACTAAGCAATCTTAAACCAGCAGACACAGGAACAATTATACTGGTAAATTCCAACTGTGGCTTTCTTAGCAGCTGATGCCTCACGATTGAACCCAGGATTACAGTACCCAGAAAATGAAAAAGAAACCCAGAAAACCCCAAGCCCCAAGAAGCTCAATTACAAGGGTAGCTCTCATGTGAAAAGAAATACAGCAGGTGATGACCACAGCCTTAAAATCTGCCCAACAATTTGAGAAACACCTTTAAAAGAACTTTTTTCCCCCCTTTACTGTCACCTCCTTACTCTATGGCAATGGCGTGGTGCCAGGAGGTCTCTCCCTCGCTGAAGCAAGGCTGCACTGGCCTGAGTTGGACACTGGTGCACAGAGAGAAGCAAACGTCTCCATTGAACTTTTTCTATTAATTTAATGGGACAGAGAGCACAGAAATAATATGCTCTAAATTAATGACAGTGCCATGATAAGCAGTTTATTTTTTTTTTCCTTTTTTTTCTTTTTTTTTTCTTTTTTTTTTTTTTTTTTTTGTTTTTAACCAGACAGGAAGCTGCAAATGCCAGTGGTGATGTGGCTCTGCACGAGGGAAAGAAAGCAGTCTGCATTCATGAAGCATAGCTTGGACAGGGAGGAAGGTTTCAGACAGACAGTGATACAAAACTGTTGTACTGCTGGATGTTCCTCTTGAGGATATCCGAGCAGGGACCCAGCACACGCTCGAACCGGGGCCGGTCCAGCTTCACACATTTCAAGGGGCCACGAGCCACGACGGTGGCAGCACGAGGACGGTTCATCAGCAGAGCAATCTCACCTGGGACAGCACAAACAGGGAACAGAGTTACCAATCAGCAGGCAAAAGAGGCAAAGAAGTGACCCTGGCTCCATTTCAAATCACAGAGAAGGTAATTCAGGCTTTAGCACTGCTCAGGACAAGTACCTGGTAGTTATGTTAGAAGCAACTGTGAAAGCAGTTTAAAACCAACAACCTACTTGATGATTGTGCTATTAAAAAGCCTGTCCACATTCAAGTCTCTCTGAAAAAAAAGCCTAAAAGTTTTTCAGTACTGTGTCTGTTTGAGGAAAGGTCATGTTTCAATTTTCCATGTAATTTTCCTAGCCAACAAGTAGTTATTTTTCTAATAGTACTGCTCAATTCTGGTATTTCTAGGAAGCTCAGGACAACAAGAGCATGGTTCTGAAGTACACAAACAAATAAAACATTCATGCACCAGAGAGAAGCCTTTGACCCACTGCTGGCCAGAACAGAGACTCTGACTTTGTCACAGGGCTGTGGAAAATGAGCACTTTGAAGTCCCACTGGATCCCCATTTCTTAAGTTATGCACAAACATGCCAAAAGCTTTGTTTCAACTGCTGAGCAACGTATTTGGAAATGAAGTTTTCAACAAGCCCCTTTTATCAGGAATGGAAACAACCCCTAACATTCCTGCAACAAGCATGGAAGAAAACACAGCAGCAACTTTTGGGTTTTGTTTGCTTGGTTTTGGACTTAAGTTGAGTTCTCTCCATGTTCAGGACTGAGGAAAGAACTCACTGTTCCTTGGAGAACACTTCTGCCTGCATTATCAGAAGGGATGTTCAAAAGAAATGAGAAAAGCTTCTCCTCTGTGCCCAATTAAAACTCCCGAACTCAGTTGCCTCCAAAAGAGAAGCTTGCAAAAGAATAAGGAGCTTGTAAGGGAGAGTTAAACCCCTGAAGGAAAGGTCTGCAGCACCTGAACACAATGACTGTGATAGTATTTCCTTTTAGAGTGGGAAACTCAAGAGAACAGAGGGAAATATTAGAAAATATGAATTGACACAGATGGAATGAAGTCTAGTCCTAGATCCTGAGCTAAGCAGACCTTTGGGTAGAGCCCATGCACTCGAGTCCATCCCAGTTCAGGCCTTGCAACAGAGGATCTGCTGCTTACATCATCTACAGAGCTGAAAACCTGGACAACCAAAAGGTTTTAGCAAGAGGAAAGAGAGGAACTACTTAAAACATGAGGAAAACATTTGGGGTTTTGAGAGGGAGAGGGCTGTATTTAACCATTAAACAGCAGGTTCTGACCAGGTTCCTTTCTGACTTGGAGAACAGAAGGCCAAGGAAGGAATTTTCTTATCTGACTGCTGTCTTCAGCTGTGTAATGAGTAACTACAAAGACAAACCCAGGCTGCACAGTGAGAGACGGAGAGAAAGCAACAGGCTGCAGAACAGGAAATTCTTGTCAGGCATGAAGTAAAAAACCTCTCCAACAAGGCTGGTTAGACAGAGGAAGAACCTGCCCAGAGAGGCTGTTGGATCTCCATCCCTGGAGACACAAGAAACTCAACTGGACACAGCCCTGAGGAATATGATGTCATTTCAAATTTAGCTCTGCTCAGGGCAGGGAGGTCAGGCCAAATCATCACCAGGCCTCTTCTACATTAAAGCAGTGTGGAACAATCACATTTCTGTGTGCACACCTGAGTGCCAAGGGACTCTGATACTCACCCAACACTGAGAGCAACCACATGAGCCCAAAACAGGAATTAAGCAAATCCATCTCATCTCTACCATTGACACAGCACAGACAAAATGGTGACAGTGGTGTCTGTAGCCACAGCTGTCACAACATAACTCACCAAAGTAATCAGAAGGTCCCAGTCTGCCCACTTCAACAAACTCCTCATTTTCTGACCGACGCTGTAACACTGCAGCTGTGCCCTTCAATAAATCACAGCAGTCAAACAACTGGAATTGCCAGCATCACTCCAAACACTGAATTTCACACACAATCAGCTGCTTTGCAGATAACTGTTCTGAGGCCTCAGTTAAAAAAACACTTCACAGTCCTTGTACAGTTCACCTAACTACTGTATAAGAACAACTGCTCCTCTCCTCTCTAAGCATAAAACATCTTGAACATTTACATATCCACAGCAGTGTCTTCTTCCTGGTTTTCCTCATAACAGCAGGAATATTATGTTATGACTAGCAAAAAATCCACAAAAAACACAAACCACCAGAAGACAATGACACCACTAGTAAGGCATTACCAGCTATCTAGAACAGGTCCTCTGAAAAAGATAAACTGCTTTCAGTCAGAAACTTGTCAGTTTTTTCCTACAAGTACCATTTGTGAAAACAGCAAAACTAAATCCAAGCTACTGCATGCCCAGCAAGATGATATTTCTTTAGGGATTCTCTGGAAGTACATTCTTATGTTTTGTTCTTCTCCAAGTGCCTACTTAGGGACACAATAAAAAAGAAAGTCAAGTTCTGAGCTTTTAATTTTTTAATTACTTACCTCTAAGATAATGAAGAACTCATCTCCAGGCTCTCCCTGGACCACAATCTTCTGCCCATCCTCAAACTGTACCGGTTCCAAGGCATCAGCCACAGTGAGACGCTCCCACTTGTCCAGAGATTCTACAGAGTTAAGAGTTCATTACTGCAGTGTCTTCTCAAGGCACAAATTACACCTTTTGCTCTGTATTTATACAGAGGTCAGTGTATTTCTGGCTGCATTTATGCATCAGTGATCAAGACCTGAATTAGAGTTATTCTGGATTGATGCAGAGAAGCAGTTGTGATGAATTACCACGACAGCCTGTAATCATCATAATGCTGGGCAACAGCTTCATTACAATGTGGCAATTGATTCCACTCCAGAACAAAAATCTTCTCACTTACCCAATATAGATACTTTACTAAGGAATTTCTCATACATATTTCTCTTTCTCAAAGTATTTCCCTACAAAAAAAAAAAAAAAAAAACAGCACACAAAGTAAGTTTTCTTTCTACTCCAAATAAAACTCAAGACACAAACAAATTTAACCAGACACACTGTGTTCTGTCTTACAGACCCCAAACCCACAAGACGAAATGTTTGAAGTTGAGTTCTCTCAGTAATATTCCAGTTGAGCAACATTCCTAAAGTACTCAGCATTTATTGCAGCCTTGTTACACTCTCAGTTCAGTTTAATACTGGTATTGTTTTGCTCACTAATGCAAGATTCCCCCTTGCCCTGTGCCTGAGAGATGCACGTTGAGTAATCAGCTTTCTGATTACAGAAGAGACAGCGGGATTTGGAATAAATAACTCCAGCAAAGGACAGGCACAGGCAGAAGGTCAGATACACAGGATACATAAAGCCCAAAGCACAATTCCAGGTTATGAGGGATACTTGCCATCAGGATCCTTCTGTAGCTGTCCCTGTCAATGCCCCACAACTTGACGTTTGTCTTGGCTTTGACGGTGGCAGCTCGGGGGGTGCCGTAGATGAGGGCGAGCTCTCCAAAGCTGCCCCCCTCACCCACACTGGTTGCCCACTCACTGTTCACGTAAACCTGCAAGGCAGAACGTGGTCAGACACAGCTCAGCTTCCTGCTGCTCTCCATTCCCTTGGGAGCAAAAGGAAATTCTCACATCTGTACAGAGTTGATCACTTCAGGGTTTTATCAACGCTTCAACCCCAGCACAATTTGTGCTTTAATTGACAAAGGGATTCTCCTCTACACCACAGGCACACACTCTGCACCCACAGCCTCCTGAGGAATAACATCTCAGCAAGGTCTGTGTCATAAAGAGCTATGAATTAGCTGGGCTGGAAAATAAAGTCTGGTTGTTCCTAAAGCCTGTCCCACACCTCAACTCCACCCTGCGCTCATAAAACATCTGTATTGTGTCCAAATAATTCGTTTTGAAACTCACTCTGTGCAGCCAGACTGAGGCATTAAGGAGCAAAACAAAATTCTATAAGTAAGAACTTAAAATGAGAAAGGCTGCTAAAGGCAGGGTCTGTAGAAGAGGCCTACAAATATCAGAGTATTCTTCTGCTAGGAATGAATGTATCATCAATAAACTACCAGGAATGCTTACATCCATTTCTCCTTGATCAACAACATAGAAGTTATCACCTTCATCACCTAAAGAAGAGAAGAAAAAAAATTATTATACACAAAATTGAATATATTAAGAAAGAACTGGCATCTCTGCCAACTTTGATGTTTAGACTCCAATAAGGCTGACAAATTTTTGCACAGTTGGCAGGGTGAAATGTCTCATTTTGCTGATTTCACATTCCTCTCAGCCCCGTGAAAGGGGACATCTACTGGTATCCAGGAGATCAGCAGCAATTCCAGGATTACTGGAAAGACGAACCAGATCCATAAATTGACATAACATTTCTACAGAGCCATCAAAGGACAATATTCCCAACAGATAATCCATTCAAGGAAGCCACATCTTCCTCCAGTGGCTCCCACTCCTCTCTTCAGTGTGAGCTGTGCTTCAGGGAACACAACAAGAATTGTCTGGCTGCAGTGACCCCACTTTTATATTAAAAAATAAACACAAACTACCAAGAGCACTAGACCAGAGCCTGCTCCCCACCTCCAGTGATTCCCCAGTGCACACACTGTCACTTGCCTTGCTGGATGACAGTCTCTCCTGCGATGTACGTGACGGGGAACATCGCATCGAAGATGTCACTGAAGGAGAGGACACCAAGATCAGACAAAAGCCTGCACAACTCTACACATCAGTACCCCCAACCCACCAAGGCTGCTCCTGGAGCTCTGTGTGGTCCCACTGACCACTGCAGAGTCACTGCAGATTTGTGACACATTTAGCTCTTCTGAACTCTGCCCATCCACAAACCTTAACCCCACAAAGATTTGCTCCTACCTCCTTTCATTATCGTCAAGATGGGTAAACAGCACATTCTTCTCAATAGCTTTTGCCAAAGCAGCCATGGTTTTATAGTCTTTTGGAATAACCTAGGAGAGAATCAGAGAAACCAAATGGGTAATTTTTCTCATTAAAAACTTCTGCATTTCCCATGGTAAATAAACAACTTAAATTGCTACAAAACACTGGCTGAGTTTTTCCATTTTCTTTCAAGCACTATAAATACAACCCCAAATATAGTTAATGTTTACAGACAGTTTGAACACAAGGAAAATACAAGGAAAAAGCTTGTATTTTATGCAACTGAAAAGCACCATTCCATGCTCAGCTTATATTTTTTTTTTTTGCAAGAGGACAAATACCTGTTCAACCTGTATTTTCCTGGGAACAGCAGCAAGTCTGCTCTGCCATTAGGCCAAATGTTGTTCCAGCTGCCAAACAACTGGAAGCACATTATATATAACATATCTAAATATATGCACATCTAAATACACACAACTTCAAAGGGAGCAGGTCTAAGTAATGCATGAATGGTTTAATTGCATGATAGGTTATTCTGTCCTCCAGTTAAACAGCCACACACACAGCTCTGCTTTTCCCAGCAATTATGACATAACAGGCTCCAGGAGCCTGGTGTTACTCAATACTCTGGACAGAAGGTGGGTTTAGATAAACTCCTGGATTGTGGATGTCATTTTTAGCAATGTTAAAGAGTCAGAGCACCTTTCTAACATAAGAGGCAGCATCCTCTTCTGTGTAGACTTCTGCACTGATGGCCCCACGTCGTGATCGATATTTAACCACAGGGTTGAGGGGAGGAGGAGGGGAGATCTCATCCTCCCGGGAGTCGGAGCGAGAACCAGACTTCAGCTGATTCAACAACTGCTTTGTTTCCTCCTAAACAGGAAGGAAGAAATGTTTGTGTCACATAATCCAAAGGGGGAAAAAAAAGCAGCCATATATCATGTTCCAGCCCAGCCTGCCAACACCAGGGAGCTTCCTGTGTACCATTATTCCCAAATGAAGGCAAACAGGAGACTGCAGCATCCAAGATCAAAGGCCTTTCAAAACACATAGTAGATGTGCCTTTCATTCCTACCAGTCACATCACAATGGTGTTTATTTTATCGAGTTATTCTCCATTTATTAAACTATTAGTGTGAACGAGTTGATTCCACTTTCTGCCAGTGTATTCAGCAGGTGATGAAGGCATTCCCCAAATGCTGAAGGCACTTCCCCAGCTGCAAACCCCCCAGTTCCTCCCCTCAGCTGCGAGGTGTTAAAGCCTTTTTGGAGTTGAAAGACAGAGGAGCAATTCCTCAGAAATCCATGTTACATGAGAAGCTTTTGAAAGAGGTTGAGTCATGGACCAACTTGATACTGATTAACCAACATTTATTTTAGGAGAAAGAAACATGAACACTGCTTTCAAAAGAGCTGGAGGAAGGATGCTGGAGGCCAAAGTGGGATTTTTTTTATGCAAACCACATGCAAACCTTGCACAAGGTTACACGTTTTCCTTATTTCCCTCAGTTACTTCTTGTGTTGTAGTGATACTGTAGAAGACCAGGGTACTTACAATAAAACAAATTCTAATTAACTTGACACACAGAAACTTGATTCTTCCTAAGATTCACCTTAATCAACTAAAATCAGATTAAAAACAAACCAGTCAACCCTGGAGTCAGAGCATGGACATCATAACAGGTCAAATGACTTTCCCAGTGCAAGGAAACAGGGGTTTGGGACATTTTGTAAAAGAACAAGGACTCATCTGTTCTCCCAGAGCTCCAGCCCTTGTAAAAGCTGGGTTTGTCCCAGTGTCCTTGATCCCAGCTGGGCAGTGAGGCTCTGGATAACAGCACTGGCCTGAGGAAAGGGCCATGGGATAACCATTCCTGGGAGTTTACATTCCCCCTCTCCCAGAGCCAAGGAGCTCCACCGCCTCACATTTCACTTCCTGCTCTTTGCCCATTGATAAAATGGTGCTACATTTCCCAGCCATGGGAGCAAAATGTATTTAAAACTCAATTCTGTCGTCTGATTTTAGAGGAACAAGTCTCAACAGAGATGAAATTAAAAATAGCCTGAGCAGTAATAAGTGTTTGGTGTAAACTGCCTCACCATCAACCACAGAACATGTTTGTTCACATACAAAATACTTAACCCATTAAAATAGACACTTTTTAAATACATGAACACCAGCTGCTGGGCTTTTTCCAGTATCACATAAAATATTAAATATTGTGATCAGAGATTGAAGCACTTCAGCAGCATCGAGTGAGGGAGCTGTTATCAAAACACTCTTCAAGAGACTCCTCAGGGCAATGCCCTACTCAGGGAGAAGGAAACTGCATTGACACAAAAAAATACAACTGGTAACTCCTGTCTGAATCTAAATTTAATGTTAACTTTTTTTTTTAGTATAGTAAGGTAGGGATGGACACAGAAATAAGTTCCAGGTGGGTAAGATAATGTATAAACTTAAAATATACCAGTTATTCTAAATAGCCCATACACACGCTCACCAAGAAGATTCTCCCTGAATGAGACAAATCATAGAATAGAACCATAGAATGAGGTTAAAAAAGACCTCCAAGATCATCAGCTCCAAACACCACTGTGTCAACTAAACCATAAATCTCCAGATATTCATACTACACACTGCCAGACAACCCTGTGCCATGGAGTGACATCCTATAATCTCAGTTTTCACCTTTCTAACAGATACCTTTTATAATTTCTGATACTAAACCACAATTATTACACCAACAGATCAGAGAAAAATTACAGTAGGCAGTAGGGCCTGAAGAAACAGAGGCAGTTGTTATTCTCAGTTACCTTTGGATTTAGCCAGTGTTTATGAGAAAAAGGTGTTTGTCCAAGTCTGGAAGCTCCTCACCACTAAACATATATTGGATAAAGACACTCAGTTTGCTCTGTACTCATCAATATAACCATTCCCAGGATCTGAGAAAGATTTAGGAATAAAGTTCATCTATTTGTTACATCCAAGTGTTGATCCTGATCTTTCAGCTGATGAGGCAGTTCACAGTTTTTAGTGTCAGTCACAAACTGTAAGCCTTACTTTTTTCCTGACAAATAGATGATTATTAAGTCCATTTAGATTATTACAAGTAATACTGAAGTGGTGACACTTCACATACTCATAGTTAAGTTTATCAGCTACTGAAGAAAACCTTCACAATTTCAGAATTGTACACTGTAAAACCTGCTAATTGTCACTGCACCAGACACAGTCTCAACTTCTTCTGGGTAATTAGTATTTCATTTATATCATATTTTTAAAACACCAAACACTCAGGAGCTATAAAAGCTTTTTTTTTTAAAGCTCTGCCATAAACTCACAATTGCACAGTATGCCTTCTAAACTAGCTTGTTCTGCAAAAGAAACACTCAGAAAAATGGGAAATATTCAGATATTCAGATATCTGAGCAGGGCAGGTTGTGGGGAACAGGGACAGTGACTACATGCCCATCACACTTCCCAATTCCAGCTTTCTATAAAGCCCAATGTGCACATAACTGCATCACACACAATATTTCAACCATGCACTTATTCCAGAGGACAGTCATGTCCAACAGCCAGGATTCATCTAGCAGGCTGCAATAATGATATCTACATTAAATTTCCATAGCTCAAGCTGCATTACACAGCCCAGCCCTGCACTGGAGAGCTATTACATCTTTAGCAGGTATTGGTATTACCAGACATGTTTGCACAGCAAAGAGAACAGAGGCCTTAGCACACCACAAAGAGATACAACAAAACCATTTATACAATCAATGTGTAGTAATTAGATTCATCTAACAGCTTTCATAAGCCAGAAGAGGACATTTGAATTCCTATAGTAGCTGTAACCATCTCAGAGGCAGCAATTTTAATGTTTCTGAACAGAGATTCTAAAGCATGTTTAAATTTCTCCAACGTATTTTAATAACATGCCAGTGAATCAGCTCTGTTTGTGTGCAGTGGAAGAGATGACTTGTCAAGAGAATGAGAGAGAAAATAGCAACCTCACTTCAGTTTCCAATGATATTCCTTCAAAAAATCCATCTTAAAAAAAAATACTGGATGATACTGAGATTGAGATAGTTGAGATAATTTTCAAAGAGATGAAAATTCAGAAAGCACATTGAAAAGTTGCTCTGCTTTATTACAGATGAAAAAGACAGGATTTTGGGAGGTGAAGCAGACTGAGTTTCAGGCATTTTTGCTGTAGCAGAGCTGAGGACTGGCTTGGAGCTGGTTAATAACAGTACTGAGCATTTGTGCTCTCCAGACACGGATGTCAGGAGTTTCCTGCCCAGCACAGGATGTTCACTGCTCTGTTACCTGATAGCTGTGGAGGTACCACATTACCTGCATCAACTCAGCCCAGCCCAGGCTGAGTGGGGAAGCCACCCAGAGGAAGCTGCAGCAAGTTTTAAATCCTAGGAGGCAAGAAAAAAATGCTCCAGTTTCACTTGTAGCTACAGCTGCACTAGAGGGCACTTGGAACCCCTGAGAAAAGACCCTGACCAAAATTGTGAGAGCAATTTAAGGGGAAAAAACATTACCTAACCAGTTTTATTTTCAGCTTCAGTGTAGGCTGACCGAGTATACAGAGAGCCAATGTGCACCAGAATAAAACCATCAACTTATTCAATTCCAACATTCATGTCATTAAATTCAGAGCTGGACTTGTTGTCTTGCTAAAAAACAAATTAAGTTCCTAAATACTGCATGTTGACCATAAATCCACTGCACAAAAGCACCCAAATAATCCCATTTTATATCCCCACATATGGATTGGTTTAGGATTTATTCTAAGCACACTAATGCCATTTACTTGGTAAAATTTTGTCTATAGATACCCATGGTGGTGTTTTAAAAATTCCCAACCCAGCAGCACTTCAAAACTCAAGAATCCCGGGAGGGGAAGGAGGCATTGTAAAAGGCAAAGACAAAGGATTTTTAAGAACCCCATTATTCGCTGGTTTGTTGCTGATACTCACACATGCCCCCCAAAAATAGTCAGAGCTCTTCATTTCATAAGCAAAACGTTCCCCAAATACATTATGAGCTACAGCAGGTAGTCTGCACCCCTTGGTTATTCTCTAGTATTTATCCTGAACACTTCCATTAAAATACAATTTCCACCGGACATATTTATGATCTCCAGTGTTAATTTCCTTCTTCTTTACATCAGCAATTAGTAACTCACTAGAACAAGAAAGTAAGATCAATATCTAACTGGCCTATACAAGTACTAAGAGCAGCACCTGCAAACAACTGCTGCACAAGGTCACAGCTGCATTATTTACTAATTCCATGTTCTGAGTACAGTTATATCCAACCTTTCCTCTGCACAAGCCTTTACTCTTCCCATTTCCACTGCAGCTTCTCTTCCTACCTGCTTAGATATCAATATACAAAATTAACAGGTCAAAAGAGTGTGAAATCCCTGTTTCAACCACGAATGCTTTCCATTCCCAAGATCCCAGAATGCTTCCAACAACAACAACAAAAACACCAAAGGGACCTCAGGACAAACACAAGAAGACAGAAACACTGAACTCCCGAGAGAAGGCAGAAACAGGCTCATTCTTGCAGAGACCTGGAATGCAAATACCTCCATTTGACTTCAACCAGGCCTGGGATAATACCACTGGCACCACTTCTGTGCTCTACCCAAATTACTGGAAATCAATATAAGAATCCAAATGCTATCACCAGCATCCAGCCAAGGTCAAACTGCACAGTTCTCCAGCTCCAGACACACCCATGAATGCTGTGTATCAACTTCCATGAGTAAGCACTGGATTGGGATCACATCTACATCCCAGCTGGATAAGTCTCCTTGTCAACTTATGCTCTGCCCTACATGCTTTGGTATGGCAGAGGTGCACAAACTACTGGGAAACAGGATCTGTCTTCCAAAAGCGCCACTTCCAACCTCAAACAGCCAACACAGATACTGGTCAAATCTGCAGCTCAGCCCCTAAATCACAAAGATACATTTGAATTTGTTCCACTCTCCTTCCCTCCCATTTCTATATTTTTACCTTCTCCAATCTTTCAAAGTACTCTCTGATGAATCCCATGGGTCTTTCAGGTCTGACTGTGCATAACTGTACAATGCAATCCTTCAGCAGCTGCTGGATGTTGTGTTTCTGGATGTAAAGTTCACATTCCCGAAGGCTCCGCTCCTCCTCGCTGCTGCTGCTGCTGGAAGCTGCCATTGCTGAAGGGAAGAGAAGGAGAAGGTTAAAAAACTACTGGAAACAAAGATGCCGCTGCCTAAAACAAAGTTATGCTGCATTATCTTACTGATACCACAGCAAAAATCCACCTTTACCTACCAGAGTAGTAACTACACTGAAGAAAATGCTGTGAACTTATTTAACACCAGGAAAGAAATCAAAAATCAAAACTCTGGGGGCTCTACAGCCACAGGCAGAAAAGGAAAAGCATTTGGTTGAGCTGAAAAAGCTCCAACAATTCAAGCCCTGTGAGCAGTCCAAGCCAGAGAAGATTCCACCTGAACTTCCTGCTGCTTAAACTGAGCATTTTGTAGGACCGGAGGCTCACGTCAGGAGCTGCGTGGTCTGTGTGGGGTCATGGGGATGGACGATGGCCAGGAGAGAGGTGGGTGGAAGCTGGGAATGTGAGAGGCCAAGCATGACCAGTATTCGGAAGTGAGACATGTTCAGGTTGAAGCCAAAGCCGGTTCTTCAAATGTCAAGGCAGAGTCTGTTAAAGGAAGTTATGGATTACAGGCATCACTCCTAAAAACTCCTGTGTAATTTAAACCTGCTCATACCTCATCACTTATTTCACAGATACACTGCAATCCCAAAAATACCTCTTCAGCTGTAAATAAAAAAGAATACAGCTTTAAACATCTGTTAGGATGCCAGGTTTTCAAAAGACTTCATCAGCTCAGCTGTGACCTTTTCAAAATGTTCTTAAACAGTTTTTTCCCTCCTTTCAGGTTTGTATTGGGTTTGCATAGCCAGATTTGGGGGGCTATAGGGAGGCTTCTGTGAGAACCTGCTGCCAGCTGGAGCTCATGTGAGACAGCTCCATAATGAAACTGCCACTGGCCAAGGCTGAGCCCATCAGGGGCAGTGGCAGAGCCTTTGGGATAATGTATTTAAGGAGGGAGGAGAAATGGCTACTTCAGCCAGAGAGAGGAGTGGGAATATACGGGAAAAACCAACCTAGCCCCCAAGGTCAGTGCAGGAGGTGCTCCAGGCCCTGGAACATGGACTGCCTGGCAGCCTGTGAGACAGCCCATGGTGAGGCAACTGTGCCGTGCAGCCCAGCGAGGTCCATGGGGAAACAAAGATCCACCCACAGCCCCTGGAGATCCAAGGGGGAGCAGAGATCCCCCTACACCCTCTGGAGGACCCCGCACTGGAGCAGGGGAATGCACAGAGTGTGAGTGTGACCCCATGGGAATCCCGTGCCGCAGTGGTTTTCTGTCAGGACTTGTGACCATGGAAGGGAAATGAGGCTGCAGCAGTGCATGAAGAGCTGCAGCCTGCAGGAAGGATTCACGCTGGAGAAGTCCACAGAGGACTGTTTCCCATGGGGAAAGTGTGAAGAGTCCTCCCCTGAGCAGGATGGAGCAGCAGAGACGTGTGATGAACTGACTGCAATCCCCATCCTCTGGGGTGGGGTAGAGAAAATTAGGAATAAAGTTAAGGCTGGAAAGAAGGGAGAGGGCCAGGATGATGTTTGTAAGATCTGGCTTTGTTTCTCATTATCCTACTCAAATTTAATTAGTTTAATTTATTACCAATTTCCCCGACTCGAGTCTGTTTTGCCCATGATCACAAGTGGTGAGTGATCTCTCCCTCATCTCAGTCCAGGAGCCTTTCCTTATATTTTCCTTCTGTTGTTGAGTTGAGGAGGGGAGTGATGGAGCAGTTTTGGTGGGTGCTTAGCATCTAGCCTGGCTCAGCCCACGACAAGGTTAAAAAACCATTTTAAAATATATTTTTTACGTCTAAATGTATACAGACACACGTTTCATGTCATTTTTTGCATAAGAAAATTACCATTGTGAGAGTTACAGAAACAGGAAAGAATTTCTCAGGGCATTTTTTGATGAAATATAAAGGAAGTTACCTGGTACAGGGAGTGTGGCAACAGCTTATTAATATGCAGTAAGATATGTTGATCCCGGGATCAGCTTTTGAAAGGGAAAAAACGGATTCAGTCACAATAATTTTGAGAAATGACAAGTCACTGAAGTCACATCCTGGGCACAGAGACAACGTAACAATGTGCCCCTCCGAATTCTGCTGCTGGAGATTACAGAAGGCTTCGAGTTAATATGGCATTACCAACACTTCAAACAGGTTTCGTTCTTGTCACACTTAATCCCTGCCCAGGCACACACACACGTGTATTGTGCGTTGCATAAACACAAAGCGTGGCCTTCCCACGGGCTGAAAAAGCCCCGAGAAGTTCTCCAGTTACTCCCTTTTGTTTTGCCAGCCCGCACGGTGAAGGTCAGCGCTAATTAAACACCCCGGAGAACCCCGGGGACTCCGTGACCGCCCGCAAATTACGCTCCGTGAGCAAACACGGGCACGGGCCACGCGAGAAGGGCAAGACCGGTGCAGGAAATGCGGTATCGCTGACAAAACGAAAACTCCTTTTATTTCTACGAGGCATTTTTTCTGCACATTGCCAAAGCTCCCCCGAGCCCCCCAAGGCGTGGCTGCCCCGCCCAGCCCAGCCCAGCCCGGCCCTCAGGCAGCGCGAGGCTGCCGCCGCTTTAGACCGCGGCCACCGGAGAGGCACCGACCCGGTACCCCCGGGGCGGGGAACAGAGAACCGAGGGGACACAACCGGCCCCAAAGGCCCGGAAGCGCCGCCGGGCGCTGCCCCACATCCCGCGGGGGCCGCTCGGACACTGGCCCGAGAAAGCGCCGCTGCCTCCGCAGCGGCCCCGGAGCCGCGGCCCCGGCCCCGCTCCCTCGGCCGGCCCGAGCCGGGCCGAACCGGCCCCGCCCCAAGGCCGCAGCCTCCCGCTCCGCGCCCACCCCGCCCGGTTCTCGTCACCCCGGCCCCGCCGCCGCCCTGGGGCCGCCCGGCCGCCGCCCCCCCGCCCCGCTCACCTGCGGCGGCTCCACCGGGACCCCCCGCCCGTCCCGGCCCGGCCGCGGCCTCGCTGCAGCGGCGGCACCGGAAACCGACCGGCCGGACGGGCCCCGCCCGCCGTGACGTCAATGCGCCTCGCTCTCGCCCGGGCCCGTCGCTGCGGCAACCTTAAAGGGGCAACAGGGGACGCGGCGCGGACACGGCCGAGAGAGTAGCGCGGCAGGAGCCTGCGGCTTTAAGGCGCGCGGGGCTGGCGGGAACGGGGTGGGGGGGTTCGCTGAGGGGCGCGGGATCCCCTGAGGGGAGCGGGAATGGCGAGAGGATGGGACACCCCGAGAGGAACGGGAATGGCGAGAGGATGGGACACCCCGAGGGGAGCGGGAATGGCGAGAGGATGGGACACCCCGAGGGGAGCGGGAATGGCGAGAGGAGTGGGGCACACCGAGGGGAGCGGGAATGGCGAGAGGATGGGACACCCCGAAACCCTGAGGGGAACGGGACCCGCCGAGTTATCAGTTCCACACCGACACGGCCGCGGGTGCTGGTGGACCCCGGCCTGGAAAGGACCCGGTTCGGAGATCGGTGTGGATGGAGGGAAATAAGCGATATTCAAGTCTGGCGAAGATTTCACTATAATCGATTTAAATCTGCGTGGGGAATTATTTCATGTGTCTTTATGGCTGAGATGAGCCCTTTGACTCCCTTCACTTTGTCTGTCAAAGCTGTAAGAAATCACTTTAAAAGTCACCGAATATCTGGGCTGTGCTGGCAGGGGCAGAGCCCACCTGGGCTCGGGAAGGAGAAATGATCCCTAGAAATGAGCCCTGAATTGTGCATTTGCTGATCTTGCAACGCAGAACGTAACTCAGCTTTTTAATGTTACATCATTTCAACCAACACTCACCTGTGCATAACTCACATGGGAAAATCACGTATGAGGAAAATTACTCTCAATAGCAAGAGTTTAATGTACATTTTGATGTAAGAAGATAGTGGTGTTTCTGCAGTGACACACAAGCCAACAGGAACTACCTGCTGTGGGGTTTCTTGTTTGTTAGCTCTTACATTAAAGAAATAAAGAGTAGTGGCTTGGGTGTAGATCTTGGACCTGCATTTCTGACAGACCCCATCCAGCCCCTGAACTCACATTCCTCAAACGTTTGGTAACTTCTGTCTGATCCGGGTTAATTAGAAGCCAGGGTCCAGGATTTTCTGACATTAGGCCAAAGCTGGTATTTTTACAAAAAATATAAGTAATAGCCATTAATATTTGTGAAACACTGTCAAAAGTACAGCGTCAGAATACCAGAGTACTCACTCACCTGGTTATAGAACAGTTCCTTCTGTAACTCAAAACTACTGGAAGTTTCTGAACACCACAAAAAGTTCCCACCTACACATTTATTTTTTGGCTTTTTACCTTCCCTTTTTTCTTCACGAGCTGCCTGCTAATGTCACATCTCACTCCTTGTTTGGACAAGTCCCAGTGCTGTTTTGGGATAGATCCCATCTGGAACAAAGCTTGGCCTCGTGTGTAAAACCTGTTCTGCAACGTTCTCTCTCTCAGGGAAACAAGTATTCCGTTGTACAGCATTGATGCAATCCCTGCCGGACTCCTGGAGCCAGGAGAGCAAGGAAGGGAACAGGACCAGCTTTCAGGAGGAGCCTTGTGATGCCAATCCAGGGTCACTGGACTTCTGTGAAGTCTCGTGAGCCAGCACTGGTTGGTCTTTCAAGCTTAAATCACACTTCCATAAGCTGATGCTCCTACGTCCCCATGTGTTAATTCTCACACCGCCAAAGACGTAAGGGAAATTAAAAGCAAACAAAGCCCTATTCCACTTGGTCTGGTCTGAATTATAGTCAGATCCTGGTCTTAACCATCTAATTAAACATTCCTGAGTAAATAACTCGCATTACCGTCAGCGCTATTCCCACAACTTTCATCTCAAACAACTTTATGCATCAGTTTCTCATGGAGCAATCTGCTGCCCAGGGCTGTGGCTGCTGGAGAGCAGAGGAGAGCTCAGGGGGAAAGCGTGTGTGAGCCAAGGTGGGAAATAAGAGCATAGACGTCACCTACCCCTGCTGTGTGCGTGGAACAGAAAGAGCTGCTTGAAAGGTACGTCAGTGACAGCCAAATTAACAGTGCCTGTGGGGAGCTGGGGTGCTGCACAGGGGCTGCCAGGGCTTCTACTGAAGGTACCACCCAACTTAGGACCATGTTCTGTGAGGTGCCACCATCCTGGAGCAGCCTCTGGGGTTGAAACCAAATGAATCAAACGAGTGGCAGATTGCAGCAGCCAATGGTTATGTCACACACACAGAGTTTTAGGTGTTAAATCATGCCATGCCCATCACCCTTGAGGTACAAATGGGGTTTCAAAGAGGCAGAGCACAACCCGGAACACTCCTGATCAGTGTGGCTGCAGTGTGTGCACTGTCTTGGGGTGGGGTGAGTGGGGAATGAAGACATTTTAGTGGCACACAAATATTTAATCTACAAACAGAAGCTGCCATTAACCCAAACAGCCGTGGAATTAATACCTGCGAGCTCACTGTGGACCATGACATGTCAGAGGTAGAGTTCACACTGTGTCCTTTAGGCTTGGCTCCTTGTATTTTATTTAAGCTTTAACTAGCACTGAAAATAACCATCTCTTGCTGCTGCATACCTTGGCTCACTGCACCACACAGTGATTCATACGAAGATCCATAGATTAGAAACCAAAACACACAAAAATGTATTCTCATTTAACAATAGATTATTTGAGGACTTCTGGGTCCCTGGCCAAGCTCTGGAATTGACTGTAGGAGCTTGACAGCTTTCAATGTGACACCCCAGTGTACCTGCATGCAGGGACAGAAGGACACTTGTCACCCAGCAATGCACAGTGTTTGCCAGGGAGTCTGAGCCTCTGGATGAGTTTCACAGTGTAAAATCTGTGATTTTGCCACATGAAAGCTGATAAAAAAACAGAGCAAGGAATTGATAGGATCCAAAAACGGTCTGAAAGACAGCTCTTTAACTTCCTGCTCTGACCCCACCATGACTCATGGGCTATAAACCCCTGTGGACCCTGAGAGGTGGCATATGGAGGCTTTGGTCTGGCTGCACATCAGCTGTGTGCAGTGGTCCCCAGTGCAGAACCAGTTTGCTATGGGCAGATCCCAAACCATTTCCATATGTTACTTTGAAGAAGAAAATGACTGGTAAGACTCAAAACAGAGGAACCAAGAGCCAAGAAAAAAATGCCCCGAAGTGCCCAGATCTAACAGATAGACCAGTCAGGGAGTCCATGTCCATCTGCCAGACACGCCTGCTGCAGCACAGCCCTTCAGACTCCCAGCGTGGTTCCCAGCTGGAAGGCTCCCAACACCCAAGGGGCAACACTGGGAACATTTTACTTCCTGAGTCAGTGCTAAAGAGCTCGGCGGGAGGGAGGCTGTGATTATCAGAGCTATGTCACACAGCTCTCCTGTGTTGGCTTAACCACAGGCTCCATGGCATTTTGAAAAAGCCAGGATACCCTGGTTAAATTCTGACACTGATAATGGTGCTCTTCCTGCCACCCAGCCAGGTTGAACTTGAACTCAGCGTCCTCTTTTCTGACCTAGGGAGGTCTGTCCGAGATCAGTGATTAACCTCTACCTCAACTGCAGGGCAAGAAGCCTCTAAGCACCCTCCTGACAATATTTATTGGGAACTCCTTGCTCAGGTGTCTGTGCACAAGCACTTCAAGGACTCTCCCTCTCCTCAACTGCAGGTGAGGACAGGGATTAACGCAGTGGGAAACAGTTCCAGGGCAGGGTTAGGCTGCCCCACAAAAACTGGGAGATAGAAAACAGCACCTGAAGGGGGGCAAAAAAAGCCCCTGCAAGGCTCATGTCTCCAGAGAGAAGGAAGGTGATGGGAGAGCAGCAGGTCTGTGCCTCCTGCAGTTTAGATGTGAACAGGCTTTGTTCTGCACCATTAACTTTATACAACCTCTGGGCAGCCTCAGCAGTTCATGAACTGGCCAAGCATCTGCAAATGTGATTCTTGACTTTGAGATCTCTCTGACGCAAACCAAATTAAAGAGCATTGAGATAGTGTGCAGCTACTGCCGACTTCTTTTCCGGGAATGCCTGTGAAATACTCCCTGTGTTTCTTTTGTAACAGAATGTAAATACCCCCACTGAAAAGAATCCTCAGTTCTTGAGCTTTTCACATAGTCTGGGGAGAGTATCATCTGAGACACAGTTCTCCTGCAAGATAAATGAGCACATAAAAGCATTCAAAACAGTCATTTGCTTATGTGCTTTTCTCTGAAAGCAGGTGGCAAAGTAAACACATTGGTCAGATCCACTCTCCTTGGTCTGGACTGACATCCAAACAATGTCTGGACCGACATCTAACAAACTGGCTAGATCAAGCCATTTCTGAGGCAAGTTGCTGCCTCCCTCCCCCCAAGATAATAGAGCATTTTCCCAGATGGAAGAAACCCACTTGAAAAACAAAAGGTCTTTGAAATGTCAGCTCAGGCTTGCTTGGCCCGCCCTGTGTGCCCACAGGAAAACGATAGAGCCTTTTTTCATTCTCCAGCTGTAACACTTACATCTGAAGCAGCAAGATGATTAAAAGATGCAGCTCTAGTTTTGTGCTCTCCTACTGATTTCCAGCCTCTCCTGTGGAAGTCACTTAGCCTCGCTCCATCTCCAGCACAATGAGGATAAAAGTACTTTCTGGGCTGAGGGTGAATCCAAGCTCATGAGAGGTTTGCATGCTCCAGTAATGGGGATCAGTAATTGAACTGCTTGAACAAACTCCAGCCAGTCACAGGAAAACTGATCCAGTGTGGCTGGTGGAAGAAGTCAGGAAGCTGCATGGACATGGATGGAGGCTCCCTGGGCTCTGTGGGCACCACGGTGCTGTGGACAGTGTAGGTGCTGCCCTGCATTCTCTGTCTGAACTCTGCCGTTAATGCATTTATTACACCAACGTTTTGTGCCACTTCTCCTCCAAACCCCTCCTTGTCTCTTCTAGCATGAAAGAGGAGAAAGGTCATAAATCTTCTGTGCTAAGAGCTTGGGCAGTGAGCCTGCCTCTCCCAAAGTTCTCTCTTCACAGCTGCTGCCTGCTCTGGTCGCACCAGGCTGTGTGGGAACCTGACGTTCCTCTGGTTGACGGGACCTCCACGTGTTCTCAGTCTCCCTCTCACAATGCAACTTGTTCTGATCTCTCACGTCAGAACATTTTTTGATCTTTAGATAATTACAGAGGAATTACAATTAGTGCTGTATCCAAGAGTTAAAGGGAAGGCAAAAGTTTCTCTTTCCCCATTCCAGTTTTGACCCTTTTGCTCTCTGTAGTACAAGCCTTATGATTCTCAGCTGAAAACACTCCAAGACTTTAAAGAGTCCAGTGTACACCCCAAAGAGACAGGAAGATGAGCCACCCTTGGCCTGTGTCGCTCCTGTGAGCAGTGTCAGGCCTCCAGTGAGATAATCCATGACCAGGGCAAGTGTGATGTCCTAATGCTACTTAGGGAAACAGGGTATTTGCCAGAGCAAGGACAAGATAAGGAGCATTAATCCAACTTACAAGGAAATGCAACATCCAGTTGCGAGCTCTCCCCTGACCCCATCACAGCACGTCTGCAAGGGCTGCTTCCAAGCACAGTTCCCTCCCTGGGAGGATCTGGGACAGGGTCAGCACCTGAAACCGAAAAGGAACAAGTACCAAAAGCAAAGCTCACAAAGCCTTGCTGACATCCAGCCCGGCTGTGGAGTCTGCCATGACTGCTCCTGTCCTTCCCTTGTCCTGGCTGATGCCAGTGCCAGCATACAGCTCTCAGGGTCTCTCTCCATGAATCTTTCCCAATTTCTGTACCCTAAACACAGGGCAATGAGACTTCCATGTGCACATGGCACACACACCTCCACTGTGTTCTCCTTCCCCTCCTCACATCACGTTAGAATCTGTCCAGACAATTTAGAAAGACAAGCCAGTCTGCTGGTGACTGTCACAAATGTGTTCTGTCCATTTTTACTTTCCCACATTTTTATATTTGATACAGGAAGCATGATATATTTAAAAAAAAAAAAAAAAAAAAAAAGAGAGAGAGAGAAAAAAAGTGTTGGAAATGATGACTTCTGTAGTACCTACATCTTGTGACCAGGATTCTTCCAAACTCAGAATGGCCTCTGACAATCAATGCAGCTCTCTGCTTTCTTCTGTTTTCCATGGCCTAAGAGGAAAAATCTCCCTATCAGCCCTGACAGAAACCACCAGTAACTCATCAGAGCACGAGGAGAGTGCAGGTATAAAATGCACTTTCCCTTCCCCAGCATTCTCTTAGCAGGGCTGTTCGACTCTCTCTGACGTCAGTGCTCCTTCCTGCGGGTGGAGGTGCAGGTAATCCATTGGATAATCCACAGAGCAGGATTTAGCAAGCCCGGTGCGGAGGCACGGCTGTGTGTGATGTGATGCTGGCCCGGCCCAAGGCTGTGAGCAGCCTGCTGGGGGCACCAGATGGCAGCATTTATTCTGTCTGAGATCCTAAACCAGCCGGCACCGGCACTTCAGTGCTGGACACTTCATGTATTAAAGCCCCTAAAGGTCGGGCTGCAGCCCCTTCTTGCTCCTCCACCTGCACGATACACTCGGCAAGGGTAACAAAAAAGAGCAAAGCAGTGTCTGTGCCACCTCTTCCACAGGAAAAAGTGGTTTCCTTGCTCTGAGGAACACTTGCTCTCCTTACTACACATTCACCTTTTCCCTTTTTCTCCCTGCCTATTCTTCTCCTGCAAGGCTCAACAGGTTTCTGGTTATCAGGAATTCCGGTGAAGGATATAAAGATGTTTAACAGATTTAGCTCTGCCAAGAACTCTTTTTTTCCTCCTGTAGCAGATTTAAAATACCAGATCTATCAGTGGGAGCAGGCTTTTATCTGAGAGGGAAGAACTTAGCTGGAATTTAAACTCTGAGCCAGGAAAAGCCTAAAAGCTCTCAAAAATTATGGAACTCTTCCCACGTGGAATGGCAGCATGCAGGATGCCATGGCTGGGAGAGGCCCTTCTGGGCACAGCACTGGTTTCCCAGCTTCTTCACCTCTGTTTCCTCTTTAAGGCTTCAGTACAAACACCCAGGGTGGAGATCACAAACCAACATCCCTCACACCATGTTTTCTGCACTGGAAAACATTTAAGATCAAATGGTCACACTCTGGACTGGGTTTAGAGTTAATGACTGAGTTGAGGTTGTTACTGTCAATAGTTACTGCAGTCACAGGATTGTCAGGAAAGGGAGGCCAATTCCTGATATATTCTTCCCAGCAAACACACGCATCAGCACAAGGACTGTCCTTCTGGTGTCTGGCAGGGCTCTCTGCTGTCCTTGCCAGACCATTTTCCCCAGGTGTGACATATACTCATATCCCAAGAAATATCTTGGGATTTAACTACTACCCTCATTACCACCTCCCTCCAAAGCTGTGTTCCTGAAAAATCACTTTGGCTATTTCTTTGTTTGAGACACCTCATTTCTTTACCAGAAAGACTCACAGTTTCCACACAGAGCACCGCAGCTTCTATTTCACACCCAGCACCCAACTGCTGCAATGTTCCAGAGCACAGATCCTGAGACTTCCAAGGGCTCTGTGAGGCTGGGCTTCACCAACACACAGCAGCTTTTCCAGCCTGAGGAGCAGCTTGCCCTGATCTTACATCCATCGTGGTGATATGGCTGGACTCAACCTGCTCCAAAGGCCACCAGTGCTTTTCACGCTGTAGCAGAGGACAAGAACTCCCTGTTTCTCCCACCTCTACTGATTAAACAGTCATTGCAGGCAGTGAGCTCAAAGGAGGATTGACCAACATGGTTGCATCAGTCAAGCTGCAAAAATAATTGTGTTACCCAAGTCTTGGGTGCTTTATCAAGGTTTCATTTTAAAACCATGGTGATTGCCCAAGCAGCAAACATCCAGCTGTAGCCATTGCTCAGAAAACGTTTTTTTGGGTTTTTTTTTAAACACTAGGCACTGTCTCCCTGGTTTTGTTTGTTGGAGGGCTTTGTTTTGTTTTTAAACTTTTTCCTGCTCCACAACCCCATTTCCTGTCTGACATCCCTGTTTCAAAATCGAACTATGCTGGTCCACAGGGACAATTTCAGGACATTCAAAAACAGCTTTTCTGTTTCATATTTGGGTTTTATTAGAACTTCCTACTAGGCCCCTTGGAAAAGAGGATGTTTCCCCTCCAGACATGATGTCTTTAAAATTATACCCCTGCGGTGTCACTCAGGTGCTTTGTGTCCTAGGGATGATCCACCATCCACCTCCCTCAAAAACGGTGTTTTGAAGATGTGTGTTTTCCTACTTCCTCCCCAAAATCAATCATCTTCACAGTTGCAGGTTTCAAACTCCCTCACAAGGGAATATTACGGACACTCCAAGGCCCACACGCTACAAAGGGGGATTAATCCAGACAGATATGTGTCCACATGGAATCTGCCTCATGGAGATGGTATTGCATGTGGCTCTTTTTCCAAAAGTCCTGTGGTGCACATCAAGTGATCTGGGGCCAATGACTTCAGCACTCACATGAGGATTACTCATCTAATTAGGGGGTTTGTAGGCTCTGCCCCTGCGTTTCTGTGCACTGGTAATGTCATTGCACTGACTCCTGGAATATTTGTCATTTAGCGACTGCCTCAGGGGTTTGTTTTCCTTTGTGTTTTCCCTGGTAGATTTGACCCTCCCCCCCAAGGCAGCAGCGATGTTAAGCACAGGAATCATGCACAAATGCCGTTAGGTTTAGGGTGCCAATGCTGTAAAGAGGGAAAAACAACTCTCCAAAGCACTGTTTAGCCGAGGAAGTGGAGAGGCGGGCTGACTCGTTTTCCGGTCAGCGGTATCACCGCGGTATCACCACGGTGTCACCATCACTTTTCCCCACCCCATCCCCTCGCCCATGCCTTGCCTAAGGCCACCCCAGGCCCCTGCAGCAGCCCCCTGTCGCTGTCCCGCCGCGGCAGCACCGCTCCGGCCGCGCTCCCCAACATCTGCCCGCGCCCGTCTGATGCAACCACAACATCACCACGTGGCCACTCGCAGCTGTTCCGCGCCGCCAGCCAATGGGAGGCGGTTCCGCAGCCCCGGGGGGCGGGACCGCCCCGCCCGCCCCTCTCCGATAGGTCGCTCCGCGCGTCCAACAGCGGCGAGCGAGCCAATGGGAGGCGGCACCGCCCGTGCGGCGGCGGAGCGGGGCCGGGCGCCCGCAGCGGCCGAGGCGCCGCGCCCGCTCCATGGAGGCCGCGGCCGAGGCCCCCGCGGCGCTCAGCTGCTTCTCCTACAACCAGGACTGCACGTAAGCGGGGCGGGCGCCGCGGGGCGGGGGGCGACGGCGGCCGGGCGGCGCCGGGCGGGCTTGGTCCGGCCCCGCGGCCCGGAGCGGGGCGGGTCCCAGCGCCCCCGTGGCGCTACAGGTCCCCACAGGGATGGCCCCCGTAGAACCCCCCCTTCACCGACACACACACACACGCACGGGCCGTGGTGCTTCATCCCCACCGCCGCGGCCCCGGCCCCGCCGGGCACAGCCAGCTGTCGGTGAACACCCGCCACGGCCCCCGGCTGCGTCCCGGCGAGCCCGAGGGAGGCAAATTCAGAGCGACCGCCGGGCTTTGCCTCCCCCGCAGCTCGGGAAGCGTTTGGGGATGGCCAGAGCCGCGGCGTTCTCCCCGGGCTTTGTCTGTTGAGCGCTGTGTGGCCACTTCGGAGGTGACTGGCGTTGCCCAGGGCTACCAAACCGCCCCGGGAGGCTCTTGGTGGGCAGCCCGTGCCAGAGCACCGCCCCACCTCGGGATAACGCCCGCGTTCCTTGGAGCCTCTCAGCCTCACACCCTTGCTAACCTGTGGTTTACCTGCTTCAATTTATTTAAGAACCGTTTCCAAGCGGGACACCAGAAACCTCCCGAAGCAGCGAGCCACACACGGATGTGGCAGCCGTAGCCTGGAGCCAGGATCGGCCCAGATCGTGGGGAACGAGATAAGAATCAGAGATAAGAGCCTCACACCTGGAAATGCCGTTTCCTTTGCAGCCCTGCTTTGCATTAGTATGCCCAAACAAAGGGTGCTTTGAGGGACGTGGATGTGCTGCTGACGTGAACCTGCTGGTCACTGCCGCCAGCACAAACGCTGTGCGTTGCTATTATGGGCTGGCTGCTAGTTTAAGACCTAGATATTGCTGCTTGCTACATCTGGAACTGGGCAGAGACAGCACTTGACAGGACTCTGCCCACTACCCTTAGCAGTGAGAGCAAAGGTTCCACAGCCCAGATAAGTCACTGTGTCAGTGCAGCTGGATCAGCCCTGGCTTAGGAAACAGCTCCTTCTGTGTCCCACGGGTCCTGTCTGCAGATCCTCCCAGGAAGATCTGTACCTCTTTGTTCCTCCAGCAGCCACAGGGCCGTATGAGAGGATGAGTTTGCTGTCTCAGAGGGTACTTGCCTTCTGTAGGTTGCAACAGCCTCCAATGGAAAACTGAATTCCTGAGTTGGTTACTCTGTGTTATTTAGGTTGGAAACTGAAGTTGTGCCTTCAGAGACTGCTGTGCCAGGAACTTCTCATTTCTTCTATGTCAGGCTTTAGCCCCAGCCAGCTCCTCACTCAGTGAGGTGGAAAGAGAACCAAGAGGGTAAAAGTAAGAAAATGCACAGGCTGAGATAAAGGCAGTTTAATAATTACAGCAAAAGCCACACATGCAAGCAGAGCAGAACAAGGAATTCATTCCCCACTTCCCATGGCAGGCAGGGGCTCAGCCATCCCCAGGACAGCAGGGCTGCATCACACACAGCAGGGAGGCCAAAGGCCATCACTCCAAATGTCCTCCCCTTCCTCTTTATCCACTGAGCCTGACACTGCATGGCCTGGGATGTCCCTGGGTCAGTTGGGGTCAGCTGTCCTGGCTGTGTCCCTTCCCAGCTCCTTGTGCCTCCCCAGCCTCCACACTGGAGGGGTGAGGAGCAGAAAAGGCTTTGACTCTGTGTAAGCACAGCTCAGCAGTAACAAAAACATCCCCGTGTTACCAACCCTGTGCTCAGCACAGACCTCAAACACAGCTCCATACAAGCTAATGTGGAAAAAAACCCCCCATCCTGGTCAAAACCAGTGCACCATCCCTGCAGGGACTTCTGCTATCACCTGGAGGCCTTCAGCTCAGAACTATCAGGCTTTTGCTTTCTCTTTGCAGCTCCCTGGCAATTGGAACCACAACTGGATACAGACTTTTCTCCTTAAGTTCTGTGGAGCAACTGGACCAGGTCCATGAAAGCAGTAAGTCTCCTGTTTCCCTGGGGAGGAATATGAACCAGCAGTGCTTTCAGCTGGTGGGAATCCTTCACCTTTGTTAGAGCCCAGCTTCTTTTCCCCTGCTGTCACCCTGACAGCAGCAGTTTGTGCTGCAGCCTAGCATTCAGAGGCAATTTCCCTCTAGAATGTTTCAGGTACATGGGCAGGAGCCCACAGGCTTCCAGCACAGCTGCTGGATAACTCCCAGGCTTTTAATCCAGTGTGGTATTTATGAGCAAGATGTTTTTAACAGGTTTTCCATGTAAAGAGGGTCATTCCCAGCAGGCCTGCAGCTCTTAGCTGTGCTCACAGCAGCATGCAACACACACTTAACAGCCCAAAACAAGCCTGGCCTCATGGAACACAGACTCCAGGCTGCTTCAGGCCAGAAGTGCTTCAGCTGAGATGCACTGAAGATAACACTTCCCAGCTGGATGTGTTCATCCCTCTCCAGTGGCTACAGAAGGAGCCTCAGCAATCAGACACAGCTGCCTCATCTGGAGCAGGGTCCAGGCTCCTTTCCCAGAGTCAGGCAAAGGGAAGCAGGTGACACACTCAGGGTGATAGGCTGAGGCACAACCAGTCCCACATGACAACTGTGAGGCAGCCTTTGTTCCTCCAACACAGCCCAGGCCAAACTGAGCATCACTCAGGGCTGGGCACACTGGAGATTGCAGTCCCTGGGGATTTAGGTGCAGGGCCACAGGACCATTGCACTGGTGCCTTCTCCATACAGCAAGAGTCATCCCAGGCACACCAGCCACTGTTTGCTTCCCCAGGGAGGCTGGGAGAAACCAGACACCACATACAAGAAACACTGAGCCACAGCCAACTCACACCTCACCTCAGTAAAGCCTTCACACTCCCTGACCAAATGGAGGGAGCTCCTCCCTTTATATCCCCTTCGAAAGGATCAAGGGCAGCTGGAGAGCCCGAGGATTAGCTTCAGCTGGGCCCTGCCCAGGAGAGAGAGGCACAGCAGCACTGTCAAAGAGAACTGTCTTCATTTCAGCCTTCAGGGGAAGGTTCTTTAACCCCTTCCTGCTCTGACCTAATTACTTTGTGCCAGGCATGAGCAATTTTTCTTAGAAACAGATGTTGAACACCTTAGCACTGAGCCTTCCAACCCGATCCCCTCTTGAGCTGAGTCTTGTTGCTTCAGTCAAACCAAGCTAAAGGCTCTGCCTTGCTCTCCCTGTGTGCCCAGATGAAATCCCAGATGTTTACATCGTGGAGCGCCTGTTCTCCAGCAGCCTTGTGGTTGTGGTCAGCCATGCCAAGCCACAGCAAATGAATGTCTACCACTTCAAGAAAGGGACAGAGATCTGCAACTACAGCTATTCCAGTCACATCCTGTCCATCCGGCTGAACCGGCAGGTGAGAGGGGTTATCCAGAGTTATCCCACTCTGGCTCTTTGCTGCTGTTGCCTTTCCAGCCGGGACCATCCTGGGGAGGTTTGCAGGGGGACTGTGAGTGGGATTGGAGGGGTGGGTGCCTGTCCTCTCCTCCCAGCCCCACACAAGAGGCCCCTCACAGGAGCAGGAGGGCTGTGGGTGTCATCTGCCACCACTGTTTCCTTGAGGAAAATGAAGCCAAGGCCTTGTTTTGGTGGCAGATACCCAAAGGCTTTTTGTCATCTGCCCTCATGCCTGTTCAGGGGACAGCTCTGCCAAAAAAACACCTTTTCATCTTCCTCCTTCCCTTGGATTCCACATCCTGACTTCAGGCCCACATCTGCCATCTTGGTTGTAAATGAGACCTTCAGAGTTGGTTACAAAAATCCAGGAGTAACTTGAACTCTGTGGATAAGGCAAAAAGCTGCTTTCCAAGTACTGCCAGCAGCCTTGTTTTGGTTTTCAAGGTATAAAATCCACTCAGGCCACTTAGAATGAGGCTTTTAGAGTGTTATTCTCTGAACTGACACAGCCTCATGCAGCCCTGAGCTCTTTTGGAGGATTTTAAGTCATCTTTTTGTCCATAATTATTTTCCAAGTATATGCCCTAAGAGGCAGAGGACATTTTACAATGAAGAAATAAGCAGTCTGGGTAATTGTATATAATCAGCCTCTCCTCAGTTAGCAACAGTGAGACCTGCAGTGGGTCTCTCTGGGTTGAGCTTCCAGTAAAGCTGTCTTTGACCAGGAGTTCCTGTACTACAATTAAATCTGTCCTAAATTGATTTTTTTCACTTAAGCTTACAGTGAAACTGGCAAAAGAGAGACTTCCTTTGAATTGCAGATAGATGTGTGTGTGTGTAAAAATAAACAGGGAGGTTCTGCTGAGCAGCTCTGGGAGATCAGTGTGAATAAAATAAGTTCAGGCTACTCCCCGTGTGCTGCTCTGGAGCTGCCTGAGGGTGATGCACAGTCCCAGTTTCTTGGCTGCATTATGAGCTTGGGTTCAAATCCTGGGCTGAGCTCATCCTCTGGCTGTGCCCCAGACACACCTGGAGGGATTTGAAGATGCTGCAGATGTTTAGAAACACAGAATCATGGAGTCATTTAGGCAGGAAAAGACCAATAAGACCATCAAGTCCAGCCATTCCCCAGCACTGCCAAGGCCACCACTAAACCCTGTCCCCCAGTGCCGCATCCACACATCTTTTAAATCCCTCCAGGGATGGTGATCCCACCACTGCCCTGGACAGCCTGTTCAATGCTTAATAACCCTTTCCATGAAGAACTTTTTCCTAAAGTCCAATCTAAACCTTCCCAGTTTGGGTAGGTTGAAGAGAAATCATTGTTTCAATCTACATTCAAGATTTCAACTGGCCATCATGATTGTCCATGTGACACTTGAACTCTTACCTGGGCTGCTGTAGGAAAGCTGTAACTCCATTGGAAGTTCACAGAAGGACGAATCCCAGACAAGGCATTAACGCAGGAAGATGGTGACAAATTAACCAGGAACAGGTCTCAAACAAATGGTGCATGTTTCAATTTGATCTCTCTGTGAGAAAGTCCTCACTGTGCAAACAAGCAAATCCCTCAGTTGTTGTTGTTGTGGGAATTCTGAGTTCCAAGCTTCATGATAACTCTGAAGTGTGTTAAGGTAAATCCTGATTTGTCTCAAAGTGGGGAATCAGATTGTGCTGTGAGACTGCTGGGAAGCTCCTGGGTTCTCATTCACTGCTGAAGACCTGCTGAGCTCTTTGGAGAAGTTTGAGGTGTTTATCTGGCTGTGTCCAAACCCATTTCAGCCCCCAAATACAGCTCAGTCATCTGACCTGATCCATGTGAAACTAAAGAACAAGCTGGTGAGCAGTAACATTTTGGACAATTAGCAGTGCCATGACCCTGTGTAGCAATCACAGCACCAGCACCTTCTCTGAGGCTCTGTCTGTGTGCACAGTGAGGATAAACTCCATCCCACTGACCCTCCCCTGGCCACAGGGCTGCACAGAGGGCAGCAGAGGTGAACCAGCCCTCTCCAGCTCATGCTCAGCTTGTCCAGACCTCCTTTGCCTCTTTGCCTCCCAAACTTTCCTGGATTTTGTCCCTGTGGGTGCCAGCATCTCTGGCTGCTGCTTTGCCATCATCTGGAAACCTCTCTTCACCTGGACATCAAGAGCAGCCCGTTCTGGGAAAGCACATGGTGGCTTTGCCCAAATCAGCTGTATAAATATTCCTCTGCTTGCAAGTGGATGGCTCTTACTGTAGAAAAGGCAAAGTCTTCCTGGAAATGCAAAATGGCTCTGACACAGCCCCAGATGCTGTGGTTAGCAGGAATAGAAGTGGGAAAGAGTTTGATCTGAGAGTAATGGTGGAGCAAGGCAGAGATTTTTAATGTGGGTGTTTCAAGTTAGTGACTAAGCTCCACATTTAGATACTAAATAAGTGGCCTCATTTCTAAAGAGGTGGAGGCTTCCTGTACATGGATTCGGGTGCTCCAGCTGGGATGGATGGGGTCTGGGCTTAGGCTTTTATTGGGATGTTTTCAGTGCCTCTGGACACTTGACGCTAAGGGAGGTGGAGCTGTGCACTTGCTGGGCTTACAAAGCACAGCCCTTCAACCAGACCCGAAGCCTGGTCCCAAAAAAAGCCTCTGTGCAAAAAGCCTCCGTGGTGACACATAGGGATCTTGACCAAGCTGAGACATAAAGCTGAGTGTCCACAGTGGCCCAGTGCTTAGGGTACAACATCAGGCTTTCCTTTTCCTTTCTGCCTTTCCTCCCCATGGCTTGGCTGCTCCTCATGGCTGGGTGGATGTCCCTGACGGGGTCAGCAGAAGAGGTACAAGCACCTGAACATGGGAAATCCCAGCCCCTCAGCCAAGATGGTGCAAGGGTGACTGTCTCTGAACAAATTTGTCTCAGCTCTGTGTTCGTGCAGTTCTGCAGGGCACATAAAGCTGAGTCTTCCCTGCTGACACCAAATGGGAAAAGGAACATTGTTGTGCTGGACAGATGCATGAAGTTTAGCAGCAGTGGCAGGCCCAGAACCTCCGTGTTCTCTCCCAAATCAGGAAGAAGTCAGGGCAAAGGGCCTGTGTTCCCAGCTGGAGGCACACTGACCAGCAGGACTGCAGCCTCTCTGCTGCCAGGTCTTTGTGATCAAAAAGTAATTTGTTATGAACTGCAAAGGAAAGTTGGGGGAGGGATAGATGGCAATCAAGGCCCGTGGTGGGGTGTAACTCTGATGGGTCTTCCTGTTCCTGGGGATGTGGAAGATGTAGAGGAGCAGAGAAGTCACGATGTTTTATCTTCTCTCTAAAGCAAGACTAGATGCAAAAACTCTCAAAACAAGAGTCATACAAACCCAAGTGTGAGAGGGGATGGAGAAGCAGAAGAGATCACGTTTCTGTTGCATTTCAGTGTGTGGGAAGCGCCTGTTGAGTTTGTTTGACAGTGAAGGTTTGGGCTTGGGAAGTGTGGGAGCAGCAGCCAGAGGCACTGCTGGTGAGGTTCTGTGCATGTCCCCTGTGTCCTTGCAGAGGCTGGTGGTCTGCCTGGAAGAGTCGATTTACATCCATAACATCAAGGACATGAAGCTTTTGAAGACTATTTTGGACACACCTCCCAACGCGACAGGTGAGCATGGGAGAGCTGTGAAACTGAACTTTGTAGAGCCACAGCATTGTGTTAGAATTTAAACCAGCATATGGCTTTTGTAGCCTAATCCAGCGCTGGGAGGCCAGAAATGCATGGCGGCCGTCAGTCAGGCTTGGAGAATCTCAGAATAAGCTGAGTTGGAAGGGACCCACAAGGGTCCCTGAGTCCAGCTCTTTCCCCGCACAGCACCATCCCAACAATCCCACCCTGTGCCCAGAGTATTGTCCAAACTCTCCTTGAGCTCTGTCAGGCCTCGTGCTGTGACCCAGCTCTGTCCTGAGCAAAACCCTGCCCTGTGTGGAGCAAACCCCTGCTCAGTCCAGAGCAGATGCATCAAAGGAGAGCAGAGATGGGCAGCGGGTCTGACTTGCCCTTGGGGTCAGCTCCAAGGTGATCACCGGAGGCAGAACACAGAGCCAGGCCCAGCACCGATCCCTGCCAGGGAGTTCCCAGCCACCTGATGTTCTTCTGTGCAGGCTGCAAACGCGAGGGGCAGGGCAGGTGGCTGCAGCACAGATCCTGTGTGTGTGGCACAGGGTGAATCCGGCTTTCCTGCTGCTGGGAGAGGAGCTATTTTTAGCAGCAGAGAGGGAAGCTTGGCTGGGTGCCCACGTTGCTGTGCTGTCCTGCTCGGGCTGCAGCATCTCTTCATGGCTGGGTGCTCGGGAAGTTGCTGATGTGCTCACGCTTGGCCTCGGGGCTTTCAAGGGATGCTCTTCCAGCAGTTCCCCTGACCTACTTCAGGTCTCACCAGATGGGCTCTCTGTGTGGATTAAACATGCTAAACGCTGCAAATATAATTAAAGTTTAAAACCTTCCCCAGAAGGCCTGGCAGCAGGATGGGCAGGGATACTAAGGCCTGGAGCTGTTCTACAGAGGGGCTGGAGGATCAGGTCATGGTTTAAGAGCAGCAGCAATCAGCCAGGACAGGACTGGGATGCTGCAGATCACAGGCTTCATATGGGCTTAGTGTTTTAAACCCCTTTTACTGCAGCAGCTGCCATTGAAATGAGCTGAGTGACAAGTGCAGTGCCCCTGTTGTCCCTGGGCCATCTGCTTTGGTCCCAAGCTTGACCCCGAGGACAGTGTGTCCAGTAGGTCAGGGCAGTCCAGTCTCACTGCTCTTTGTGCAACTTGTTTAGGAGTGGGGATCTGTGCTGGGGGATGTAGGAGCACATGGAAAATGTGCCACCCCCCTGAAGTGTGTACCCTGGGCACGGTGACACCAGCACAGGCAGGACCAGGGTTTGCTGCAGCCACACTGGCCAGTCACAGTGAGATCTCTGGCTGTTCATGGCCAGCACCTGGCTCCTGCTCCAGCCTCCTCCACGTAGGAGAGGAAAATACCCATGGTGTCCAAATCAGTTGTTTTTCATGTTATTCATGTCAGGGGCAGGATTTGAACCAAGGAGGTCATAGTGCTTGTGGTGACACGTGTGCCATGAGGGCACATCTTGGGAATGACTGCAGCTTTGGAAACCACCTCATGTGGCTCCCCCCAAGCCCTGGATGTGCCTGGACCTGCTGGCCTGAGGGCAAGACCAGGCTTCCGGGACACAGTAACATTTTTCCATGCTGCTCAAGGAAGCCACCTGTGACGTGGCACTCCCAGAGATGCCATCCTGAGCAGTGCCAGCCTGCCTCTTCCCTCCTGAGCCCACCACTGCGAGCACCAACCCTCATTATGGCTGGGGGGCTGCTGATGGGAGAGGAGCATCTTCAAAGGCTGCCCGTGGCCCTGTGATCCTTGTTCTTTGAGTGTCCCTGAGGTCAGCCCAGTACACTCACATCTGTGTTTTCCCCTGGCCTGGTTTCCCTGCCGCTTCTCCCGGCCAGAGGAGCAGAGGGAGCGGGTGACTCACCCCGGCGCTCAGAGCTCGCTTTGTTTAGCTCCAGCCTTCCCTGATCCTCTCTGAAAGGGCTGTACTGATCCCCCCCATGCTGCCTGGGCCGGGGGTTCACCATCCAGAGAAGGCAGGATGCTCATCCCAGCAGCGGAGTCTCTGGGCTATCTTTGCCTTTCTCTATCCCTCCCTCTTTAATTGCCTTTTAATTGCCTGCACTTTGCACACACGGCACAATTTGCCGTGCTCCTCATGCCTCTCCTGGTGCACCATCCTTGGCGTGATGTGCATGCCTCTGGATGGATGGGGAGCGGATCCCTGGGGCCTCTGGCTGATCCTGCAGCTCCTGGCTCCGCTGCGGTCTCTTTGTTTGGTTATAAACAATGACCTAAAACGAGAGCTCCGGCCGATCCTTCCCCGCTGCTGCTGGGCGGGGGCCAGGGCCGTGTCCTGACACGGGGCTTGCACAGCCCGACACGTCCGTGTGTCTACGTGCGGTGTGTGGCTGTCCTGCTGGCCTCTTCGGGGACCATGGCAGCGTCCCCCGTGCCTTTAACCCCGCGACTTCCTCCGCACGTGGGATTAGGTGGGACCCCCGCCGCGGGTCAGGAAGCTCAGGTCGTGCTGGAGCCTGGAGTCGGGTTTGGGAGGGCTGCGAGTGCAAGGATGTGGGGCAGGAAGCGAGCGAGGCACGTTTCGTATGTGACAAGATTCACCGGGCTGGATCCTCAGCCAGCAGCAGGAAGAGATGCTCTTTTCCGAGGTCACCTGGGGGACAAGCGGATGGATGTACCCACACACGTATCCATCCATCCATCCATCCATCCATCCATCCATCCATCCATCCCTGTCTCATCCTGTAATTCCTGCCCGCTTTGAAAGGAGCATTTGGGAACCTTTGTGCTCACGTTGGCACAAACCCAGATGGGTCTTACGGGGATGAATTCCCCCTGTGCTTAAAATTTCGCTACATTCAAGTTCCTTGTCCACCGGAAACTCCCTGTACAGCTGGCGCATTTCCTTTGTCTTTCTCTGCTTCCCTTTTCCATTCCGAGCAGAAGGAAATGGCATTGCCTTCAGCCAGGATGCAACGGGGCTGCACCCACGCCGTGCTGCTCCTCTGAGCTTCCAACCCGGCACCTACACCCTGTGCACATCTGGACGTGTCCAGATGTGTCTGGACAGGAGTGCTGTCAGCCCTCCGACCGACACGTCCTTCGCTGTTTCATGCACCTACTGCTGCCTTCTCCAGGGAGATAATGCAGGGGGAAAGCCCAGAGCGTGCTGAAGAGCTGGATCTGGGTTCCTTGTGCTCGGGGACCGGGGAGGGTGGCAGGGCACAGCCGCCGTTCTGTCCCGTACCAGCAGATGTCCCCACGGCCGAGGCATTCCCAGCGCTCCGCGCCGGGCCCGGGCAGCCCCAGAATGAGCCGGAGCCTGAACCCCCGCCGTGCCCCGCTCTGTCCTCCCCCCCGCTCAGCCTCAGCCGTGTCCCTGTCCCCCTGCCAGGTCTGTGTGCTCTCTCCATCAACCACGCCAACTCCTACTTGGCTTATCCCGGCAGCGCGACCAGCGGAGAGATCGCGCTTTACGACGGAAATACTTTGGTAAGTGCGAAGCTCAGCCTTTGGATACCGTCAGGGGCTGAAAACAAACAGAGCCACAGCAAAGCCAACGGGGCCCTTGGGAAGGATGAATAAATACACTCCACAGAGCTGGAGTGCAAGGGAATTGCCTGGGAGGTACATCTGGACGTATCCCCTTGCTTGGAATAGACAGCTCTGAGATCAGGGCACGCATCTCCCAGCACAGGATATTCGGGGAAACGTGACCCACTGCCCTGCAGCCCAAGGGCCACTGCCAGGCTGACACTGGGGTTGCTACGGGAGCGTCAGCAGCGTATCCCATGGGAGTGATGTGACCAGCATGGGTCGGGGGGGTTGGAGCTGCTCCAGGCACAGCGCAGGACCCGGAGCAGCCGCTTTGCCGCACTGTGGGCTGGAAGGGATGCCGGATCCAAAGTCACAGAGAGGGCAAAGTGTCCAAAGTCCTCTTAGGAAATCTGTCCCTGGCTGGATGCAGGGTCATGATTATCTGCTGTTTATGCCAGGGCTTTGGGTTACATAAGGCTGGTGGCTCTGTATGTACAGTGGGAGCTGAGGATCTGCAGCAGGGGAGGAGCAGAGCACAGGGAAAATGCTGCTGCTGCAAGAGGTGCTCTGAGGGCTGGGGCTCCCTGCAGGTGGTGTCACTGCAGCAGGACTTGCTGTGCAGCACAGAGTTTCAGGGAAGCCCACTCTCATCCTGGCAAAGAAGTGCCAGGTCTTGGAGAGGGTGCAGGCACAATCCCGAACCCTGGAGAGGTGGGAAGCTGAGGTTCTCTGCCCCTGAGGTGCACGTTCTGTAATCACAGTGGCCGTAGTAGGTGGGGAATGAACTCAAGGCAGGGCAGAGATAAACTGCTGAGGTTGTTGAAGGGATACCATCAGCACAGGATGATCCCATGAATCCATATCAGCAGGTCTGGATAGGGTGCGAGGCAGGAATGCCCTGCCCTCACACAGCCCAAGGACCAGCTTGTCCCTTTGCACTTGTGTTACCTTGTGCCCTACAGAAAACCGCCTGCACCATTCCTGCCCACGACGGGCCTCTGGCTGCTCTCGCCTTCAACTCCACCGGCTCCAAGTTGGCCAGTGCTTCTGAAAAAGTGAGTGAGTGTGGCTGCAAGTACCTTCCCTCTGCCCAGGGCTGCATCAGCACCCCTGAGCTGCTCCTTAAATACAGCCAGCACAGAGGGACTGCTGGCTGATCAGTGTATCGGGATCAGACTGAGCCCAGCTAGCAAACAGGAGGAGCCTTTGCACATCCTGAGTTTCCTGGGTGTGTCAGGGAAAGGGCTCGGGCTCCTTGGCCTGCTCCTACGTGATATTTCCATTTGCATTTTTTGCAGGGCACAGTCATCCGTGTATTTTCCATTCCTGGGGGGCAAAAACTCTATGAATTCCGGCGAGGGATGAAAAGGTCAGTTAATTCTTCTGGCAGTGACACATACACAGAGGGCTCCCGGAGCCGAAATGTAAACACAGGGACACAGGGCAACATCAGATCCTGGTGGCTTTGGCATCTTTTGCAGAAGGAAAACAAGAGCAAACGTATCAGCTCGAAATGTCACTGTGCCAGGCTGTGCCCAGCTCAGTGATTCCCTTCAGTGTGTCACAGAGCAGGGAAGAGACATGGGGTCACTCCATTTACTCTGTCCTTTCTTTTTTCTTATTTGAAATAATGAAGTCCCCAAAATTGTCAGAGACCTCATTCCTGCTGAACCCGTGCAGGAGATGCTGTTTGTATCCCACTGTTCAGCACTTTGGATATCCTCCCTGGTCTCTGCAGCAGCAGAAGCTGCAATGAGACTGGCACAGATGTTCCCTCCACAGGCAGCTCTGTGAGCAAGGACATTTCCACCTCTCTGGCTGTTTGTCACTAGCTCGAGGCTACCCCCAGCCCTGCTGAACAAAGGGATTAAGGAATTGCTCAGTGAGCCCACAGGCTCAGCAGCAGCTGTGCAGGATGATCCTCACCATGGATGGGTTTCATTCCTCCCCATCCACTTCCCCGTGAGCCAAACCCAGCAGTTCCCCTTGCATGAATTGCCATGGAGTGACCAGTCTTGTCCTTGCTCGGCTCTAGATATGTGAACATCAGCTCCCTGGTGTTCAGCATGGATTCCCAGTTCCTCTGTGCTTCCAGCAACACGGAGACCGTGCACATCTTCAAACTGGAGCATCTCACAGACAGGTGAGGGATTAGCCTGGCTTAACCTGCCTGGCCCAGGGCTGTCTTTGCTTCAAAGGTCTGTGTTTACTCAGCTGCTCCCCATGTCCTCACCATGTACTCTCCATGACCAGTACCAGCTGCAGAGTGTCTTTGTGTCCTGAGGGACTCACTCCTTGGAACAGCCACACACTGCACCCCTACTGTCAGGCTCTCTGGGCCTCTCTGGGTTTATGAGGTGCCACTGTCCCCTGCCTTCTCCCTGTGCTTCCAGCCACACTGGTGCACAATTTACAGGTGCTCCAAAAAACCCTTCACCTGTGTGAGATGAGGATCATTTGGTCTGTCCCTGATGTTTTGTCACCCTGATCATGGTAACCCCACTGACACTGCTTTGTGACCCCCTCAGCCGGCCAGAGGAGCCTCCAACCTGGAGTGGTTACATGGGAAAGATGTTCCAGGCTGCTACCAACTACCTCCCTGCCCAGGTGTCGGGCATGATGAGCCAGGACCGAGCCTTTGCCACCGTCCGGCTGAACATCTCCGGACAAAGGAACATCTGTGCCCTCTCCACGTATGTACTGACCCTACTGACCTCTGCCCCCTGGGCCAGGCCAGCCTTCTCTCATGCCCCTGCCTCAGAGCACATGGTGTGAGTGCTGCTGTGTCTGTGTGTGTGAGGTTTTTGGCCTCAGGATGCTTTTCCCACCAGGATTCAGAAGCTGCCTCGGCTGTTGGTGACGACATCAGATGGACATCTCTACATCTATAACCTGGACCCGCAGGATGGAGGGGAGTGTGTCTTAATTAAGAATCACAGGTAACTCTTCCTCCTCTCACACCTCATACAGAGGCTGATCTTTCAAAAAATGAAAGGAAATCTCACCTGGCAGCACAAAACGGAGCTGTAGGAGCAAGAAAGTTAGAACTGAATTTGTGATTTGAGCTGCCTGAGCTGACAGATGTGGGTGGGAAGCAGGGACACAGGGGTTTTTGCAGCAGAAACCAGAGACCTCTCAGATGCCATGGGTGCTGTGGGACATGCCAGCTTAGACTGGGCAGGCTGTGCCTTAGGAGGTGCCCCCACAGCAGAGCTCTGACCACTGTGGTGGCAGGAGAGCAGAGCACCTTCTCCAGATTGGAGTGGGTGCTGGAGAGCTTGCTGGGGGTAGCATGGTGTGAAGTGACACTGTGAGCTCTGTAAACAAAAGCCCAGTGCCAAAGCAGAGGAATTTCTTCATGGAAGGGGTTGTTAAGCGTTGGACAGGCTGCCCAGGGAGGTGGTGGGGTCACCATTCTTGGAGTTGTTCAAGGAACAACTGGATGTGGCCATCAGTGCTCTGGTCTGAGTGACAAGCTGGTGGTGATCAGTCAAAGGTTGGGCTCGAAGATCCTAGAGGTCTTTTCCAACCAAAATCATTCTGGGATTCTGTGGAAACAGAGCCTCCCCCGCCGCTGTTCAGTCCATATGCAAATCCCATTAAGCACGTAACCCCCCCGCACACATCTGGGCTGCTTGGCTCCAGATGTGAAGCCTTTGGGGTGGGGTGAGATGTAACATGTGCTCCGGGCTGGGAGGTGGCTGCCAGCCAGGAAAGTGCCAGCAGCTTTTGGAAAAGCCACAAAACAAAAGCACTTCAAAGCTGCGCTGTCCAGCGCGCGCCGCCCGCAGCCCCCAGCCTCGTCATGTGGGCTCCTCTGTGCATCAGAGGGCTGAAAAGGGCCCTTGGGTCATGAGTTACATTACATAATACGGTATCTCTGCTCAAACTCCATCCTAAACTAGCCAGGGCTGCTTTTCCCATCTAGTCTGCTCCTGTTGGAAGCCCTTCGGAGCCCCCTCTGTGATTAGAAACACTGTTTGCCTTTGTAACCTAAAGCTTTTGTGGTCAATCTGTTCCCTTCTGTTCCTGTGCCAGCATTGTCCTCCAGCCGAAGTGGTGCTTTCCCTATCTCCTTCTTCACCCCCTGCTTTCCTTGTGGAGCACAATGCTCCCCTGTCCACAGCACTGCTGGGGCTGCTGCATGCAGGGATGGGGATGGGTGATGTGTTTCGAGGAGATGTGGATGCATGGGCTTGTCTTAGCTGGAGCTGGGGAGGAACAGGGATCAGGACGAACTCTTCTCCCCTCTCTTGATCTCTACCATTAGTCTGCTTGGCTCAGGAAAGATGGAGGAGAACAAAGAAAATGACCTTCAGCCTCCAGTACCTCAATCTTATGCAGCAACTGTAGCCAGACAAAGTACAGTGCCTTCAACTTCAACCATGCCAGGTAAGCACCACATCTGCCCTTCCTTGGGCAGAAGCCACAAAACCACCTGGGGCAAAGTGGAAAGTGTCCCACATTCCAAGGGTTCATCCAGGATCACCTCGTGTGCACTGCACACTGGGGCAGCAGGACTTTGGAGCTCACCTGGTTCATCCCCTGCCACAGAAATAGGCCAGGAGTTTTCTGCTCTGCTACCTGGGCCCCTGTGCCAGCTCTGCTCCCTGTGCAGTGCTGTGCCACAGACAGGGCAGAGCAGGAACCACTGTTTGTCAGGCAGCAGCTGCTGCCAGGTGGTTTCCAGGAGTTGCTTCTGTGGGTATAGAAGTCAGGGCTCACTGTTCTGCGGTGAGATTGCCTCAGAGTCTCTGAAGCTGGTACACTTTGCACTAAAGTGCTGCAGGAAAAGACTGGGTGACTCTCTCATTATATTCCCGAGTCTAAGATCCACATACAAATGTAGATCTTACTCTGAAATTGGTGCTTAGGTTCATGGCAGGAGGAGGAAAGCTGCTGCCACAGGAGATGACCGTGTAGTTCATCCATAATCCATAGTGTCCATGGAGACACCTTCCTCTTCCTTACTCCATGAGCTCTGCCAGGAAGCCAGAGGAAGCAGCTCAGTGCTAAAAAGGTGGTAACAGTGTCTGCTGCCTGTTGCAGCCTCCTCCCATCCCTTCCTGCAGTAACACTTTGTGTTTTCCCCTGTCCAGGTTACTCGGAGGACGGCGGAGCCCTGCGGGGGGAGGTTATCCCGGAGCATGAGTTTGCAACTGGCCCAGTCTGTCTGGACGATGAGAATGAGTTTCCTCCTGTGAGCATTCGGGACCCCTAAACCTGCAGTGCAGCCCTCATGCTAAGAAGGGAGTAGGAACCTCTCCCAGAAGAGATTCCATTGCCCCCTCCTAGTCCCAGCTCACTGTGAAGCCTAAAATAACTGAATGGGTTCTAGGGACAGTGCCAGGAAAATGCCACCCCCACTAAACAGCAGCTGGGGATGGGGCAGAAATGATCAAACCTAAGTAGAGATAGATCTGAACAAACTTGCTGAATGGTGTTCAGATCCAGAGCTAACCTCTGTGCCTTGAGCAGATTTCTAATATTACCAGGAATAGTTTTAATTGGAACAATTTAGAAATAAAAACTTAATACCCCGTTGCATTTTCAGTCAGTTGTATTAGTTCATGGAATGCAACTGGAACATACCTGAACCTCACCAGTCTCTTCATTTCCAAGCTAACTGAGAAGGAAACTCGTTTTCCAAGCACGAAGATGAAAGAAATAACAGAGTTTTAAACCATTTTATGATTTTTATATGGCACTTTCTCAGTTACCGTTGGAAGGAGCTAGTGGATTTTTCAATCTAACTTCAGCCTGGCAGTGTCTTTCCAGCTCCTTTTCCTATTCCACACTCATTTATTAAGTGTCTAACCCCTAATTGGACAAATGTTGGTCTGTGCTATGATCTGGTTGTAATCAGTGGTGTCTTCATAGCAGTAATGCAGCAGAACATTGTAATGGATTTCAGGTTGCAGCCTTGGCAGGCTTTTGGAATTCCTTACTTCATTTTTACATATCCTGCTGCTGGAGTTTTGCCTGAAAAGGAGGAAGTACAAACCTTATCCCAGGATTCGTTCCATGTGCTGAGCTGACCTCTGTGAGGCACCTTCCTCTGAGCTGATGCAAAGTGTTACTTAGATAAAAGGAGACTGGCTCATGACTCCCTTTGAGCCAACACCACCTGAACCCAGCTCAACTCACACAACCCTCCCTCAGATTATTCCTTTCCTTACCTGTAACGTTCCCTGCTGCAAACTGGGAGCAGGAATTTCCCAGTGGTCCAGCTCCATTATTGAAGGATATTTAAAATGTCTCCCTCTGTGTGCCCACGGAGAAGGTGATGGCCCAGGCCCCTGGAAGGAGCAGCAGGGACAGAGAGAAACCCTTTGTTTCTTTCTGCTAAACCTGCTCTTGAACTCGTGGTTTGGGGACAAGCAAATGCCAGCACGCAGGAATCACGCTGCTCCTGAGTGAGGCTTCCTGCTGGGACTGTGCTGGATGAAAGCAGCCCCAAACCCCTGCTGTACCACAGCAGGTGCTTTGTGAAATGAACTTTGATCCCTCCAAATCCTGTCATTAACCTGACAGAGCCGTGACATGTGTATTGTTAGGGAGGAGGCGGTGTGGGAAGGGAAGGCGCTTTCCAAAAATATTCCCTGATAACGGTGGCTGAGCAAATGGAGCTTCCAGATAAAACTCCTGCTCTTGGGTTTGGGGTTTGCCCCTCACAGTGGGAGCACTCAGGATGTTTGGATGCTCTGGATTTCACTGAACTTGGCTGTTTTCTCAGCACTTGAGCTCTTCAGTCTCAGTGAAGGGGGTTTCAGGCATCGGTCACTCCTGTGTGGAGAAGGAGGGAGAGAAAACCTGACCTTATCCAACAAAAATGTTTTGACAGCGTTCGGCTTTGCGGAAACATGGGAAGGGTTTTGTTTGTTTTCCAGTGTGCAACAAAAAGACATTTAAAAACCTCAAAACTTGTGACAAAATGGAATATTCACCCACAGCCCACGGTATGGCTTTGAACTCAGACATGGTTCTGGAGAAACAGCAGTGCTCAAACCCCACAGTTTCTCCCCATTTGAAACCTCTTGTCTTCCCTTAACCTCAAGCAAGACTTCAGAGGCTCAGCTGTTAAAGAGTGAGGAAAAACAGTTTCAGCCTGACATAAAATCTGTCAAACACTGCCTGTTCATTAAGTGGAAGGAGGGACAGATCAGAGAAGAGATGAGAAGCCCAAGGAGGACTCATAAAAAGTGGCCTCACAAGAGGGAACGTGGATGTTGCTGCTGCTGGTGCCAGGATTGCGGAAGGATCCCGCGGCAAGAGGTTAAACCAGTTCAGTGACAACTCCTGCGTGGATGGGGTGCATTAAACACTCCCAAGTCACTGCTGATCTTGGGCAGGGAGGACTCAGGTGTTACTGAGGGGGACAGGGGGCTGAAGCCGTGGGTGCCGTGCTGGATGTGCCAGGAGGAGGCTGCAGAGTCCTCACCCTGCGGGATCAGAAGGTTTTACAGGGTGGGAAGAGCAAACCCAGCTCTGGCTGCAAAACTGTGGCAGTTTGGGCTGTTTTCTGGTCACCTGCCTGAGAAACCACCCCTGCTTTGTGGGTGTAGCAGGGAGTGAGGTTTCCAGTGGTGCCGGGAGCTGCTGGGGTGTGTTTTGGGCCAGGCAGGGCACTGCAGTTTTGGGGTAGTGCTGTGAGGTTTGGCAGAAGAAATCCTACAGGATTCTGCAAGCAGCACGGTCTGTGTGCACCTGAGGAGTGCAGCCAAGGGATCTTCCCAAAACTTCTGGGATTCAGTAGGAAAGGTGATTTCTTCCAGCAGGTTGGTCAGTGCTTTTCCAGGTACAGCTGATCCATCCTGCACTTGGCTGCAGGGCCCAGAGGGGAAGGCTTTATCAGGGGAGCCATTTCATTAAGTCAAGTGAGACTGCACGCAGCAATCAGCTCTTCTAAGGCAGCTTCCCCTCACTGATAATCCATCACTCTTTAAAACCAACTCCTTCCCACTGGTTTTTGGCTGCTCCAAAACGGTTTGGGCAGTTTTCTGTGCTGCCAAAGGATGCTGCTGCCTGTAGAAGGGAGAAAATTGGGGGGATCTACAACAGGGCAGAAATCATGGAGGGCAGAAATCATGGGGTCCACACGCCCCTCTGCTGCCCCAGACCACAGATCTTGATACAAGGAACCAGGCTGCAGATACATCTCTGGCTCCGTGGAACCAATATTGGCCCAGATGTCTCCTGGCTGTTCGCTGGATGGTGTTTCCCTCATTCTGTGGCATGGATATGAACACTAATTATTTTAAGTGATTATTTTTCAACAGCTGGCTGTTAGCAGAGGAAAGGCCACAGGTTTTCCAGTGAGGCTCTACTTGTAATTATGTTTCATAGGGGATGAGTGAGTTTGGCAGAACCTGGCTCCTGCACTTGCAGCTCAGACTGGCATTTTGGGCAGCTGGGGCTTGCGGGATTAGGCTCAGCTTATCAGTACATTATCTGAGGTCCCTTGGGAGTTGTGCCATCCAGTGTCAATGCTTGTGCCTGGAAACCTGGCAGTGATGGTCCTGCAGCTCATGGAGACAGACCTGGGAGGAGGAGCTGGCAGAGACCCTCTACAGCAGGAGCTGTGGGGCTCACATCCCTCCCAGCTCAGATCTGGTGAAGCTGAAGCTGGGAAAGATCTGTGCCAGGGCTGCCCATGCCTCATCCAGGAGCAGGGGCACATTTTACCCGGGGTCTCCATGGCAGGAGTAGCGAATGGGAGGTGAATCAGGGTGCTGCTGCTGCCTGTTCTTCTCTGCTCCTGCTTTACTCTTTCACTCAGAGGCTTTGCTGGTGTTTAGGCTGGGCTTTGCCTCCCCTAATCCTGTCTAATACGTTGGAGTTTAACTCTGGGGTCCATCCAGAGACCCTGGAGTGACACAGGGATGCCCAGCACACACTTTTCCCTCCAGCCATGCCAGAGCTGAGCTTTTTGGGAGCACTTAGTGAGGCAAATGCACTTCACCCCAAATGACTGCACTCCCCCAAAGCCTGGCTGTGCTCAGCCCAGTGCCAGCCAGAGGCCACACTTACCACTGAGCCAGATGGTTCCTGTTCCCAGGACGGTAAATTTGGGGAGGGGGAGAGCAAATAAATAAACCTCTCACCAATCTGCCTTTGAGTGGAAAGGAAAACACTGCGGGACGTCCCTCCCCCTGCTCCTCCCGTGTGCGTAAAACCAACTGGAAACGCTCCCTGGTGCTGGGAAAAGTAAGGCCCTTCTGTTTTGATTTTGGTAGATAATCTTGTGCCGTGGAGGTCAGCCGGGCAAGGCGAAGAGGTCGTGAGGAGAAGCAAAACATCCACGCTTAGGACAGCTGCTGGGAGGTGCTTTGGAAAAGCCAGGAGTTTCGAAGAACAGATCTGTGAGTCCCCGAGATGAGAAAAAAAATAGAAATCCAAGGTGGGCCACACTTTTTCCTCTGTGTAAGTGAACAGCTGGCCCCTGTTTCAATTTGTGTCTGGGTGGGGTGTCAATGTACTGTATGCACATGGCTCTATTTAACAAACTCTATGTTAGAACCACAGTATAAATGCTAATTTAATCAGATTTGTATGTAACCAGAATTTTATATACCCATTTGTCCCTTTTCTAATTTATGCTGTTTTATGTGTATAAATGTACTTACAGGAAGAGATATTAAACTTATGTCTTTGTACAGTGTATACAGACTATTTTAACCCAGGCAAAGTATTTTTGCAGTGATATTAGAGAAGATGCCATTTGCTATGTTGAAAGACAGAATAAAGTCACAGTTTGTCCCTGGCAGCTCCTGCTGTTCTTTTTGGGGCTCTAAAGGTGTCAGTCTGGATTAAGTTTGGGGAGTGGGAGGGGTTTTGGGGGCTGGGGCAAGGGCAGCCCACATGGGTGAGTCCACACAAGTCCTCTTATGGCCAAAGAAAGATGTGGGTGTGTAAATCAGAATCCAGAATTGTTTCAGAACACCCTCACTCAGCTGCTGAGAAATCCCAGTGGTTTCTCAAGTATCAGTTGCACCTTCATTTCTGCCTTTGCAGCTCCCCAGGCCTTTGCACCTGCCCAGGAATGACCCCACAGGAGCTGTTTCACTCCATCTGTGCCTGTGTTGGGATCGGCAGGAGCAGCTCCTCTTCCTGGAGCCCTGATCTGCTGGGAGACTCCCAGGCAGGGACCTCTCCCTGACCTCCCCAAAACCCCACAGTTGCACCTCTCTCTTTCCTGCAGAGCTGATGGGGAGCAGCCCCAGTTCTCTCCCTGCCACCCTCAGGGAACAGCCTTTCCCAAACCCTGGGATGGCACAGCACAGCCCCTGAGCCCCACTGTGGCAGCACGAGTTCAGCATCCTTCCCACACGGATGCAGCCCTCAGGGACAGCCCAGGACCCCCCCTCCCTCCCTCCCTTCCTTCCTTCCGAATTCCTTCCTTCCTTCCTTCCTTCCTTCCTTCCTTCCTTCCTTCCTTCCTTCCTTCCTTCCTTCCTTCCTTCCTTCCTTCCTTCCTTCCTTCCTTCCTTCCTTCCTTCCTTCCTTCCACAGACAGCTGGGTCTTGCCTAATGAACCTCAGCAGGCAGCTGGCAGGGCAGGTGCTCCGTTCCCAGAGCGCTCCCCTCGTGCCAGCCGGGAATTTTCTCTCTGCAGCCACCAAACTTCCAGAGTCTCTGCCCCAGAAGGGCTGATTGCTCAGAGGCTGTGCCCTGTCCTCCCCTGCCTTGTGCTCCCACCAGCTGCTCCTGTAAGGTCTCTTCTTAGGAGAAAGGCAAGGAAATTTCCCAGAGGAATCCTCTCCCAAAGCCAGCTCTCACAGAAGGTACTTTTAATCCAAGAACTGTCTCTTTCCCAGATAAAGAGCCCTACAAAAAGCCTTCCATATGCCCAGGGTCCAAAGGGGACCCTCTGTGTGCTCCCCCAGTCCCACATCCAACTCACCTCCCTCTTCCCAGCACGGAGCAGAGGATCCACAGCCTCCATCCCTCCCCATGGCCAACCTCCAGCCTGGAGTTCACAGACACCAGGCTCAGGAAAGGAGCAGCCTGAGCAATTATTTGCTTACAGACAAAGCCATGGCGTTCTCTTTTCCACACGAGGATCCAGTGTGGCTCCGTGAGCCCCGCGGCACCGGCAGCCCACGTGCTGCACGTTGCAGCAGGGAATTGCAGCTGGATCCTGGGAATAATCTGCAACTGAGACATTGTCTGCTGCAATGTCCTGCAGAGCTTGGGCATAAGCCCTGCTGATGGCAGGCAGCACTGCCTGGTACTCTCTGGATGCCACATCCAGAGGCTCCTGCTCCTGGATGTCACGGTCCAGGTTGAAGATGAGGGGTGGTTGGTGCTGCACTGCCGGCCCAGTGCTGCCGTCACAGGCCATGGCCCCTCCTAGGGAGGAAATGGGAGAAAACCCCTGGGGTCACAGGGGTCCAGGGATCACCCCTGTGCTCCTCACCCCCCCAGGATGGCCCATCCCCACCCCATCCCAGCTCTGATTCCAAGGGTGTTCCTGAGGCCAACCCCAGGCTGCAGCACCATCCTGCAGACACGGGTCAACACATCCTTGGGTCTGCTCTTGCTTGAATTAACCTGTGGGGTTTTCACCTGCAGGGATCTAAGAATTCCAGAGGTTCTTTCCCAGACTTTAGAACCTCTGGTAGGGACACAGTACCTGTGGTGTAGAACGCCTTGTACTGAGCCAGCCGCAGGGCCTCGATCTTGCCAACCTTCCCAGCTGCGCCACTGTTGGGGTGGAGCAGAACCTGCAGGAAGGACAGAATGTTCCATGAGATCCACTCCCTCCCCAGGTGAGCCACATCCCACCCCTGCACACATTCACAGACACCATTCAGGCCTTGGACTCTGGGCAACCAACAGAGCTGTGATTGCTGAAGGGTGGAATGATGGCAAAAGGGCCCCAGGAAACACCAGCATCTCCCTTGAACCTTCCTGGCCTGGCAGAAGCCTCTGAATTTACCTCCTGATTCTATGGTAAGAAAGTGTTCATGAAGGTGGGGGGGCTTCCAGCAGAGCAGGGCAGATTATCATAAAATCCCAGAATGGTTTGGGTTGGAAGGATCTCAAAGCCCATCCCATTCCACCCCCTGCCATGGCAGGGACACCTTCCACTGTCCCAGGCTGCTCCAAGCCCTGTCCAACCTGGCCTTGGACACTTCCAGTGATGGGGCAGCCACAGCTTCTTGGGATAACCTGTGCCGGGGCCTCCCCACTCTTAAAATTCAGAATTTCTTCCTAACATCCAATCTAAATCTCCCCTTTTTACTCCAAAACCATTCCCCCTTGCCCTATCACTGAATGCCTGTGTAATATTTGGGAGCCAGGGTGGTCTCAGGTGCTCTGTGTCACCCAGCACCTCCCTGGGTGCTCACAGCTCAGCCAGCAGTGGGGACATCCAAGGGAGCTGAGCCCCAGCCGGGAGCCAGCACAGCCACGAGCTGCGGGTGAGCTCATGCGAGGCAGAGGGGAAGGTGAGGCGCTGGAACATCGCTCCCACATCCCTCCCGTCCGTCTGACTCACCCCGCTGTGCGAGGGCTCCCTTCCCTGACAACAGCCAGGGAACGGGCAGAGGAGCAAGGGAAGGAGGGAAGGGTGGGTCTAATCTCTCACTTTTGGTATTTAGGACACTTGATCCACACAGGACAGCTGCTCTGGCACTGGGGAGCGAGGAGACAAGTGAGCTGGACACTCCAGCGGCTCCTCTCTCTGATAATATCTGCCGTGGAGCCAAAGCCTTCACTGAGAGATGAGTCACTTGAGGTTTCCTCCCCGGGAATTTGAGTTTAAAAGTGATTCAAGAAATTTCCACTGTGCTAAGAATTAGAAACATCTGCTGGAGTTGTAGGCAGCTGCAGTGCCAAGTTTAGTAACAGCACTCGCAGCTGATGAGCGCAGCAGTGCCTGAGCAGGTGCCCGGCACAGAGCCCTGCCCCTCAGGGAGCATCCCAGGCACCCCGGGCACCCCGAGATGTCCATCCCACACTGCCTGGCAGAGCACTCCAGGGATCCCAGGCACCCAGAGGTGTCCATCCCACACTGCCTGGTCCAGATGTAGCCACTGCCTCATGGGACTGGTTGGAACCTCATCCAAGAAATGCCAGGATTCAGGGTAGGGGGTGATTTCCAAATGCTCTCACTTTCCTTTATTGCCCTCCATTGCAAGGTAAATTATTTGTTTAAAAATCACCTTTTGGAATTTGGTTGGATCTTTATGTTTTAGGGGAGAAATAAGAAGGGTGTAAAGAGGAAGAAGTGGTGCAGTGTGAGCCTGGTGCAAGGAGGAAGCTCTGCTGCAGAGTCCCCTTCTGCTGACACTCCTCGGGCAGGATAAAAGAGCTCCAAAGGAGGAATCAGCAAATATTCAAGGCCCTGTGAAGCCAAGGAACCAGGAATTGAACCAATTCATCTGTCACCAGCCTTAAAGCTTTGCCTACACCTTTAAACAGTACAGCTGGGCTGCTGCCAAGGGCACTCAAACCTCCCTTCCTACCAACAACCATGTTCCTAAACCTCTTAAAACCCCACATTTAGAAAATATGTTATAATTTACTGCGTAATTAAGGAACTTGTTTTGAATCAAGAAACATTCCCAGGTCTGGAACTCTTCCATTAATCCATGACTATTATTTTAATAAATAAAAAATAGAGAAGGGAGGGGGAAAAGCCTTTTCTCCCCTGAAAATTCATTGCTTGAACTTGGTGCTCTGGGCAATTCACATTCAGCTGACGGACAGAGGGATTTACTGCCCCTGGTACTCTCGGTGCTCCTTGGAGGACGTGGTTTATTTTTCCTGACAACAGCCCTCGCTCTCAGCAGGACCTTGGTGTTACCCCAACCCCGTTCCCGGCTGTGCCAGTGCCGAGCACAGGCTGGGACACTGGGACAATGTCACCCGGGCAGCCCATGCTGGGAGCTCCAGCCACCCCAATTAGGAATGTGTGGAAATTGGGCTTTGGAGTGAGCGAGAGAGCTGCTTTCAGGAGGATTTGTGTCAAGAGAAACCCTGCACGGGGGTCACTATCGGCCACTCGCGAGCAGGGGGTGAGAGGGGGGAAGCCAGGAGGGGAGGGAGCGGGGACACACCTGCTCCTGACCACCCCACAGGGCTGTGTGTCCCCTCCCAGGTCACCCCATCCTATGGCAGTGTGGTCCCACCCCCTGGGGGGAATTCCACACAGGAATGGCTGCACCCTGACACCCAGCAAACCATTGCTCCCAGCAAACCATGGCTGCCTGCAAACTATCCTTCCCAAAAAAACACCACTCTCAGCACGCCATTGCTCCCAGAAAACCATCATTCCCAGCAAACCATTGCTGCCAGCAGCCCCCCAGTGCCCTGCTCCCAGCGCTGCCCGTGCAGAGCAGGGTTAATCCCAAGGAGCAGAGTGGAGCCCGCTGGACACATCCCATCCCCTTCCCTGCTCCATCTCCCGGTTCAGCAGAAGGTTCCATAAATACAAAGCAAATACCAAACCCCTGATGGACACAGAAAGCAAATCCAAGATCCCGCTGGGAGCTGGCTCGCGGTGCTTGCAGGAGGGTGTACTTTAAAAGCAAACTCAGGATTTATCCATGGGACTGCTATTAAAGCCGCCTTTTTAAAATTCCTTTGGTTCTGCAAAAATCTCGTGCAACTCTGAGACAAGCATGTGGCCATCCTGCTTGTCCTGCAAACTGTGGTTTTTGGGGTTAAAGGATCTGCCAGCAGCTGGTTGTATGGACAGAGCTGCGGGATGTGGGATTGGGCTGTCCCGCTGGAACACTGTCACCCCAGAGCTGGGAGGAGAAGGGGTTTGTTACACCTTGATCTGGTGTGATAAATAAATGGGTATAACCAGGTTTGAGCCCCTGGAATCTCCCCCTTTTGATGTACCTTTTGGGATGAGAAAGATGCTGTGCTGGGCACTGCAGGCTGCCACAAGCCTGAGCATCCCCGGGCTGGAGTCCCTGGGATCACAGACACAGCTCTGAGGCACGCAGGAAGGTGCCAAGCTGCAGGCACAGGCATTTCCACTTCTAATCCCAGATTTGTGAACAAAGCACAAAACCATCTTCATTAGCCCAGAGCCCTTTTACCCTGATATCCCAAGCCCAGCCTGGTACAGCACCCGGCCATCTCCAGCTGTCCTTCTCCTCCTCCAGGCCAGGGGCTGACGCTCCCGTGGATCTGCACATCACCAGTCTGAGCCTTTTTCCACCCCCACTCACCTGTTTTAGCTCAGGCTCCTGCTGTCAGGAGGGGCTGTCACCGGGGAGGTGGCTCTGCCTTACCTTGTGCCCCACATCCGAGCAGCCAAAGAGAACTGGGGACACATCCAAGCCATCAAAGCGCCTGTTTGGGGGCAGCGCTGCCCCAGCCAGGGCCACCAGCGTGGGGAAGATGTCCAGGACGCTGGGGAAAGAGGGGACTGTCATCAGAGCAAGGAGTGAGAATCCATGGAGGGTCCCCCCAACCTCACCTGTGCCCCACATCCCTCACAAGAGGAGCTCCCAACAGCTGAAAAGGCTGAACCCAGCCCTGTTCCTGGCAAGCCCTGGCTTCACACCCCTCACACCCCCAGCCAGCTGCTCGGGTTCAGTCAGGATGTGCCTGGCAAACCCTGCACCCACAGCCCCCCCCGCCCTCCTGAATCCCCTGGGCACGGGAAGGCAGCAGGTCAGTCACCGTCTGCACCAAGTGCCAGCACAGGGGTTTTCAGGCCGGTGCCAGCAGCTCCTGGCACCCCAGGAAATGCGGTGTGGCTGCTGCAGGGCACAGCACGAGCCAGGATGGAACAGGAGAGCGGAGCTGCTCCGTGTCCCACAGACCCCCTCAGCCTTTCCAGCCTGTGCAGGTCCTCAGCCACAGCAGAGCACCTGGGTCTCACCCCAGTCCTTCCCGGAGCAGAGGGACACGGGGAAGGAGCAGCTGGCCCAAAGTCCCGCTGGCTCCGTGGGGATGCAGAGAGGGACAGTCCCTGCTTTCCCACCTGCTGCCTGTCCCCACCTGGCACATCCATGTGGCGTGGAGGGGCTGCAGGAGGGGTGGGATGGGGATCACCCAGCCCTGCTCCCAGCCCTTCACAGCCTGGGCACAGGCTCCCCCTCTGCTGGCCCTGTGTCCTAGAGGGGTCCAGACTCGACTCCAGTGGGATGGGAACATCCTGCTCGCAGCCCCCACATCCAGTCCACACCCTCCACATCCTGTGGGGCACAAGTGTCCGTCCCCCTCGTGCCACCAACAGCATCCCTCCCTCACAGATGTAGTCACAAGGTGACCCCACATCTCTAAAAGGAACCACCCACACCAGGGTGTCCCATGGCCCCAGGGGACAGCGGGACATCAGCGTGGCCAACGCTGCCCTCGGGGACGAGGCTGTGGCACAGGAGGTGACAGCTGGCAGTGCTGCCGACGGGGACTCAACCCTCACCCCTCTGGCTACAAAACCCCCGTGCCAGCTCTGAGGGCTTGGCTGGGGCAAGGAAATTGGTACAGGAGGCAAAAGCACCAGGAACTGGGGTCACTGGGGTGCTGCCGTGGTCCTGGCACTGTGACCTGGTCACCATGGCTCTGCCACCACTATGACCCTGCCCCCGCGTGTCTCCTGCCCAGGGTGTGATGGCAGCTGCGTGAGCAGAGAGAGGAAAGAGCCCTGGGTTTAACAGCCCCCAGCTTTCCCATTGAACGAGTTTTAATTCAGCTGCTAAGAGACAGAGAGAACAAATAAGAACAAACACTGCTGCGAGGCAGCCCCGGCCGGCGCTCACCAAGACGGCCCCCACGGCCAGGCCGGCCGGGAGGTGCCCAAAAACATCCTGGCTCTCCACTGCAGTCCCTGCAGCACCTCACTGGGGGCACAGCAGGTCCCCCAAAACAGCAGCTCACCTGGGCAGCCTGTCCCTGGTCCCAGGGTTGCCCAGCACCCCCACGATCCAGCTCCCACCTCAATGCATGTGGATGCTCCCAAGCAGCCCTGACCAGTGGATGGGACCTCTGGAAAGCACCACCAGGGTGGGAGTACAACATGATTGAGGGCAGAGGTGGCTGAAGATTCCCCCAGCCATGGGCAGGTGTAACCCATGGAAAAGGCATGAAAAATAGGATTTTGGTGGAAGTTGGCATCAAAGCCAGCGGGCACATCCTGGGAGCCAAGCTGGGAAAGCCGTGCTTGAGGGAAAGCCCCACTGCCAACCCCTGCCCTGCCAAGAAAGATTCAACACATAAAGCCACTCCACCATCCTGCTGCTGCCTGAACACCGAGGGAAAAGGTCCTGGCAGTGCCCAGGGACAGCAGCTCCCTTCCTGTAAGACAGTGGGCACCCCCACACCTGGGCAGGACTTGGTGGGAGCACTGCCCTGCCATGGTGCTGGGCATCCCGGCATCCCAGGCATGACGTGGCAGGGAAACCCTGCCCTGCCTGGCGATGGCAGGCTGCAGGCAGCTGCAGCAGCTCTCCCCACACCCCAGCAGCTCAGCCAACCTGCCCAGCCCCACGCCGCCGGCACAGCCAGGATGGTGCAATCTCCTCCTTCACCACCTTCCTGACCTACTTCTTCCGTGCCCTACTTTGGGTTGGGGCAGGGAAGGGCAGAAGCACAGTGGGTGGCTCTGGCAATTAACTATAATTAAGAAAAGCAGACAAGGCAGTTTTGTGCAGAGCCTGGCGTGCAGGTGCTGGTCTGTGGCGAGGCATCAGCGATTCTCTGCTGGCTGCAGCTTCCCTGCCCCTGGGCACGCTCACCCTCGCTCACCCCTGCACTCCCTGGCCAGGCAGGACACGGAGCCACGAGGTCCTGGGCAGTCCCAGCAGCCTCCCTGCCCGAGCCAGGTGTTTCCATAACCCCAGGGGAAGAGGAGATCCCTGCAGATGGGCTCTTCCCGGGGATCCCACCAGGCTGAGGTCCCTCTGCGTGTGCACAGGGCTCCCCAGCCTCTCCTGCACACACATTTCATTCCCTCCCCAGCCTCTCGGTCTTCCCCTTCAATTGGGGGGATTTCAATGTCCCTGTTGCACATGTTCATCTTTGGGGGCTGTCCCCGAGGGTGACAGAGGCACAGAGAAAAGCCACCTGTCCTGTGAGCACCTCCCTGTCCCTCTGTGTCCCTCCACATTCCCTGTCCCACCTCAGGCCATGGCTGGGACCACAGTGGTGACACTTTCCTGAGCATGACCCATTGCTCACGCCCCCCAGGCTGGCTCTGTGCTGCCTCCCAAAGAGGGGGTGCCCTGTCCTGATGCCAGGGCATCACCCTGCACAGCTGGGCATGGCCCCGTGGCAGTGCCAGGCTCTGATGTGGGGGACACCAGCTGCTCTGTGACTTCTGGGGAGCTCCAGTCACTTTCCAAGCACCTGGAGTGCTGCACGTGCCTCTGCTGGATTTCTAGATTTCCAGCTGTCCAACCTGTCAGACTAGAGCTGGGAAATGCAGGAGATAAGGTCTGTGATTAGATAATCAGAATTCCTGGGCTTGGAGGCAAGGCTGCAGGGAAAGGCTGGTGGCACAGGGGGATGGGGACGGGCACTGACCCTGCACATGCTGCCCCAGCTGCCCGAGTGGGCAGGGTCTGGCAGCTCTGCCCCACGTCCCACGGCAGGCAAGGATTCGGAGGCAAAACCATGGGGTGCTACGTGCGCCTCATCCCCTCTGTCAGACACTAGTGACTCAGCTTATGGCTCAAACCTTCCCTTGCCTGCAAAAATCCAGCTCCCAGAGCTGCCCTCGGGCCGTGGAACGAGTGAGTGTCTCCAGCTTATCTCATGGACCTTAGAAACACCCAACGCTGCCCCAGGGCCCACCAGTCAGGACTCGATTCCAGCAGCTGGGACATTCTTTCCCAACACCAAACAACCCTCCAACCCCATCACCCTGTGTGCTTCAGGGATGAAAGGGGACGGAGCATCCCAATGCCCAACAACCCTCCAGCCCCACCACCCCAGGGATGAAAGGGGACATTCCCCCTGCCCTGCCCCAGCACAGGCTGTGCCCCACGCCCGCTGCCAGGGAGGGCTGTCAGGAGAGGTGCAGTTCCATATGGAGGGGTGCAAGTGCTGCATGGAGAGGGGCAATACAGACCCTCCCTGCCGCCCTCCGCAGCGAGGAGGGGCGGGGGGCAGCAGCCCCTGGCCTCGCTGCCGCCGGATCCCGGCCCGGCCGCATCCTGCAGGGGCTGCCAGCTCCATCTCTCCGGCCAGCCCTGCCCACAACCGCACCCTCCTCCACATAAAGCCATTCACAGACCACAAAGCCTGAGCCTGCTCCTTGGTGGGGAGAGAGAACATCGTCATCTTTTAATTATCGGGAGGCCCTTGGCCACCGCGGCCAGGAGCACACGGAGCCCGGTGGCTGCGAGCGCCAACCCTCCAGCCTCACAAAAAGCCCTTTCAGCTCCTCTCTGCTGAAGCATTAAGTCCTGGGAGAGGACAAAAGTACAGTCTGGCACAAGGCAGGGAAGAACCAGTGCAGGCAGCTGCTGCTGCCAAAATCCAGGTGATGACCTGGGTCGCAGTGCGGGGACAGGGGTCCTTCCAAATGGGGCCACCCCGCTCCCCGAGGGGCTCTTACCTGAGCAGAGCGTGGCTCGTCCTCCTGGCAGGGACACGGCCAGGCCAGTACACCAGGGCTGGCACCCTGTGCCCTCCTTCCCAGGTTGTCTGCTTGGCTGAGCTCCCACCTGCAGGAGAACGGGGCAGCGCTGGGCATCCTGCTGCTACTGGAAAACCTCCTGACCCCGGAGTTTCCCCAGGAAAGGAACTGTGCAGGGCAGAGATGGTGTAAATTACCCCAAAGGAGAATGGTTTCACTGGGCCAGGGAAGGAAGAAGAGCTACAGGAGTTTTTCAGAGGGAAAGGGAAAAGAAAGGGGTCTCAGCTGGGCACTGGTTTGTGTTTCTCTGCTCCAGTGAGTGATGAGAAATGCAGTGGCTGCCAGAGCCATTGCATTTTCAGCCACTTTTGATGCCAGGTGAGAGAATGGAGCAGGCAGGAAATGTAGGAATTTATTCCAGGGGCTTCTGTCCTCTGCAGGGCTCAGCACCAACAGCCCCCCCCCCCCACCTGCTGGAAACCTGCCTCATTAAAAATACCATCCTGCTAATAACCCTGCTGCCAGTTAATGACCCTGATCCATCGTTTCCCTGACAGCACCCAGTGCACGCCTGCTCTGCCCTTGGATTTGAGATGCACAGGGATCTGCCCAGTCCCTTCCTCTGCCTGGAGTGCTGAGCACTGGGACTGGGGTGCTGAGCACCAAAATTGGGGTGCTGAGCCCCGAAATAGGAACACCAAGCATCAAAACGGCTGGAAGGGTGTTGGACAGCCTCTGCCTTGGCTGCAGCCCAAAGGGCCCCAGGCAGCTGGAGGGGGAAGGAGCTGGGAATGGGGCAAAGAGAAAATCCCAACGCGATTCACCGAGCAAACTTCCCAGGAGCAGCCTTTGTGCGCTGCCTTTCAGCGTGCACATGGCAACGGCACTCGCCCCGAGCCATTTCCTCCGGGCACAGCCAACAGAGTCCCCGCGCCTCCCCAGCCCGGCCCGGCTTCTCCAGGAGTCACTGCCTGATGCCTCGGGCTGATCCATGCTCCCAGACTATGCTGCCGTGCCCACAAGGACACGTGTGGCACAGGGTGCCACAAGGACTAGCCCAGGGAAAAGGTTTCTGACGCTGGCATGGACCAAGCACATCCCCGATCTCTCCCATTGCCCACCCAAACTTTTGGTGTTTCCCCTCTGCCCTCAGATACCCCAGGAAATCACAGCAATTACAGCAATTAATATGAATCCCCTTCTCTGCACAAGATGAAAAAACTCATCCTCCTGGGTGCATTTCCAGGGTTTTTCCATGCATGGTCGGGGTCTCTGGAAGGACATCAGAGGGACATTTCCTGACCAAGCCACCCCAGTACCTCTGGCTGGTCAGGTCAGAGCAGCCTGGGAATGAGGTCACATTAACACTTTGGGAAGTAAACAGGGCTGAAACACCCAAACCCAACCAGGGAATTTTCTCCAGAGTGGGGATGATGCAGCCCTGCTGCTGTGGGGACTTTCCAGGCTTTCCAGGAAAGCTGAACTGTGCATTCCCGTGGCGGCATGAAAACCTTGGTCCCACCACACACACAGCAGGTCTTCAGCACAGGGACACCAGGTCTGGAACTTCCCCAACCTGCCCCAAAACATGCCCAGCACCACATCCCCAAAATGTCTCTCTCTCTCCCAGTATCCCCCCGTTGCTGGACTCTTGGCCCCAAGGTGGGAGACGAGCTTTTGGAGTGGGCTGGGGGCTGTGGGAAGCACAGAAGAAGGGGGAGCACACACGGATACGCTGCTCTCTCCCAACTCCAGTGACCACCTGAAATGAGTGGAAAACATCCCTGGAATTTGGGTTGGACCCTAAAACAAACACTGAGCTACAGGAAACTTACAGAAACACATAGAAACACATAGAAACATATAGAGCCGGGAGCAGTCCGTCCTGCCCCGCCCTCCCACTCCTGGGGGGCTTCCCCTGCCGGGGAACAATCCCCGGGGCTGGGAAGGCCGAGCATCCCACCCCGGCAGCCCCGGGCAGTGCGGGCAGTGCCAGCCCGGGCCGGCTCTCCAAACATCCGTGCAGCCACCGGCCGAGGGATTTCCGAAGTCACTCTCGCCGCCAGTGTTTGCAGCCAGCTCGGAGCGCTCTGCCAGCCCGACCTCCTCCCCAGCCTCCACCGCAGGCAGGAGGGGCTGGGAAGGGGCCGTGTTTTCCTCGCCTGTTCCCGAACGCCGCAGTCTCTGTACCATCTGCTCGGGCTTGTGACCGTGGGTTGCTCAAGAGCAACAACCCGGGGCCGTCAGCGGGGTTTGTTTACTAGAAAATTAAGGTTACGGTTCCATGCCGGGGCCGGGCGAAGGAAAGGCTCTGGGAATGGGACGGAGCCAGCGCAGTTCGCCCAGGGGAGCGGCCGCGGTCCCACGGCCGGGGCGTCAGGAAGCGGAGGAGGAAGCCCCTCGCTGCTGACCCCGGGCAGGGGCAGCCGAGCCTGGCACGTTAACTCCGCGTAATACAAGCAGAAGTGGGAAACGCCTGACTCATGAATGTTTCTGGCCGCCTCGGCCGAAATAAACCCACCAAGCAGATGGCTTGGCCGGAAAAGGAGGAAAGAGTGAAAAAAAACCTCAACAAAAAAAACCCAACAAAACGGTGGAGAGAAAGAAAAGCAAAGTCCCGGGGCGCAGGGAGGGTGGTGGGTGCTCTGCTCGAGGCAGGATGGGGCTGGGGGCTGTGAGACCCTGACGGGGCAGATGGCAACATCCCATCTCCAAATCACCACTCACCTCAAGCTCCGGGTTAACGGGGACCCCAGCCCACCCCCTGCAGCAGTTTTGGGGGAAACTTGACTGTTTGAAATTAAAAATGTGTTCTGGGGTGCTCAAGCCCAGGGCAGCAGCCAGGGAAAGGCTTGGGGTGGAATGCTGCCCACATCCCCTCGATGGGCAGTGAAGGGCTTTGTAGAGCAGCCCCCCCCCATGCCCCCGGGGACTGGGACCCCCCCACACTGCCACGTTACCTCGCTGCCTCTGCCAGGCACCCACGAACGGCCCCAGGCGCCCTGCCAGCTCACACTTCTGTGCCCAGGGGCCATTGTCACCTGCGAGAGAAAGAAATGTCCCCATGAGAGACACCAAGACCAGAGGGGACACCTCCACCGTGTGGGGTAGGCAAGGACAAGTGACCCGTCCATCCCTCCTTGCCACTCCTGTGATGCCTCCCCACACAAGCAAGAGCAGCTGGTTGATGAATTTTGGTTTTTAAGTTTGTTTGCAGGGGCTGAGTGCAGGGCGAGAGGCTGGAGTGCCGCCAGGTCAGGGCAGGGGGGACACGGTGCCACCAGCTTGGGGTGTTAATGAGAGGCCGAGCGAGCAGTTCCTGTCATCAGGAGCAAGACATCCTCATTAGGGAGGCTGCTCAGCGACAGAGAGCGGATTTGGGCTTCTTAATGAGCGAGGATTTGTGGTTTAATGAGTCACGGCCCCACCACTTCAGCCCCGCAGCTGAGGGGGGTGGCAGGGTGGGCACCCAGCTGAGTGGCCACAGCAGCCCAGGACCCCCGTCCCCAGCTGGGACCACTCCCCATCCACAGAGCAATGGGAGCATTGAGGGCAGGGGACAAACACAGGTCCTGCCCTACCCCAAGGTGCAGTCCCCAGCGTCACCCCCAGCCCCAGTTTTCCTGCTGTACCTGCAAACCACAGGAGCGTGTTGCCCTTCCCGTGGCTGTCAGCGACCTCCTTTATCCGTCCCACCAGTGCATCCATCTCTCTCAGGGAGGCTCCGTAGATGCCCCTACCCGGAGCGGGGGGCAGCGGGGGGGTCAGCGGGACGTGCATATGGGCCAGGGCCAGGTAGAGGAAGTAGGGGCGTCCGCTGTCACTGCGCAGGGGACAGAGGGACAGTGTTCAGCCTTCAGGGGAAGGCAGTGGCACGAGGTCACTGGGGTGGTGGCACTGCTGAGCCTGGGGACATAAACCAGTGGCCTGTCTGCCCCTGCAGCTCCTTGGGGGAAAACACCCCATGTGCATCACCCAGCTGCAAATTCTCCAGGCACCCACCGCCCTCACAGGGAGGAAGTTTGGCTGAGCTGAGCCTCCCCTGCTCCTACTTAAACCTCTCCCCATTGTCCCCTTGTTGTCAACTGTTATCCCACTTGGGATGGACTTGCCCCTTCCTCCATCTCCAGTGGCCAAACACCCCACACTGGCGCACACACTCACACCTCCCTCCCCTCTCTCAGGGGGCCCATTTTGGCCCTTTGTCCCCCTGCCCAGCTGGTGATGTGGGCAGAGGATGGGGACAGCAGGATGCCCACACCACCCTGGGCACGGCCTTGGCAGTGCCGCTCAGCCCCGCACAGGCAGCGCGGCATGTTCGCTTCCATGCGCTGCCCCGCTGCCTGCTCGCTCCTAAATCATCACAGGACACGTCCTGTTTGCTTGTTTACAGCTATATTTATCTGCTCCAACGAGGCCTGCTCTTCCTCAGGGACCTCGGAGGGGAAGGGTGGGATGGCCAGCGGCGGGGAGGGGCCGGATCCCGGGGACGTGTCCCTGCCCGCGCACGCGCCCGGCTCCAGCCTCCCCCGGCCACCTCCTGGAAGCTCTGGGGGCCCTTCCAACATGCGTTTCAGCACTTCCTTCCTCTGCCCGTCACCCACCTGGATGGAAAATGAGTAAACCCCATCCTGCCCGGAGCTGCTGCATCCCCCTCATGACGCTGGAGCCCCGTGGAGGGCTGTGTCCCCTGGCACCCTGCCCATCCCTGCAGGACGTGGGGATTCAGGAGAGCTCATGTGCCCCTTGCAAATTGCTACTGTGAGACCTCTTCCCATGGGATGCCAGAGACGCTGGGGCAGGGAAAGCCACTTCCCCTGGCTCACATCCCACTCAGAAGCACCACTCCAGTATCCAGATGGACTCATGGATGGCTGTGATGCTCAGCTGAACATCCCTCTCATCTGCCACATGGACATCTCGGAATTGTCCTGAAGATCCAGCAAACGTTTAATCAATAACTGAAGACAGGAGTCCCTGACTTTTGCTCCCACGCTCACTTGTGCTCGAGCAGTGCCACATCTCACTGTCACAAATTGCTCAACCTTGACTGGTTAAAAAAACACCAAGGTGGCAAATCCAGTGTTCTTTTGTTGTCCTCTAATGAATGAGTCAGCCAGGGGAAAACTGGAATAAGCCATCAAAGGGAAGGGGAGAAAAGGCAGGCACCTGCTTAATCCTGTTCTCCATGAACGCAGATAACCTCAAAACACTTCTGGGAGTTTAAAGGTTTTTCCTATTAACCCAGAGCTTACACACTTGGCTTCACAGCCAAAGAGCATCTTGGCAGCCCAGAGGGCTGCGGGTTTGGTAGGAGAAGGGGTTGCTGCTGCCCCACAGCCCAGAGCCTGGGTATCCTCAGCATCCCAAACGTGGCCAAGCCACCCCACGGACAACAAGGGATAAACTACAGGTATGGTGCAACAAAACGGCACCCAGGTTTATAGAGAGCCATTTCCCCACAGGCTGCTCCCTGCCCAGCCCTTCATTCCGCTCTGTTACACAAACCTTACCCCGAGAACCCCCCTTCCCCGGGCCTGCGTTATCCCGCAGGCAGGGGATGCAGGCAGGGGACGGGCTCAGACACGGCTGCCCGGCAGCGCTTCCTCTCCTCACTCTGCAGGGAGGCATTTTGCAAAGTCACAGCTCGTAATCCGCCAATAATGGGGACTAAAATTACACAACCCGTCAGCAGGGCTCGGGGGCATCATTCGGAGGAGCCACTCTGCTCCTCGGGGACAAACACACCCGGGCACCTCCTGTTCTGTGGGGCTGGGGGAGGCACATCCTGAAGCCCAAGGATCTCGGAGTGCTTTATCCTCAAAATGGGTCCAATCTCACACCTGGGGCGTGTTCAGACACCTCCGGGTGCTGTTCTGGTCCCACCCTGGGCACCATTCAGCACCTGCTCACACGCCCCTGCCAGCACTTCACACCCATGGAGGCACCTCCACCACCCCACTGCCAGCTCCTCCGCAGGGATGCAGGGATGGACAGACGGGATGGCGGCGTTTGCCTCCCTCCCATTCCCACCAGCCTTGACATCATGCACGTTCCGCCCAGCAAGGAGGCACAGCCTCACTCAAAGGCTTTGACCTTCCTCAAAACTGGTGGTTTTAAAAACACACGCCCCCTTTTAGAGGACACCAGAACAGCCTCAGTGCCGCCTCCTCCAGCGGGAAGCCAAGCCATGGACACCCCAAATCCGAACCCCGGCGCAACACCCATCTCCCCTGGTGCGGGGGAGTCCTGCAGTGACCCAGGAGCTCTCCCAGCCACGGGGACAGACAGGGGACAGCGGGTGGCCCTCACCTGGCCCGCTGGATGAACCGCGACGCCTCGTCCGCGTAGCGCATGGCCAGGCTGCCGAGCTCCACGGGCTGCTGGACGATGGTGACGTTCTCGAACAGAGGCAGGGCAACCTCTGTGTAACAGTCCTTCCTCGCCTCCCTGCTGGGAACAGCCACCCCAGGCTTGTCACCATGGAGCCTGGCTGTTCTCCTGGCTTCCGGAAAGCCGAGGAGGGGACAAGAAAGGGAGCGGTGCCAATGTCCCCATGGCACGGGATGCTCCCAGCCCACACCCTGCAGGGGAAAACTGGGTGCACAGAGCACAAGGGAAGGTGAGCACAGCCAAGGGCAGCCCTCAGGGCTGGGGACACTGCTGCAAACACCCACCTCCCCGTGCCAGCACTGGAACCCGCGTGCCCCGTACCTGGCAGGGGTGCCATGCCGTGGGCAGGGCGGGCAGGGCGGCAGGTTGTAGCCAGGGGTGTCCGTGCAGCCCATGTCGTGGCTGTAGGGGATCCCAAAGTAGTAGTCAAAGCCTGAGAGGCAAGCGAGGGGGTCAGCGGGGTGAAGGTGGCCACAGGGCCCTCGGCCTGTCCCCGCTGGCACAGCCCTTACCGCGGGAGTTGGGGTGATGGTGGCCATGGTGTCCCAGGTGCCACTTGCCTGTGGGGAAGCCACAGAACATCATTTCAGAGGTGACACAGTTCTGGCCACCGCCAGCCCTCACCCACGAGGTGCCCACAGCGCTGGGGGCTTTAATCAAGATACAAGAAAGGCTCCTTGTTTGTGCTGGCCGTGGTTCCAGAATGCTGTCTATTTTTGCAGAAAACCCCAAAAAAATGTATAAGGTATCTCATGCCTGTGCAAAGCGACCGTTTCCAGCCTTAAAAGGCTCTTTCATGTGTTTGTGTTCTGAGCAGACGGCTTCCCAACCCCTCCCTAGCATCCAGCTTCATCCTCTGACCCCTGGCACGCGCTTGCTCCCACCGAACGCACCAAACCAAGAGGAAGAACTGCAAAAACTGGGGGGGAATGGAGGAAGAGAGGGATTTTCTGCCAGCACAACAGCAGGAGAGGCAGGTGCAAAGGGTTTGTGCTGGCTGAGGGGAACCCACAGTGACAGGAGGGTGCCCGAAGCCACGGGGCGAGTGGCACTGCCCGTGGTGTGGGATGCAGGATGGCAGAGCCGCCGAGCACAGTCCTGGTTTCTCGGGAACACCCAGCACATTCCTCGTGAGGTAAAGCAATTAGAGATTAAATGGAGAAGTCTGGGTTTCCGGCAGCGTTGAAAAGGAAGATTTTAAGCTTGGCATTGCAAAATCCAAGGGGGATGTGTGAAATCTCCCTCACGTGGCCCTTTAGATTTTCCTTTCATTGCCAGCGTTTCACCCAAGTACCTGCAGCCCCTCCTCTGCCAGGGCATCTTTGTCACCCCCTGCCACCTCCCCAGCTGCCCCTGGGCACTCTGGGCATTACCTATAGCTCCTGTGCTGTACCCAGCCTCCCGCAGGACCTCGGCCAGGGTGGTCTCATTGAGGGGGAGGCCCCCGAGCGAGGTGATGGCGAAGTTGTGGGTGACCCCGTTGCGCACACCCAGGCGCCCCGTGAGCAGCGAGGCACGGGACGGGGAGCACGTGGACGCCGCCGAGTGGAAATCCACAAACCTGCAAAATGAAAAGACCCTTCAACTCACAAGACCCTGTGTGCTCTAAGACTGCCCTGGCCCTCCCTGCTGCCCTGCACACTCCCCCTTTTGCTCTGGGGATGAGGGCAGGGAGTGGGAGATGAAGGTTCTGGCAGGGATGGGTGGATCTGCTCCCCAAGGTACCAGGCTCTGGCTGCCCTCCCCATGCACCCAAACCCACACCAATGAAATCCCTTTGCCTGCCAGTCCCACAGGGCTGAATTCCCCTGTGCTGCAGGACAGAGTAACCAGGGATGCTTGGAGAGGGCAGGGAAGGGGGACAGTCATTACCTTGTTCCTTCGGCAGCCAACTGATCCAAATGCGGGGTCTCCTTTGTCTCTGCCCAGTTGGCGCCCAGATCCCCCCAGCCCACATCATCTGCCAGGATGACGATGAAGTTGGGCTGCATGCTCACCACACAGGGAGCCCAGAGTCCCACCAGCACCAGGGCAAGGCCCAGCACCACCCACGGGGACAGGGACGGGGTCCCCATGGTGCCACACGTCCCCTCCCACCCGCGCTGCGGCACCAGCGGCTTCGTCTTCCTCGAACTCCCTCTGCTGTGTCCCTGTGGATGCAGCTGAGCCTTCCACGGGCTCAGTCCCTTCCTCAGCTGGTGGGGCAGGGCCAGGGGGCCGGGGGTCTGGGTTTGCTCCCTTGGCTGCCGACCGAGCTGCGACACCTCCTCCGTCTTTCACACCCAGGCACAGCTGATATTCCCGAAACTGGCGCCAGTAAAGGTGTTATTCTTAGAAGTCAAAAAACACCCTTTGAAGTCACTGTCACCCTATTTATATCTTTCCTTCCTTCCTGGTAAATATCTAATTAGACACCAAACCGAAGCGGCATTTTCCCCTCCAGGAGCGGGTTTGATCCGCAGCGGTGGCTGCTCTCCCCTCAACCCAGCCAGAGGATGTTTGCGTCCAAAAACGGCTCCTTCCCTGCAGACTGAGCCCCTCGGCCTTCGGGTGGAGAAGAAACTGCTGGGGCTCTGTCAGTCCATCCTTCACCTCCTTACAGCATCCCCTGTGCAAGGGAAAAAACAGAGTCAGGGAGTGCTCCTGCCCCCCAGCCTGGGGCAAAACACCTTCTCCAGACACCAAGGCTTTGCTTTGCAGCTGTTCTGCTGCGTGGTTCACAGCGGCTCCATTGGAAAGGACTGGGAATACGGAGCACCCCTTCCCTTCACCCACTGCTCAGGCTGGGATGGTTTCCCATGCTCCTGCCATCCCATGCTCCTGCCATCCCGTGCTCATGCCATCCCATGTTCCTGCCATCCCATATTCTTGCCATCCCATGCTCCTGTCATGCCATGCTCATGCCATCCCATGTTCCTGCCATCCCGTGTTCCTGCCACCCCGTGTTCCTGCCATCCCATGTTCCTGCCATCCCATATTCCTGCCATCCCGTGCTCCTGCCACCCCGTGCTCCCTCCCGCTTGCCAAGGGCTCTCTCCTGAGCGCTGCGGGGGGCACAGCACCACAAGGGGGCCATGCAGGGCCCTGCCCTCATTTGTGACAACTGACAAGTGTCGGAAGCTCATTGCCTAAATTTAGTTGTTCTCCCGCTGTCCCACGGCTGCCAGAGCAGGCAGCACAGCCCGGCTGCCGGAGGGAGCTGCTCCCAGAGGTGAGGAGGCAGGAATCCATATAACCCAGAAGGCAAAAAACCCCAGGAATACCCAGGATTAAGCACATCCAGCTGCTTAGGGCAGGATTTGGCCTCCAGAGATGGAAAGGTTCAAGGACAGACCCCCCAGAGACCAATGGCAGAGACGGAGCTGTGGCAGAGCTCCACAGAGCAGATGGAGCTGTGGAATACAATGTCTTGAACACGAAGTTATGGCCAAAGGGGGATGAAGCCGCAGAGATCTGCCAAAATTCCACTGGGTCCTACACCAGGAGCTCTGCCCTGGCTGTGGGGATGCTGTGGGGATTTGTGCCTGGGTTGGGGATGGCCAGGACCCAGCTGTCCCCAGCTGGTACCACAACCTTGGGGCAGGAACGTGCCGTGAAGGATGCAGCTCCCATGGGATGGTCAACACAGCCAAGCAGGACAACATCCCTTAAGACAAACCGAGAGGGAGAGCAGAGAAGGCAATACTGGGAAACAAAAGAGAAGAACAGGACAGGAGGAGGCAGGAGAGGGAATACGATGAGCCCCATCTGTAGGCCAAGAGGTTTGTAGCTTGCAAAGTAAATTATTCCCAGCTTTTGCTGTTCACATCTTTAAAAGCTTTGGGCTGTCACTTGGATCAGCAGCTCCTGGGCCGTCAGCAGAGCATTGCAGTGATCAGAGATGTGGCTCCATTCATAATTCATAGCTCAGAGTGTTAATTTATAAAGCCTGGAGGCTCTCAGTACATCAGCTGACGGGGGTGGGATGTGCTGGGTTGTGGGGCTGAGCCGTGGGAGGGGGCTCAGCTGTGGGAGAGGCTGCTCAGCCCTGCCCCAACACAGCCCATGAGCTCAGGTCCTGTTCAGCACCCTCCTGCATCCCCACAGCTCCAACCATTGAGATTAGGTCTCTGGACATGTTTGAGGGCAGCTAAGTTGCCTTTATTTTCAAAACAAAAATTCCTTTATAATTTCCTTGTATTTCTTCATGGATGGGAACTTGAAAGGAGCAGCTCTGCTAGGGTCCAACACCCCCTCCTCAGGGGCTGAGCCCAGCTGGGCCGAGGACAGCACAGAATTGAGCCACCAACTTCATAGGAACAGCATGGTCAGGGAGACCTCAGCCCCATCCCAGCCCCATCCCAGTCCCCTGCCCAGGACTCTCCACAGGGCAATGGAGCAGGATATCACCCTGTGCTAGAACTGGGGTTTGGCAGAAAATGAAGCACCAAAGTTGAGCTGAGCCCCTAAGGCAGTTGGTGTTCAGGCTTCCTGGGAAGACTCGCCACCTAATCCTGCCCTCCGGCACCTCTGCTGGCATCCAGGGCCCCTCCCAGGCTGAGCGTGGTCTCTGTGCCAAATCCCAGCCTCTCCAAACATCGTCCAGGCGGCACCATCCCAGACCCCGTCCCGCTCCTGAGGGGTGGCCCTGCACCCCACAGCGTCCCCCAGGGACCCCCCCCAACTGCACCTGCAGCCACACGGAAAAACCCAGCAAACCTCAAAAGAGCCGAACAACCCACAAACCTCTGTCCCTTCCATTTGCTTTGCGGAGGGATGCCAGGATGACACAGCTAACAAAAACAATCCACACAGTTTTCAAAGGACACTCTCTCCTCCCTAAATTACAGGGAAAGTCATCCAGGGCTTTTATTTATAATGCAAATTCATTCATTAGCATCAAACAAAACTTCTTGATCCCTGATGCTCAGAGGGGGTTGGAAGGCGAGGCGGAACAGGGCCCGTGGAATATCCACATCCAGACCACATCCAAACCCCAGCAGAGCATGAGGCCATCGCTTGGCATCCACTCTGCTGCACTCTGAGCCCTCTCTGACCCTTTTCAGACCAAATTCCCAGGTGAGTCCAGGCTGTGCTGCTGTGCCCCCATCCCACGCTGTGCACATCCCCCTGGAGGAGGTGGGAGCCTCCCCTGGGATAAATCCCAGCCCCTGCTCACGACTGCACCAGGACCTGCAGCATCTCTGCTCCCCTCCAGCTCTGCTACAGCCAGACCCACCAACCAACCAACTTTTAGCTATTTTGGCAAAAATAAAAATGACTCAGGACAGATTCCCCAGGCTGCCTGTGGCAGGAACATTGCGGCACCTCGCCTTGTGCCAAGCAGGAAATACTGCACAGGTGGCTGCAGCTGGATGAGCTACCTGGGAGGAATCACTCCCGGGATCCAAGGCCTCCAGATAAGCGGCATTGGCAGCGTGCTTCTCGACTGGACACGGCGCACCTGGGAGTCACAGCACGCACCTTGTACCACGGGAGGATTAAACAAATAAATAACCTGCCTTTTGCAAGCCAGGTGAGGAGCTTCACAGGAACCCAGAGAAGTCCAAACCAGATAAACCAGTTTAGAAAAGCCCCAAAGCCTCTCCAAGCAGGACACCCCAGGGCTGGCCCCTGAGCAGAGGAGGGGAGATGCCTCTCTGGGATGTCACCGCTGGCAGTGCCACCACAGAGGGGTCACCTGCACAGCGCTGGCAGTATCTGTCATGAATTTATTACACATTAACCAGAAAGTTTACGAATCTTGGGGCCAGCATGATCATTTTCACATTTTTCACATTCTTTCACATTTTCACACCTGAAAAATGCAAAGCAGTGGCTGGAGCCCAGAAAAATCAGCAGCCCTTTGAAGCACACCCAGCTGTGCCAAGCTATTCCCTGCCAGCTCCCAGGGCTCATAACCCACCCAGGGTGTCCCAGCTCTGATCTCCAGCCCAAACCCACCCTAGTGGCCCTGCTGAAAGCCCCAGCAGGATCCCCATCCTGGCCACCAGGAGCAGAGATATAAGGACACAGCAAGGGATGAGAAATTCAAACTGGGGCAGGTACCCGCTGTTATCCAGGACCACACCAGGAGCTCCCAGTGTCTCTCCTCTTACCAGCTGGAAAAGTCAGGGAAACTGAGGCAGGCAAGCAGAAGTGATGGCTCAGGCTCTGCTGATCCCACAGTGGGATGGGACACATCCCCATGGTGAGGTTCCTGGTGCTGACCCCACTGGAGGATGTCCAACCACAGCCTGGAGGGGGTGGATGGCGGGGCAGACAGGCTTTAGGGGGCAGAAAAATATATCTATGTTTTGTTTGCAATTCAAGCTTGCAGAGATTTTGATTTGGGCAGGGAAGGGCAGCAGGTACCTGGTGAGGGGTCTGCCCGTGGGGCAGAGGGGGCAGGAGCTCTGTCTGCCCCGTTGGGCCTCCCCAGTGCTGACATGTTTACCAGCAGAGCTCCATTCCCAGCACAACCGTCCTGACAATGCTCTGAACCGAGTCAGGACTTCATTCCAGGAAAAAGGTTTTCTGCTGGAAGAGTTTATACTAGTTCCCCTCACAGAATAAGCAGCACCGACAAAAACATACTTCTGCAGATTTACCAGGATTTCTGCCAGCTCCTGGGACAGGAGAATGTTTTTCACCCAACTCACTGCTGGGTCTTTCAGAGAAAACATTTCACATGCTGAGCAGGGCTGGGCAAACCCCAGCAGAATAAATGAACTGGAAGTCCCTGAGCCATCCGGCTCAGCGCAGGGGCCCGCGCTCCCCTGCTCTTCCCAGCCCGCCCCGTTCTCCAGCTCCCGGCTGATTTATGCCCACAGACAGGACGCCTGCTCTGCTTCCCCGTGGATTACAGAGCCCTCAAACACCAGCCATGCTCCCGGGCTGCTGGAGTTCCCGGGATGATGAAGAGGCACGTCCTGGTGCGAGCGCTGCCAGGCACGGGATGGACCCAGTGGATGTGCTGGGGAAAAGAATCCCGGGAAGGCACAGCCAAGCCAAGCAGCAGGGAAATCCCCCCAAAGGGGGCAAACAGTATGGGGGGAAAAGGATTTCACAGGGGGGCTGGGAAGCCCTGAGTTGGAGAGGCTGCAGCCACCATCCCAGTCCCCCCACAGGGCCCCTCCAGCCCCCATCGCTCCCCAAAGCCTTATTGCTCTTGGAAAGCCCAAAGGAAAGGAATGGGAAGGTGAGGCAGAGACAGATGGAAAGGACTGACAAGAAATACCAAGGAGCAAATCGCTTTGGGTTTTTCATGCCAGAGATATTTGCATTCTTATTTCTCCCCTGGAGGCACAAACCTCTTTTGTTGTCCCACAACCACTTGCACTGTCTCTGCCAGGAAGAATTTCAGCACACGGAGGGTGACCCGTTCCCAAGGAAAAGCCTGTATAACGGGATATTGGCTCTGCAAGGCCAGAGTGGTGATCACCCTTTATCTGCACCCCTGAAAGGCAGGCCATGGATAAAGGGCAACCACCTCAAAGGTTCCCTCGGAGGAAGGGGTTTCCTGTGGGACAGGGAGATTGAGGCTCTCAAGGACACACAGGGCACAGTTCCATAGCGGAGTACCCAGATTTCTGATGGATTTCTGATGGATTTCTGATGGATTTCAGCTTGTTTAGGATGGGACTGTGAGGAGTGAAGCTGCTGAAACCTCCCTGAGAGCACCAGCACTTGTTGGAGGCAGTGGCTGTTGGACCAGCATTGCCAAGAGAAACCAGCAGCAGCTTTCCCAAAGTTCCTGAGCAAAGCAACTGACAACTTGTCTCATTTTGGGGAATTTGCAGAATTTTGTCCCAGCTACTTCCTGCCCTTGGCTGTGTTGCCCCACCGGCGATCCCACTGGGACAAAGGAAGGGAAAAGCAGCAGAAGGGACTCTGGCCAAACCAAACACAGCAGCCCTTACAGTGCAAGAACATTTCAACCTGGGTGCTTTTTCCAGGGGTATGAACCAGGATCAGCAGGTTCCACATTAACCCAGAACACTGTGCTGGGGTCCAGGGCCAGCACAGGGGGCAGATCCCAGGAGGGCAGGTGAGGAGAGGTGTGGTCACCCACCCACTCTGACCCCTCTGCTGCTCCCTGCAGGTAAAAGTCACTGGCCCACAAGTCACAATGAATGGTGCAAGACTCCGAGTCCTCCTGGCAGCATCCATCTGTGCCAGCACACGGAGAGCAGGAGCAGGATGCAGCAGCAGCAGTGAGCTGAGGCTGCCAGAGCTCCAAGAGAGTTTGGACAATGCTCTCAGGGACGCACAGTGTGGGATTTTTGGGGTGTCCGTGCAGGGCCAGGAGTTGGACTCGATGATCCCTGTAGGTCCCTTCCAGTTCGGAATGTTCTGTAATTTTAGGATGACTGAACCCCTGCTCCCTCCCTGCCCATCCCTGTAGGTGGTGAGTCGGTCTCTCCTGCTTTGTTTGACTCACAAATCCCTACTTTTTAAGCTTCCTACATAAGGGACATGTTTTCCCTTAAAAATGCAACTAAGGGAGTTGGTTTCTCCTAAATTGCAACTAAGGGGAATGCTTTCCTCTTATAATTCAACCAAGGGACATGTTTTTCCCTAAAAAAATGCAACCAAGGGAGATGTTTTCCCTAAAAATGCAACAAAAAAGCACGTTTTTCCCAAAAATCTGACTAAAGGAGATGGTTTCTCAAAAAAATACAGCCAAGATGTTTCCCCTAAAAATGCAACTAACAGAGATGGTTCCCCCTAAAAATTTAACTGAGGGAGATATTTTTCCCTAGGAATGCAACTAAAAGAGATGTTTTCCATAAAAATACAACGAAGGGATAGGCTTTTCCCTAAGGAAAAAAAAATGCAACTAAGGGTGATGTTTTCCCCTAAAAAAAAAACAACCAAGAGAGATGGTTCCCCCTAAAAATTCAAGCAAGGAAAATATTCACCCTCAAAATGCAACCAAGGGACGTGTTTTCCCCTAAAATTGCAACAAAGGGACATGGTGTTCCCTAAAGATACAGCTAAAGGAGATGGTTTCCCCTAAAAATGCAACCCAGAGAGATGTTTTTCCTTAGAAATGCAACTAAAGGAGATGTTTTGTCCTGAAAAATACAAGCAGGGGGCATATTTCCCCTAAAACCGCACCACGCGCAGCACCCAAAGCTCGGAGGGGACAAACACATTGTGCCACCCCCAGAAGCAGCACCGGGGGGGGGGCTCCGGCATGTGCTCCCCGCATCCCACCGCTGCGAGCCCAGCCCGGGGATGCTCCAGGCACCGCATCCCGGGGATGCTCCGGACCCCGCCGGCGGCACCTGCCGGAGCGCCCCGTGCGGGGCAGGTGCGGGCCGGGGGCTGCGGGGGCTGCGGGACCCCCGGGGCCGCTCCGCTCCGGCCGCGCTGCACCGCCCCTCCCGCACACGCGGTGCCGCCGCTGGGCGAGCCGGGCCCGGCGCCGCGCACATGGGCGCTGCGGAGCCGCCGGCGGAGACCGGCTCCAGCCGGTATAAAAGGGCTGCGAGCGAGCACCGAGCAGCAGCAGCCGCCGCCGCGGGCAGCGGGAGCAGCAGCGGCCGGAGGCCGGCGGGCAGCGGGGCCGCCTCCTCGCCGAGGGTCGCCCGCTCGCCCTCCCGGGCCATGGGCAGCCCCTGACCCCGCCGCAGCACCGGGTGAGTGGGGCTCCCGCCCGGGGATTCCGGGGGAGCTGGGTGGGGGAGGGCTTTGTTTCCCTTTTTAATTTTTTTTTCCCCTTTTGGGGCTCTTTTTAACATTATTTTTTCATTTTTTCCAGCGTTTTCCTTCCCCACCTCCCCTCGCCTGCATCCCTGTATTTTTAGCCCGCGGCCCCGGCGATGCAGGAATCAGGGCTGAAATGTTGGGAAAGTGATGCAGGGAAGGGGGGGCCACGCCGGGCCCCTGCGCTCCGGCTTCTTCATTTTCAATTTTTTCCCCCGCCATCATTATTTCTTTTAATCTTTAAATGTACAAAACATACGCCCAGGTTTGCGGTTTCGCTGGGTTGTTTTTCCCTTTTTTCTATTTTTTTTTTTTTCTGTCCCCTAAGCGTGCTTCCTCCCGATCTGCTTTTCCCCCGATTCCCCGTGCAGTGACACAGGAATTCATGGCAGCTCCGTCCCCTCTCTCGGGGGGTCTCCAGGCACTTCCCACAAACTTCGGGCGACCGCCGAGGGTCCCGCCCGTGCCCCTCGCCCTGCCCGGCTGCAGCAGAGCCCGGCGCGGCAGCACCGCAGGGATGCAGGAGGATCCCACGCCTCGCTCCATCCCCGGCAGAGAGGATCCCCCGGGAGCCGCGCACCCGCCATGCGGCACCGCAGGAGGGGCTGCGTGGCGTGGGGACCCCCCTGCCCGGCTCGGGGACCCCTCGCGTGGGCTCCCAGCCCGGCCGAGCTCCCGCGGGGCCCCGGTGCCGGTGCCGCGCACTCGCCTGCTCCGCCGTGCGAAGTTCCCGGTGGGCTGGGGCGGCGCGGCCGGGGCCGCCCGGGCTCCCTGCGCCGAGAACGTGGTGCCGAGGAGCCGAGTCTAAAATGGAGGAGGGAAATGCCTGGTGGCTGCCGGGGACGGCGGCGCGGGGGGAGCGCACGCCGGAGCCGCAGGTCCGGGCGGGACGGGGCCGCACACGGGGCGGCCGCCCACGGCCACCGCTCGGTGCCCTCCCGGGGCGGCTGCCGGGACCCAGCGCCGGGGCTTGACTCCACTGTGTCCCGTGCAGGTGTGCGGTGGTGACTCTGGCACCCCCCGGGCGGGTGTGGCGGTGACCTCAGGACTGTCCCCCCCCAGCGCACGCGTGGCGGTGATCCCGGCACTGTCCCCCCAGTACAGGTGTGGCGGTGACCCCGGCACAGCGGACCCCCTGCAGGTGTGGCAGTGAGCCAGGACTGTCCCCCCAGTGCAGGTGTGGCGGTGATCCTGTCACTGTCCCCCTGCACAGGTGTGGTGGTGACCATGGCACCCTGCAGGTGTGGCAGTGAGCCCAGCACTGTCCCCCCAGCGCAGGTGTGGCGGTGATCCTGTCACTGTCCCCTTGCACAGGTGTGGTGGGCAGTGGCCTCGGCTCAGCCCCCCATACAGGTGTGGCAGTGACCCTGGCATTTGTCCCCCTGCACAGGTGTGGCGGTGGCCCTGGCACTGCGGAGCCCCATGCAGGTGTGGCAGGGAGCCCAGAGCTGTAACCCTGGCACTGTCCCCCCTGTGCGGGTGTGGCGGTCACCCCAGCAGTGTCCTCCCCCTGACTGTGACACCGGCGCTGTCCCCCCTGTGCAGTTGTGGCAGTGCTGGGGTTCCATGGGGAGCTCCATGTGGGATCAAAGCCACCCCTGCACACCCACAGCCCCCGGGTGACACGGGGCAGGGTGGAGGACACCCCGTGTCTTATGGGGTGATCCCCCTCCAACCCCCCCTGCCCTGGGGGGTGGCAGTGGTGCCAAGGGCTGCAGGGGAGCTGCTGGAAGCGGGGGTGTCCCCACCCCCCTTTTTGAGGTGTGGGCAGCCCTGAGCTGCCATTTTGGGGATGCAAAGCCAGGCTGGGGAGGACAGGTGCCCCAGGGGTTCCTGCAGCTCCACCAGTCCAGCCCGCGCTGGGTTCCGCGGTGGATCTTTCACGAACTGCATCTATCCACCCCCATGCACCGACAGACGGATGACAGCTCCCAGCTCCTGGGCTTGGCTGCTGGGAACAGCTCACCCGGGTGCTGAGCCGAGAGTTTCTGGTCCTGGGCTCACAGGGCACCAGCAGGAAGGAGCCCACAGAGGGACAGAGGCAGAAACATCAGCCCAACTCCCACACTCAATCCCTCGGCAGCACAGGGTCCGGCTCGCGGTGCCTTAGGGGTGCTACAGCTCCCAGGCTGTGCCTCTTTCAGCAAAATTCAGCTTAAACTGATGCCTGGCTCCCTGTCCCCTCCTTTTCCAGATCCAAAATGACGGTCAAAGCTGTAAAGATGCCGTGCACCTCTGCAAACGTTTATACTAAAGTGCCTGACGGAGGATGGGGCTGGACAGTCGCTTTTGCGTTCTTTGTTGTGGAAGCCCTGACATATGGCATCATAAAATCATTTGGAGTCTTCTTTAATGACCTGATGGAAAGCTTTGATGAAACCAACAGCAGGATATCCTGGATTATATCCATATGTGTGTTTGTACAGACCTTCACAGGTAAGAGGAGCAAGCGTTCGGTGCAGGTGCAAGGGGCAGTCGTGCTGCTGACTCAGCACGCAAGGACCTGGCACCTAGGACTTTTGTGCCTCTAATGGCTCCTTTATAAATTAAATCACAGCCATAAAGCTCAGAGGCTGCTCCACAAATGCCAAGAAATATCAGTCTCACCCTGGTAGTCCCTTTGAGCCCCGACTCATGTCCTTGGATGGTGCAGGGATATGGTCCGTGTCACTGAGCCTGACCCAGTTGTTCAGGTCTCACCAGCAAGGGGCAAAACCCAGAGTTTTCAAACCAAACTTTGCAGTGAAAAGGATTAGAAATAACTTGAGCCTTGCTGAAATCCAGTGGTGTCTGGGCATGTGGCTGCAGATTTGTCCCAGGCTGCCACGTGCTCGTCTTTAAGTCTGTTCTGGTGATTTTTTAGCACGTCCTAAATGCTGTGAGCTGTGCAGTGCTCCAAGGGTGGCTCCAGGGTGACGCTGTGCTGTGCAGGGAGGTGGCACCTCGCGCGGACCTGGGCAGGAGTATGAGAAGAGTCTCTGCAAGAGATGGTGGCTGTGAAGTTGCTGAGGTGGGTGTTGACCACGGCTCTCTCCCTCTCCAGCTCCTCTGTCGACGGTCCTCAGCAACCGCTTCGGCCACCGCTTGGTGGTGATGGCCGGAGGGCTGCTGGTCAGCACCGGCATGGTCATTGCCTCCTTCGCCCGCAGTGTGGTGGACATGTATGTCACCATCGGCATCGTCTCCGGTGAGTCACCCTGGCCTGGCCTGTCCCCTACCTGCCAAACTCTCCCTCCTGCGGCTTCCCGCGAGCCACGAGGCTTTGGTCCCCACACACGGGGTGTGCTTAGCACTGCTGCCCCTCCTGAGCTGATCCCGGAGCGGGGATGGGCCCCAGGCTTGGCTTTGTGCCCTGTCTCACCCCGGGCATCACCCTGGACCCGGTCCTGCACTCGTGCAGCTGCACCGGTACTTCTGATGGACTGGGATTGCTGGGGAGACCAAAGCTGTGCCCGGGATCAAATTCTCTGATGCTCCCTCTGTCTCTGGTTTCTTTTCCTGGTACTTTTCCCCCTCTCCAGCTTGGCCTGGGTGTCCTGCTCATGTCTGTGGCCAGGAGCTTGCCTAGCTTAAGGGAACAGTTGCTATAGGCTCAAATACTTTAAGCAGATGAGGTCCTCAAAGTGGGCCCTGCTGGCTGTTTGGGAGCAGAAGGCATTATCTAGCAGGTTTGGGAGGCTGGGACTCTTGATTTGGGTTTTTACTTTCCTTTTTTTCTTTTTTTTCTTTTCCTCCCTCAAATTTACAAAAAAATAACATTCTGGTTTCCCCAATGATTTTCTTCCAGGGTGACTTGCTGTTGGCCGAAATGATACTGTAATGACCACCAGGAAAGCCGACTTAACATGTTCTTGCATCGGTGTTTCCCCCTCCTTTACTTGTTGTTATGGCAATTTTTGGCATTTATTCACAGGCCTGGGATACTGCCTCTCCTTCCTCCCGACTGTCACCATTTTATCACAGTATTTTGACAAAAGACGCTCGCTGGTCACAGCGGTGGCATCCACAGGGGAATGTTTCGCTGTCTTCTCCTTCGCACCAGGTACGGTGCCCACATGCTGGGAGTCCTTACGTGCCATGCCCAAGGCACAGCGCTGTTGCCATCCTTTCCCCAAGCAAACGGGAGCCAGAGGCCGAGTCGGTGCCCACAGGTGGTTGCTCACGTGCCCGTGGCACTCGTGCCCTGCAGGCAGAGTGACAAGCAGTCCCAGGGGCTGGGGTGACGCTGCCCGAGCCCCCCCGGTGTGCTGTGCCAGCGCAGGACGTGCCTGGCTGATACGCAGCCCGGCGGGCTCCCTATATAGATCTGGCAGGCTAAAAATAAGCCCAAGCAACTTCAGCTATTTAAAACACACACAGTACACAGAACTGCTCCTAAAGGTTAGTGGGCTTGTGCTCGGCACGGGCTGCCAAAGTGCTCCAGCCTTTTGGGGACCTGTCCCCAGGCGTCACGGCCCTGTCACCGCCTGCCCTTGGAGGTTTATGTGGTCTGCTGTGCTCATGTACCCTGGGCTAATACCCACTGCAAAGCTGCTTTGGGTGCAAACGAAGGCTGGTAGTTAAGCAGTGACGTGAACCTTTGAGCAGGGCTAAGAGACTTCCTCTGCTAGCTGGTTTCAGGGTGGGGGCAGCTGAGAAAGAAAACTCAAGCACTGAGTTTGCTCTCCTTCACTAAAAACAGCACCTGCTTTATCCCCAAACTTGCTGAAATCTCAAAAGGGGCTACCAAGGGGGTGGCATCTGCTAGCCAGGTGCTAAACACAGATTTTAGCTTCTGTCTGCGGCAGCAGAGGGGAGGAAGGTTGGTGCCAGACCCCTGGGCAGGAGGGACCCTTGCTCAGCCTTCTCCAGACACGCCTGGAACCCTCCAGTGGCGCATGTCCAGTCACTTCCCTGGCTGTAAATTCAATCCCTTGGCGTAACTACAGGCTTTCCCAGTTACACTTTTCCTCTTCCCTCAGCAATCACGGCCCTGAAGGAGCAGATTGGCTGGAGGTACAGCATGCTGTCTGTCGGGGTGCTGCAGCTCGGCATCACCGCCTGCGGATCGCTGCTGCGCCCCATCGTCATCAGAGAGCAAGAAGAAGTGAAAGCACAGCCTCCAGAGGAGTCCACGGAGACAAAGTACATGCTTGAAAACGAGCAAACCTGCACCTCAATAGAGTCCATAGACTCAGGAGTCGATATAACTACCTCACCCAGCAATGTGCCTGGAAAAACCAAAGCAGAGCCGAAAAGTGAAGAACCAAAGCAACACGGACAGAATCCCGTTGAAAATAACAGCACCCCTGCAGAACCAAAAAGCAAACTACTGGACTTCTCTGTGATGAGAGACTATAGCTTTATCTGTTATGCATTCTTTGGCCTGTTTGCAACCCTGGGCTTCTTCGCTCCCTCCCTCTACATCATCCCCCTGAGCCGCAGCCTCGGCATCGGCAAAGACCACTCTGCCTACATCCTGTCAGCCATGGCCATCGCCGAGGTCTTTGGGAGGATTTTTGCAGGCTGGGTTCTCAACAAGAAGCCGATCCGCAAGATCTACATCGAGCTCATCTGCGTCATCCTGCTGTCGGTAGCGTTGGTTGCCTTCCCTTTTGCCTCTGGATTCTGGGGCTTGATGATATGTAGCGTTTATTTTGGGTTCATGCTCGGCACGGTAGCGGGCACACATATTCCCCTCCTGGCTGAAGACGATGTGGTTGGCATTGAGAAGATGTCTTCTGCAGCTGGAGTCTACGTCTTCATTCAAAGCTTAGCTGGGTTGGCTGGACCACCCCTTGCAGGTAACTAAAACTTTGGTCTTAATTTTGTTTTGGAGGTGTTTGACAGCTGCTGGTGCTGGTCTCTGTCTAGAAAGTGTTCTGGCAGCACTGATCACAGCACTCCCCTAAAAGCCCTGCAACCAGTACTGGGAGTCTCTCAGAGCCAGAAGACTGCAATGCAGCTCTGCAGAGTCCCACGGATGAGGCACTGAGGAACCTCAGAGGGAAGGGAAATACTGCAGTGCTACCCTGATCCTGTTAGAAACCCAAACCTGGCATCACTTCAGGCACAAGCAGAGGCGAATCCCTCTCGCTGTGCCTGTGCCACACGCTGCAGAAAGGTGAAGTCTGGCAGAACAAACAGATGCCTGATGCATCTCGGGCTCAGCATCCCTGCGGTGCCCAGGGGCTTCTGACTCGCCTGAAGATGACACTGCCTACCCCAGAACACAATGGGTTTACTTTTTTAACATGGCATCCATTTGTCACCGAGTTTTGGCTGCAGATAAAATACAGATTAAAACCCTCCAGGAGAGCAGGGCAGGGGGGAGTGGGCTGTGGCTAACTGCTGTGAATGTTTTTTGTAGGTGTCTTAGTGGATACGACAAAGAACTACAGCTCAGCCTTCTACTCTTGTGCTGCTGGCATGGTCCTGGGAGCTGTGTTTCTGGCCCTGGTGAGGCCGTGCAAGACTGGGCTGTGCCACCAGCAGCAGCAGCAGCAGCAGGTGGAGGAGAGCACGGCGGGGCCACCACCAGAACTACCAGATGACTTTATAGACATGGATATTGGAAAAGCAGAAAATTCAGGAAAAGGCTCTGACAGCGTGGTATAAAAAACCCTGTTCCTTCTCCATCTAATGTACTCAGTGTAAGGCTGGGGGAAATGTCAGCTCTGCTCCACGTTTTAAAACTCCATTCTAAAGGGAATGTGAAATTTTAAATGTGAACAGTTGCTACCAACAATTTTATTTTTTTTTTAATATTAGACAGAACTTTTTTAACCAACAATGGAAAGCTCCATAGAAAATACGGATAGTCACCTAAGAATAACTTCTGTCTAGCATGAAGATGTGATGCACACTTGCTTTCCTGATAACAAGCATAGGTAAAGGTTCAACTGATCCCATAAATACTGACAACAGCAACAGCAGAAGCAGCTCAGCCTCTGACTGTCACCCATCCCCTACCACAAATTCCACGCAGACGAAAACCCGATGATCCGAACTGGAGACGAGCATTTCATACACCACCAGTAGCCAACTGAATCCTCTTCTGGAGGGATACAGACTCATGTTTTAGCTTGGAGGAGGAGGAGGAGGCTAGGCTAGATAGCTGACAATTAGAAACCATTGCTAATGATCTTAACTTGAATGTCACAAATGCTGGGAAATCAAAGGCTCCGTGTCTCTTTACAGCCAGTTATTACTGCACGTATTTCATAAGATCATTTTTCTTCTCCTGACCGGGATCCTTAGAACTGTTTTCTGTTCATAGTCAGATCTGATGTACTGTTTCTAATTTAACTAGTATTTATTAATTTATTCTGATATTGTTAAAGGAGGTTAGCTTAAATAACTGGAGAGGAAAAATGATCTTCTGCATAACGGAAAGCTGCCTTTACATCAATCTCTTCAATGCTTATCTTGTATTGCTTGTGAAATTGTTGGGGAAATTACTCTTACAGCATAAAGTGTAGCTGTTTTTAATAGGTAAGTCTTAAGTAACCCAGTCATTTAAAAAGGAAAAAAAAAAAATGAACTACAGATCCAGCATCTCTTTCCATGGAAAAAGGCTCCGCTGGTGCCCACAGACCTGGCACCGCTGCCGGAACCAGCCCACCCGCAGGGAGGATTTGGCCCAGGATGTCTTAATGTACCCAGAACCTTCGCTCACAGGTGCACAAGGAAATCTCTGCTGCAGCCCCGGCTGCCTGTGGCTCCCCGAGGACCTTCCCCTCTCACTCTGCTCCCCACCCCTGCCAGCCACGGGGGCCTGGGGTGGCTGTGCTGAGCTGCACGCCCTTCCCCAGCTCTCCCCGAAAGTCAGCAAGGGGCTTTTTATTTTTTGCTGCTGACTTCAGTGAGAAATGAAGTGGAGCCTGTGCATGAAGGGACGGATTAAAGACAACATTTGAGCTGTTCATTCAGTCTTAACGGGAGAGATTCCTGCTCACGGTGACACGAGCTTGCTTACCCCACCTATATGCATCTTCTTGCCTCTAGGCAACTCAGGGGGACAAATCAAACAAGTCTGTTCTGGTTTGGGGGAAAGGAAGAACCCCAAGCCACCATTTCTGTGTATTTAAGTGGAAGTGGCATCATCCATTAACTGCTACGCTGACCTGTCTGTGTTTTACCAGCCATAGAAATGTGGGACAATCTGTAAAAGAAAAAAAAAAAAAAAGAACAACCTCTTTTTGGGAAGGTGCTTGATTTGTTTTTTCTGTCTTAGATGTCCAAAAAAAAAAAAAAAGGTAAAAAAAAGAAAAAAGAAGAAAAAAAAAAGAAACAGGCACTCTTGCAACCAAGTGGCTGGAGCAATTCATCCTCACTGCCCGGGACCTGCGGTCTCGTGTCCTTCCTCTGCCTCAGCACTTTATCACGGCCAGCAGAACCTCGCTGTGTTGCACCCAGGACTGGAAGATCCCTTACAGAGAACTAGAGTTGTGTGAATCAGTGATCATTGAACAAATAACCACGTTGCATTACGATGTGCTTTTTATTTATTGTTAATTTATGATACTTCAAGCGTTTTGGTAAATGTTCTGTAGCCTCTCCTTGTAAGGTTATTGAAGTCTTTGTGATACGAGACCTCACTACAGCACTTTGCTATTACAACTGCTTGGAAGTGGAATAAGGCCTCCAGGTTTTGCGTGTGTGTGGAAGCTCCCTGTTCTGCAGATTTGCGAGGTTCTACTGTATTTAGTTTGTTTGGTTTTCTTTTTTTTTTTTTTTTGTACAAGTTTCCAATACAGATCAAATAATACGTTTGTCACTGACCTCACAGTCCGTTTCTGTTCCTGTCTGTGTCGCAGCACGAGCAGGGGAGCGAGTGGTGAGTGTGTGTGTGTGAGGGCACAGCACAAGCAGGATTTACTGATTTGTTTGTAACGTTACTGAGTGGACTCTGGAAATACTCTTAAACACTGAGATTTGCAATAAACTTTTTCTTTTTTTTTCTTTGTTTTTTTCCTCTTTTTCCCCTTTTTTCTTTTTTAATAATAAACACCATGAAGAAACTTCTCCTTTCCCTCTTCTCCATCCCTGGGCATTCCCTGGGTTTGCTGTGGGGTCCAGAGCTGCTTCCCCTCCCGAGCTGTCACATGCCACTCCTCCAGTGTGAAGTGGCTTGCTTTCCCCGCACATTGGGCAATCCCAGCTCTTTAAATGAGCTGCCTGGAAGCTGTGGATTAGTGCTGACCTCAAGGGTGCTCTTGTAAACCCTTACCCCGGGAGCCCTGATTAGAGGGAGCCTTTTCTTCTCCTGAGTGGTGCCTGAATTGGTGGCACTTGGGAGCATTACCCTCCCCTCCTGTCTTCACCAAGCACTCAATCATGTAATTATTTTATCGTCGCTCAATTGCTGAATACTTTCTCCATGCCAGGCTAAGCAACTCGTGTATCAGAAAAATCTACTTTAAAAAACCCCCCAAAAGCCACTAAATAGCAGATTAATCACACTGAAGAGCAATTTTCTCTCTCTCAAACCTAATTTCTTGATGCGCTCTTCTCTGCCCACCCCATAACTCCCAGCATCCCCAAACCCTACAAGGAGTAGTGCTGCCACGTCCCAAATATCACTGCATGCATTAGGCTTGCAAATGCTCTGCCTGCTGAAGGAATCATCACGCCACTGATGTGTATTAAGTACAAGCTGTTTTCACTCTGGTTGCAAAAGTCCTGGAGCAGAGGTGAGCCGTGCATGCGAGCAGAGCAGGCTTGAGCGCCAACACCAAAGTCCAGGGAAGTTAATCTGTCTCCAAATTCCACTCTGGCTCATTTACAGCAGTGAACAAACATTATTTGCAACAGTTTCCTCAAAAACAACCTCCCCCAAAAAAGGCGTTACAAAGGCTGCACACAGTTCACGTAAATAAAAGCACATTTAACAGGAGCACTGTCAGATGTCTCCCTGTGCAGAAAGATTTTAAGAGTCGTTTTTCCCACCTCGTTTAAATTAATTGCCTGTGACCTTCTCTGCTATCCTGGTACAAAGGCATTAAAGCCAGAACAAAATAGGATAAGGACATATTTATTCAGTAGCACTGTTCATTTATTTAGCACCCTGGTAAATAGGAGAATGTGGGGCAGGACGTGCCTCAGCAATCCGTGGTATTCCTCTCAAAAGGAGTTGTATAAACTCTTGTAGTCAATGAGGCCAGTGCTGGCCAAATGTAAATAGAGGAAATTACACAAGGTCAGCTTGCAAGAGGCCAGAAGCCCTCAGGCCGTAGGTATCTCTCCTTTCTGGAGCAGAAAGGAAGCTGGACTGAGGGGCTTTGCTTGTTGTTTTGGAGAATTTAAAAAAAAAAAAAAAAAAGAAAAACAACAACACAAACCCAACCAAACAAAAAAGACAAAAACCATTTTTCCATTTGAAATTAAAAGGAAGGGGAACCTCTTGTTCTTTTTCACTTATTTCAACAAGATGACACCAGGTTCTTAAGGGGACAAATGAATCCTTGCAAATAGCTAAACTGGGTTTGGAAAGAAAGCAAAGTAGGTGCTTACAAAACAGCTTGAATGTTTTAACGCGTCCTCTCAGATGTTACTCGTTACCATCTGAGATCATCCTGTTCCAGCTGCCTGTAGTAAACACGACCTGAATTCTCACACTGATGCAAGCCCAGCAGCAGCCTGCCCTCCATGCCTCCTTCCTCCTCAAAACTCATCCTAAAGATGCTTCACAGGTTGAGTTTAGGAAAGCCCCCATGTTTAGGAAAACATCCCTTGAACTTCTGGCTGGTTTTGAAGGCGGGGAGAGCAAGCACTGCTGCCCAGAGGGGTTGTTCTACACGTGATGGCCATGCTAAAAGGCAGGACCCTTCAGGAAGAAATTCAGGAAGAGTTAATTTCTCCATGGAAAGGGCAGTCAGGCATGGGGAGGGGCTGCTCAGGAAGTCCCCATCCCTGGGGATGTCCAAGGAACGCCTGGACGTGGCACTCAGTGCTGTGGTTTAGTTGACAAGGTGGTGTTTGATCTAAGGTTGGGCTCGATTTTGGACATCTTTTCCAACCTTAACAATTCCATTCTATGACTCCTGCTTCCCACTGGACACACACAGGGAGGGCTCCTGGGCATCCCCAGCTGCTGTTGGTCCCCAAAGCTGCTTGGCAGCCACGGTGCCTCCCACTGATCCAGGCCTCCTCTGGACATCATGGCAGCAAACCACAGAGCTTTCCCCTCCCCGGACCCATTCCCATGGACTTTTTCTTGCAGGACTTTGCAAATCCACGGCCACACTAGCACAAAGCTCACTCTGCAAATTGTACTAAGTCATCTAATAAATCAAATGCAATCCCCCCCCTCCTTCCTACTGCAGTCGTCGAGCTCCAGTTACAACAATTTGTGGTAAAATATTACTCACCAGCACTTTGGCCTGTGTGAGCAGCTCTGCCTCGGTACAGACAGCCCTTAAATCACAGCTTTGTCACAGAAGCCACAAGCATAACCAAAAGTCTCATTACACACAGACACTCTGAGGAGAATGCCAAGGAGACAATAGTTCCCCTCACTTCCTTTTGTCAGAGCTTTCATTAATGTTGTGAACGCTTTTTCTGCTTTATCCTCTGCCGAGTGCTGGCCACAGGCAGCCTGGCAGAGGAGCAGCCCAAACCAGCCCCAAAGAGCCTGAGAGCAACGAGGTGGGGTGAGTGGAGTGAGGGCAAACGGGGGTGCTGAGCACCACCCCGTGCTCCTGCTTCAGTGACCTGTTCTTCCAGCGGGGCTGGTACCTCCCATCTGCCTCTGCTCCACTGATTCACTTTAATCCCCACCGGTTTGGGCCTGGGCTGTGGGAAGTCATCACAATTCAGGACTTTAAGCGCTTCTGGGCTTTTGCCTTTTGCTGTGATGCGACAGGTACTTTTATTTTTCGCATGTTGCAAAATGAGACAAAGACCCAAATTCCGCAGTGAAGAGCCAAGGCCGTTTGTGAAATTACACCTGGGGCTTGAGGATGGCAGGGGACAGGCACAGGGGGCACCAGCACTGCTGGGGGTGGGGGCTTTGCATTCCCCCTGCTGCCCATGCACAAGCTCAGGGGGATGCTCCTGCCTAAGGTGAGCACCCTCCTAAATCCTGCTGGGCACCCTCGCAAGCACTGTTCTGGGGATGGAGGGAACAGTCCAGCTCCCCTCACTGTGCCCTAACCCCCTGGCTCCACCTCCATGCTGAGGGGAGGGAAGGTTCCCCTCAGTGGGTATAGACTGGAAATGAATGATTAAATAATGATGGATGGGGATACACGAAAAGGTCCAGTTCTGACCCTGCCACTTGGACAAACCTGCCACAGGAGCCTTTTATCACTCAGCCTTCTGGATGCCCAAACTCTTCCCCTCACAGGTCCTTGACCCCACTTCCCCTGCTGGCAGTGACCATCCCATGGCTCTGTGTCCTGGCCAGAGCCGGCCCTGGCAGCCGGAGCACAGGGGTGACGTGAGGACACTGTGACACACACGGCCCCTCCTGCTCCAGACGTGTCCACAGGCAGGAGCTGGCACGGCAACTGCTGCACCTCGACATTCCCACATTGGAGAACCAGGAGTGAGAGCTGGGCCCAGCTGGCACAGAGAGGAGGGAAGAGCAGAGCAAGGTGCCCTCCACACCCCAGCAGGGGAGCCGGGCTCGCTGCAGGACGGGATGAAGCCCTGTGGGTGCAGGATGGGATGAAGCCCTGTGGGTGCAGGACGGGATGAAGCCCTGTGGGTGCAGGATGGGATGTACCTCTGCTGCTTCTACAAAAGCAGCACACTGGGGACAAGCCAGCCTTTGCCAAGCACTGCAATGCTGGGAAACTGGAAACAGGGAGCAACAGCTTGGAGCTGAACCCCAGAAGAGCCCTGTCCTTGCCACAGGCCACAGGCTCCCTGCCTGCCCTGAAATCACTCCCTTCCCCTCCTCTTGCTGCGAGCCCTGAGCTCACCATGACTGTATCCAAACACTCCCTGTGTCAGCACCATCCTCACGCCCCAGGGCTGCTACCACAGCCTTATCAGCCCCGGCAGGCACAGCCCTGCCCTGCACTGGGGCTCTCCAGGGCTATCGGGGCCCACAGGCCCTGCTGGCCTGGCCCCACCATCCTCCCCCATGGGTGACAGTGGGGACAAGCACGGTGTTTCTGCCCAACATCAGCTGCTCGTAGCCCAGCCAGGGCTTTGCTGTGCCCACACACAAACCCCACCTGCACCTTCAGCAATGCTCATGTCCACAGAGACCCACTGGGCCTGCGCAGCTCCCCCGTCTCGGGCACTCAGCAATTCCCCACCCAGAAGAAAAATATATTAAACAAACTATACCTTGGAAAGGGTCTGCAGGCACAAAGGGAACTTCTCTCTTTCTTCTCCTGTTTGCTGCCCTTCTCCTCCTGCCTCTACTGACAGAGGTCAGAGCCGTTCCCAGCTTTGGCCAATATAAAAAGCACAAAGAACCCAGCAGGTGAACCCCCTCCCCCATCAGCACTTACAGCAAACCCTGATGCAAACAGAGCACCCAAATAGACACAAAACCCCTTCCAACCTTTAGTTCATGAAGTGTTTTCATGGAGACAGCCTCAGTCCTCCCCAGAGCTACACAGGCAGCATCACATCTCAAAGGTTTTCACTCAGCCTCCTTTGCACAGCTTTGAGTGAGTCAAGAATTCCAACCTCAGTGTTTGTCTTCAAGGACGAGACACTGACTCTGCAGCCTGACCTACCTGTGGAGTTCTCCTTGGTTAAAAGCCCCTTCAGCCCAGCAGAGAGGCCAAACTGCTCAGTGTGTAAAGTGGGAACTGGACTTAAACCTTGTATCTATGTCAAATTCTGTTTTGTCGACCAAGGAAACAATAGCAGTAAATATTAAAATGCATTAAGTCATTCTATTCCAAAGGAGTCATTTTTCAAATGCATATGGATGCACTCTGGGGTGGACTTCTAACAGCAGAATTCACATGCTTTAGAGGAGTTAATTGTTCACAGTATGTAAGGGCAGGAAGGGAGAAAAAAAGCTGATCTGTGAAGCTGAGAGCAAAAATTAGTGCTGAAAATTGCCCACAGTGGGAACTCTGCCCTGTCAGCCTGATTTGGGGCCCAGGTACAGGGGAGTCAATTTGCCAGCACAGAGCAGGAAGCGTCCTACCTGGGAGAGGTAAAGAATGGAAACCTGCCCCAATCCTGGTTACAGTAATTACAAAAAACATCCTGACACAGGAAATTAAACCTCTCACAAAAAGCACCCATTGGAACTGTGAACCTGATTTAAAAAAAAAAAAAAACAAAACAGTAAGAGAGAAACCATGTAAATAACCTGGTTTAAGTTCAAGGCATTTTCTCCTGAACATGGTGAAATATCTTAGATGCAACCAGACTTGTCTGCTCTCCCTGGACAGCTCTGGGCAGATCCCACAGCACACCCCCAACTCGATTTAGGAGCATTCAAGAGTGATGAAGACAAACATTCCTGGATACAGGCGGCTTCAGCACAGACCAAATACTGAGCATCATGTTAGCAACCGGTGTCAGCCAAGAGATACAAACATTAGCTTTCCAGAGAAGAATTTTTAGTGCACTGGTAGTTCCTTGTCAGACAGTAAATTTTAAAATAGTCCATAGTAAATGGCAGAGAGTAACCCTTTAGATACACAAGGGGCTTGCATGTGCTATGCTTCAATCCTGCAGCAGCACCTTGAGGCATTTTAGTAACCTCTCATGGTTCTCCTTGAGCACTTGTAGGGGTTTTGTGAACACATTTGGGCTCCTGTCACTGCTTCACTATCATCTCTGTGCAGTCCTTGATAAAAAAGTTTTCAAGTTGTAACACACAAAATGAAAATGAAAGGAGAAAGTTGAAAGATTTTAATTGTAATGTCAAAAGACCAAAGCAGAGTCCTTTTTGTGTCTGAAAACAACAGTTAACACTGCTGAGAAGGTTTTCAACCCTCTGAGCAACACAACCCTTCTCCTCTTTCCCCAAATACCCTCTGTAACACCTGCTTCTACTTAGCAAAACAAATAAACAGTCACTAACCACAAGTGTAACTCTCTACCACTGACATTTCTTTGCGTGTCTCAGACCACAGCTTCCTTTGGAAACCCTGAACTTATGTGCTTCTACAGTTTTTGTGTCTGTAAGGCTGTAGAAAGATGAGAAAAACAAGCAAACACGCACAGGCAGAAGCTGGTGGTATCTACAGCAACAGCTGAGACACAAACCGAGGCAGGGGTTGTGAAATGCATCCTGCGAGGAAGTCAGAAACCAGGGCTGGCTGATGGGGTGAAATCCAGTCTCAAGTGTGAGGGGACGGTTCCCAGGCAGAGGTGACACCAGCAGGGGCTGCTAACTGCTCCCAGGGCCCAGCAGGTCTGGGACAAGCACACATCCAGCCAACCACGAGGCTCCAGGGAAGCAGAGTGCCCAAAAACCTGCCCAGAGCATCCAGCTGATCCCACTCTGCCGTGGGACACCCTGGGCTCCAGGAGGCCTTGGGAATGGTGAAGCTGTGGGCTGTGAGATGTGCTCCTCATGGCACTGGTTTCTGCAGGGCAGGGGCTGGGCTCTGCACTGGGTGCCACCAGCACGGCCACGGCGCTGCGGAAGGGAGGAAGGAAGAGGCTGGGTGCAGTTTCTGTGACTGCCCAGGCTCCCTGCCCTGTGTTTTCTGTCACACTGGAGCCAGTGAATCTTGCTGTGTCAAGGGAGGGTCAGGCTGGATCTCAGGAAAAGTTTCTCATCCCAGAGGGCATCGGGCACTGCCCAGGCTCCCCAGGGAATGGGCACGGCCCCGAGGCTGCCAGAGCTCCAGGAGCGTTTGGACAGCGCTGCCAGGGATGCCCAGGGTGGGGTTGTTGGAGTGTCTGTGCTGGACTTGAATGATCCTTGTGGTTCCCTTCCCACTTAGGATATTCCATTCCATTCCATTCCATTCCATTCCATTCCATTCCATTCCATTCCATTCCATTCCATTCCATTCCATTCCATTCCACACACAGCCCGGGCAGGGTCCAGTCCCATTCCTACAGGTGGCTGGAGCCCTGCATCCCAGCTTGCATCCCCTGGCCATGCCCAGGACCAAACCCATTCCCGATTCCCCGAGTCAGGAACGGATGAAGAGCCGGCGCTGGGAAACCATCGCCACCTGCGCGTCCCTCTCCCTCCGCCACTTCCCAGCCGCAGTGCGGGGCGCGCTGGGCTCTCACCTGGCGCGACCTGGGGCGGCTCAGAGGGGGCAGGAGCAGAGGGGCCGTCAAGACGGGGCAGGCCGGGGGAAGGTCCCGTGTCCCCCCCGAGTCCCCCCCGTGTCCCCCCGTGTCCCCCCCCGTGATCCCCCCCGGGCCCCCCCCGAGTCCCCTCCGTGTCCCCCCCGTGTCCCCCCCGTGTCCCTTCCGTGTCTCCCCCCGTGTCCCTCCCGTGTCCCCCCCGTGTCCCTTCCGTGTCCCCCCCGAGTCCCCCCCGAGCCCCCCCCGTGTCCCCCCCGTGTCCCCCCCGTGTCCCCCCCGAGTCCCCTCCGTGTCCCCCCCCGTGTCCCCCCCGAGTCCCCCCCGCTCCCGCAGCAGCGCCCCGGCTGCGCGGCCCGCGCGCGCCCCCTGCCGGCCCCCCCGGGGGCTGCGGGATGGGGACAGGAGGGACAGGAGGGATGGGGACAGGAGGGACGGGGACAGGAGGGACAGGAGGGATGGGGACAGGAGGGACAGGAGGGACGGGGACAGGCGGGATGGGGACAGGAGGGATGGGGACAGGAGGGACGGGGACAGGCGGGATGGGGACAGGCGGGATGGGGACAGGCGGGACGGGGACATATGGGATATGGACAAGTAGGGTATGGACACACAGGATGGGGGCATGTGGGACTGCAACACACGGGACAGGGACACGCAGGATGGGTACAGGTGGATGTGGACACGTGGGACTGGGACATACAGGATGGGGACACGCAGGACAGGGACAGGTGGGATGGGGACATGTGGGATGGGGAGATGCTGGGCAGGGACGGGCTGGACAGGGACACACCGGCTGGGGACACGAGGACTGGGTATGCTGGTCCGGTTTGTTCCAGCGTGAATTTACAGCAGCATTGCCATTATTAATTTAAAATGTGTGCATGAGAGAGATGGAGCATATTTTATTAATCCAGCTCATTTAAAAGTTTTAAGGGACCTGCAGGAAAGCAGCAGCAAGTGATGGAGAATTTTGGGGTCTTGGTAATTAGAGCATCGCCCTTTCTGGAGGAGATTTTGGGTAGAATTTGCAAAACTGGGGAGAAAAGCATCATGAGTGATGATACACCATGACCATACTCTCAACCCTGAGCTGAAACCCTTCAGGGAGTTGCCTGCCTCCATGCACTTTTCCTAGGAAACCCTGTAAGGAGGCATTCTGGGCTTACTGGTCTGTACAGGTGTCTCAGGAGCAGCATTTCCCCAACGCACCCAACAGATCTTTGGGGTTTTTATTCAATCCAAACAAATAAAAGATCTGATATTTACACTTGTATGATGCTTTTTGTGTTCAGATGCTTTTACAAACACTGTGAGGTTTGCTGGAAGACAGAGGACAGAGGAAGAATTTAGCCCATGCTTCCAATATCTGTAAATTAATGTTCTATTTCCCCCCCCCGATGATTTCATTATTCTCTCCAGCATTCCAACCAGACATAAACCAGGGAAAAGAGGGATCCTGGAATTCTCAGGAAGCGTTGCTAATGTGGTGATTGAGACTGAATTTTACACCTCCCCTTAGGCCTGCTGGACCCAAAGCTGCTGAGCAAGCACAGCTGCTATATTTAGTGCTCCGATGTTCCTGGAATCCATCCTGTGCTCAGATCATGGCACACGACCATGAACATGGATCATGGCCCTCCCTCTGCTTCTCCAGCTCCTCCATAATGGTTTGGTCTGAAGCTTCAAACTGACACAGGGCTGAAACAGAACTGGCTGCAGACAACAACCTTGCCATGACAGTCAAGCAAAGATCTGTTTCTCCTACTAATATGTTCAGCTCTGAAGTATTTTTAATAAGCATTGCATTAGGAGCTCTTCCCAAACAGCCTGGGATGTAAAGATGGGGTGACTTTAATGTCCCACAAACAGAAATCCCATCTGACCAGAAGATGGAGGAAAAAATCAGCCTGTGCTAAAGAAATGTGAGATCCAAAGAACTATGGAAATGGGAAATTACGTTTCATTTTTAGTTTTGTTTCAGATGTTTTAGTTGTTCTTTTGCTTTACAGGAACTGTAAATATGTGGGGTTATGTCCCACACCACTGCCAAGAGCTGGAGCTATTTAAATGCAAAGATTTGTGAGTGTTACAAATGTGAACATGGAGATGGGACGGGTGAAATCCTGCCACAAAGAGGTCCTGAAGGGCCCTGTTTTGAAACCCCTCCTCAGCAAGAAGATAGTCTGGACCTTTCCTGCAAGGACCTCGAGTGCCCTGCACTATCACACTCACCCCATCCTGCCGTTGTCAGGGAGCTGGGGCACAAAGGTGTGGGGCGGAGGTGCTTTCACCGCTCCTGGGAGTGACTCATCCACCGAGCTGGGACACCTTTTCAGGCTGAGGATTGCTCTCTGCAGGTGCTTTTCTCTCCCTCCTGGTGCCCCTTGAAGTTGCCAGCTCCCAGGAGCACTCCTTCCCCGTGGGCAGCGATTCCCATCCCAGGGCTCCCCCTGCTCAGGGAATCACCGATCTCGCCCTCCCCGCAGAGCCTCGGCAGGAAGAGAATGTGCCAGGCTGTGTTTGCCCCCTCTGCTCTCCTTCCCTTGGCATCATCACAGGCATTTGTCTTGCTGCAAGCAAAGGAGACGGGGTAGGGAGACAAGGAGTGGGAAGCCTGGCTCCAGAGGAATGGCTGGATGGCTGCCAGGTGCTTTCATATTCCATCCCTGCTGCTGTGGAGAGGGGAAAACAACACTTTACCTTGCTAGCCTTTCAGAGAGGAGCTCCCTCTGGCAATTAATTAGAATAATAAATGTCTAAATACTCTCCATATATCAAACCTTCCAGTCCTGGCAACTGGGGTTGCTTTTCTAAGGGAGAAATCGTGGAATGGGTTGGGCTGGAAGGGACCTTAAAGATCATCCAGTCCCACCCCCTGCCACAGGCAGGGACACCTTCCACTATCCCAGGCTGCTCCAAGCCCTGTCCAGCCTGGCCTTGGATGCTCCCACGGATCCAGGGGCAGCCACAGCTGCTCTGGGAACCTGTGCCAGGGCCTCCTCACCCTCACAGGGAAGGATTTCTTCCCAATATCCAATCTAAACCTGTTCCTTGTCAGTTTGAAGCCATTCCCCCTCGTCCTCTCACTCCAGGCCCTTGCAAATAGTCTTTCTCCATCTTTCTTTCAGGCTCCCTCTGGGAACTGAAGACTACAATCAGGTCCTTGGAGTGGTGTCAATCAGCTGAACAAGGAGACAGCCACAGACTTGCTGCTTTTGCACGTGCAAAAATGTTCCTTTCCCCGGTGATATCCCCAGATAACAGCAGAGGTGACTCTGCACTGCTTCATCACAGTGCAGTGAAAGCCAACTTTTCACTGGAAACGAGAGGAGGATTTAGGATTTGCCACGTGCTGGCAAAAAAAAGTGTTTAATACTCTTTCACCTTGAGTATTGCAGAGGTGAGAGGAGGAGCAGCAGAAGGGTTTCCTGCTGTGGGAGGAGATGCAATACCATCGGCAGGGAGGGGGCTGGAGTGGCTCCTGCTGCAGTCTCAGGCTGGTGTCCCTTCCCCCAGCAGCTTGTGGAGCACAGCAAAGGATAAAATGAGAAATACCCCCTTTCCTCCTCAGGTTTTGTAAGTGGGCATGGGAGAGAGAGGGGAGGAGAGTCTACGTGGGTCATCTGCAGGAACAAAAGAGGAAGTTTTCCCTTTAATTTTGGACAAATTTTTAGCAAATACCAGACATGATGTAAGAAGGCTGATGCTGCTGAAGCCTTGCTCAACTTGGCCCCCTGCAAATCCTGATGTTAATAACGCTTTGAAAATGCTGGTTTCACTGAAGTTCTTTCGTTTGCTTCCCTTTTCTTCAGGGAAAATGGAGGCTACAGCAGGAAAGAGTCATCAATTCACAGCTGCTCCCACCCTTAGACCCTGGATCAATACAAGAGAATCAGCTCATACAGAAATAATGCAAAATATTCTGCCTAGGCAACCCCAGAAAGATCTGTAGCACTGATGGATGTTGGCTTTTCTTCCAATAAAAGCTGAAAACAACAACCAGCACCCAGGCACAGTCTGGGGGTGCACAGAGGAGTTGAACCTCATGTGGGGGTGGTGATGCCACCTCCTTGCTGTGGCACTGCAGGGACAGCTGGATGCAGGGACTGCTGGAGGGAGGTCACTCCCTGGAGGTGAGTTATTCACAGCTGCTCCCATCCCACAAATATCACTGACACAGGATATGGTCAGCTTGGAAACAGTCACTCAGCCCCTAACCAGCGCAAAGGCCATCTGGGGGATGTTAAATGAGATGTCCTTCTCCTTTTTCCCACTGCTGCTTCCCCTCTGGATCTGATAAAGACGTGGCTTTTTGCTACGTCAGAGAAGTTGATTGTGTTCCAGGCTGCAGGCGACAGCAGAGGGGACACGGCAGCACCTGCAGCCTGGCTAAGAGCCACCCAAGGTTGGCCTGGTGCTGGATAGGACAGATTTGGACGTCAGGCAGGGATTTGGGCTCTAAGATGTTTCCTGTCAATGGGCAGAATCCTGGGAAGGGCATCAGCATCTTTTGTACAGGCAAGATCCACTATTGAATACCGGGAATGGGAAAAACTCACTTTGGATCTGTTGGATGCACAGGATCTCGTGCTTCCTCCTGCTCTGCAAGCCCTAAATTAATAAAAACCAGTCTGCACTGATCAGCATCATCTTAGTGGGTCACCACTTTTCCAGCCATCCAGGGAGAGAAAAGGGATTATTCACGTCCTGGATCTGCTGACAAACATGTTCCTGCCTTCCCCTGCAGTGCTTCGGAGCTCTCCCTGCCCGAGGAGCAGCAAACACGACCTGCTGCTCACAGCCTGGGAGGGCTCAGCCTTTAAATATTACCTCTGCATGGAGCTGCAAGCACCGTGGCAGAGCTCGGCTGGCAGCAGCCGGCCCCAAACCCAGCTTTGTCAGGTCCAGTGTTCAGCAATTAATCAAACTCTTGGCTCCCTGTGCAGAGCTGGGCAGAGGCAGCAGCTCGGCTGCATGCAGGGGCAGGGACTGCTCTCCCCTCACATCTCATTTGGGATGTTCGGATTCCTTATCTCCGAGTCAATCTGCTGCCGGTTTGCTGAACCCAGGCTAAGGACTGGCTCTGCCATGGAGCATTTCACAGCCTGCAGCAGGGCTCGCTTGGAAATTGCAGGAGCTGCTCTTAGCAGTGACAGTGAGCAAGAACCCCAGAGCCCAGGAAAACGCTGTTTGTGGAAGCTGTGCTCCAGCAGCAACCAATGTCTTGCCCCTCATGTGCATAAAACCTCCAGGGAAGACAGCCGAGAAAGGCACCTGAAGTTAGGCACAAATAAAACACCACTGCAGAGCCTTGTGGGACTCAGTCTATCTGGATCCTTCTTATCAATCTAATCAATTCCCATCTCACATACACTGAAGACATCTCAGCTGGTGTGGAAAACACAAGTGGGCAGTGTGTCAGGTGGAGGGGCCAGAAGTACCTCAGTGCCACCAGCTGTTTTGTTTTAGAGGGCAAACCCAGCAGGGTCTATGCCAGGGCAGACTCCTGTCCCATTTCCAGCCAGATTCCCCACGGGATCTCTCCTGGCAGCTGCTCCTCAGCACTTTGCCCTCCGCAGTCACCTCTGCTCCCCGGAAGGAACGGGGCCAAGGGCGGCTCTGAACACGGCTCCTGCTGCCGGGGGCAGCCAGGGACGCTTCGGGCATAGCCCCACTGCATTTTTAATCCCTCCTGTCGGTTATTGTGCAATCACCGAGTTACTTGAACAGGAAGGAAGAGGCTTGAGCACCCAACCTACATTCAGCACTGCAACGAGGTGTTTTGGTAAATCAAAAGTGTTGCAAATGTGAGGAAACTTCATTTGCTCCCGTAAATCCTGGAATGTGCTCGTTTTTCCACTTCTGCTCTTCCCACCACTTCAGCCCCCAGCACATCAGTGTGGTGAGGTGATCACAGCCCAGGAGTCACTGCTGGAGGGTCCAACAACACCAACCCATTCCTAAGGAGGAACTATTAGTTATTTATATGTTATTAATTATCTCACAGAATAATCATAGAGTCATGGAATGGTTTGGGTCAGGAATGACCTTAAAGCTCATCCAGTTCCAACTCCCTGTCATGGGCAGGGACACCTTCCATCAGACCAGTTTGCTCAGGGCTTTAGTCCCCCCAAAAGCTTCACCAGAAGCCCAGGTAAAACCAATGCAATCACACTTGTGATATTTGGATTATAAAACCCAACAAAAATGACTTCTTAAGATGAGTTCTAGGTAGGTTTAGTTTCACTCCTCAGGTGGCATCCCAGGAAGTGGGATGCAAAAAAAGTAAGTCTCAAAAAAACCTGAGGAGATTTCAAGTCAGAGCAACAGTGTTCAGCTGATTGACTGTTCCAGAGTGAAAAGAGGTCAAGAGATGAGGCAGTGATTCCTCAGAACCAGCTCTCCCAGGACAGGCAGGACCTGGAATCCAAGCCACATGGAGCTGAGCTAAGTTCCAGGACATCCGGCAGGTTTTGAACTCATTTCAGTGATCAGAGATGGCTCCTGAGAGTGTCCAGGCTCCAACTCACCCACGGCAACAGCCACACTGAGAATTCCTGCAGCTCCTGCGTTCCCGTTAGCAGGCCCAGCACTAATGCTGAGCTCTGACTCTATAAACAAGGATGACCTGGGCTGAGTAGTTCTGGGGATTTAGTGTCCACAGCATGCCAGCCAAATCCAAGGGCTCTTGTGGAAAATGAATCATCTCAGGCCTATAAAAACTGATGAGAAATCAATGTTTTGCAGCAAAATTCTGCTTCATACTGCAGCCAGTGAGCCTCTTCTCCAGGAGGCAGAGGCTGGCTTAGTCAAAAAGAGCTAAAAAAAAATAATAAAAACAATTCCGTCACACCAAGATCCATAATTCATAAAGGTTTGTCGCAGAACACACCCAAGTGTCATCAATATTTTAAATATTGAGCACAAAACTGGCTATCAGGTGCAAGTCAGCAATTTCCTGGTGCCTCCCTGCCGGGGACAAAGTCATCAGGCTGAGCAGAACGTGGAGGACCCTTTCGAGCAGAGAGTTTGTTTGACTCTGTTATATATTTTATTTCAAACACAAGATGTGTTTGCAGGAGCAAACCAGCCGGGCTTTGCCAACCAACAAAAAGAGTCAGCTGGCTGCCTCTGCTCGTTATTAAACAGAAAAAATGATTTCATCACACCAACATGAGGCTGTATATGTTTATTCATCGTCAGTAATTTTTGTACACAAGGCAAATATTAATAGCTGAAAGGCAACACTTTTGGAGAGTATGTACAGAGCAATGTACAAGCAAGTGTAAGAGGTTTGAAACTATGAATCAATTTAACCATTTTATAAAAAGGAAGTGATGCTTTTTCTTCTAAGACCTTCCTTAGAAATAATTTATTGCCAATCTTAAACTAAAGCAAGGAGAGAAAAAAAAATTTACAATAAAAAGTAGTCCCTGGAAAGTTTATAAAAAGTTAAACATATAAAATTGTAAGCCACAAACATTTATACAATGCTAATACAAATCTTGGTTTGTTAAAGATCTATGAGGTTGTTATAAAATATATTTTTACATAAAGGCTTCACGTAAGGTAAGCTCTCACTGCTACTGAAAGCGCAGGAAAGCAGTTTTAAATAGTCTGCAATTCAACTTATTTTCAAGTACAACGCAAAGAAATTGCAAAATGGCACTGTATTGCAATGCTGTGTAATTAAAAACTATGTTAATGGTACCATCAGAGAGACAAGACCTGTAAAGTGAACTGGTGAACGATTCGGCACGGCGGGAGACTTCCCGTGGGTGTGAACAGGAATGGTGCTGGAAAATGAACCTTCTGCAACCATGAAGAAGAATTGCCAGGGCAGAGTTCTGCTGGCCATGGGCATGACAGCTCAGGCTGGGAGCTCAGAGCTGCTCCCACATGGGCTGGGATCCACCAGGAACGCCGGCCCCAGCCCAGGGTCAGGAAGCCAGGAACACCCACCCACCCCATCCCTCTGCTGGAATAATGGTGATGGGCAAAATTTAAAGCTACTCACAAATGAGCCCCATAAACAGCCTTTGAGATCAACTTGACTTTTTTTTAGGAGCAGTTCTTCTAGAAGAAAGATGAAGTTTCACACAAACTGATGGCTTATGCTCCCACATACAATATATAGAAAAAAACCAGTAAAATTTTTAAAGCCCTGATGAACAGCCACAGTTTTTAGGTATCAATCATCTCAGTTGAACACTGCAGCAGGGGACAGTCACTAAAACACCAATTTCACCTTCAAGTACAGCTTGTACAGGACAGTGGTTTATCTCCATACAGTCAGTGATCTTTAGAACACAGCTCACTCCAGCAAAGAGAACTAAGGAATTCTGGGAAACTTGATTTTCTGGAAAACTTCACTTTCTACCTGCTTTCCCACCTTCACCAGGAATACATCCCAACCTTGTACCACAGACTGGTTTCCATGAGGAAGCTTCACTCTCACCAGCAAACTGTAATTCTGGTTGCTCCAGGACAAAACTCAGTCTGTTCAGAGCATCAACCCTTCAGAGCTCTTTTACCAAATTTACATCCTGCTATAAACAAACGGTATTTAGAAACAAATCTAACAGGAAACACAAGGTGTGCTCTTTTCAGGGAGCTCATGAAGAGTGAGCCTGAAGATGGGCAAGGGCACTGATTTGGAGTTTTTGGCTGTAGGATAACACAGGAAAGATGTAAACAGGAACATCCAGGTGCAGTGCCTCACCCCCTCAAGAACTGGGAGTGGGAAACCCGAGTGACTCAGTTATTTCATGAGAACAATTCATTTCTGCCTGAGATTCATATAGTGCTTTATCTACCCGGGCCTACAAGTGACCCAGCACTGGGGTCCCCCTTGCTCTCTTACAGGCCGCGGGGTTCACAGGGAGAGTGATCTGAAGGGATTCAAACCAGGGATTTTTGTGGTGGTTCTGGGGAGAAACTGCTGAGGATTGTCCCCACTTCAGCAAAGGTCAGAAGTGCCCAGTGCCTTGGTGATCCTGGCTACATCCTTAGACTGACATCAGTTTTGAGCATTTTCAGTAAATTAACACATTCCATTGACCAAAAATTCACCAACACTTCACGTAAATTAGTTTAGACAAATCCCTGGTACTCACCCTATCATCCACTACCAGTCTTTAGTCTTTTCTGCAATCATCTGGTCTGACACCCTCCAAAACACCTACTGCAGATCTCTCCAAATTAACTGTTTTAATCAGAGCTGAGTCTCTTTTTTGAAAAGACACTTGTTCAGACAACTGTCGGCAAAGGAAAAAACCAACCCAACTCCTCCTCTTGTTGACAACCAAGGATATGGATTTGTTTTCTGCTTTCCAAGACTGGACTTGGAGGCCACCAGAGGTTTGTGTCTGTTCATGGAGCCCTTATAGCCCAAAGGAAAACTTCTGCTCCCATCACAGGTGTGTTGTTCAGTCCTTGAAAGAGCCTCACCAGCATTTCCTGAGGTCTCTGCTTCATCCTCCTTCTTGAATTGCTCACATGTAACCTGAACACAGCAAATCAGAAATAACCCATGTCCAGTAGAGGCAAAATCTACATTAAATATCCCCATCCAAGATTCTATTAACCCTCCTGATCATCAGTGTTGCATCCAGACTTTAGAATTATGTTTAGATTCTGCACTGTGACTTCTCCAAAGCTCTTTTCAGAATTCTTTCCTCCCCAAACAGTGCCTGATCACCAGAATCACGGACTAACCTATGACTATTCACTGGATGATATAAAAAAATAGAGGTCTTTCAAAGCACCTAACTAAATAAAAATACACGATTCCCCTTGTACTGCCAGGAGAACGAGGTACAGAGATGTTAATACAACTTACAATCACAGTAAGTAAAGGCTAAGTTCAGGAGACAGGCAGCTTTCCTATGTCCTGGCAGGGCCACTGCTCCCAGCAGTGACACCACCCTGTCACCCCCCCTCTCGTGGGATGGGAGTAAGAATTTATTGAAGGATTGGCCACCAGGACGATCCACAGGAACTGGCCAATTCCATGGGGCAAAGTGGCAGCTGAACTGCCCACATGACACTACAGCCTGGGGGAAATATGGTAGGGACACTGATTTTTATATCACAATCTCACTCTCTTTTTGCAGTGTGCTGTGGGGTACATCAGGATTGCTTTATTTTCACTATTTTTCATTATTATTATTATTATCTTTTTTTTTTTTTTTAATCACATGGCAATGCTAAAAACTCCCCGTAAGAAAAATAAACAAAACTGCAATAGAACTTTGGGTAAAACAGTCACAAGCAGCACTCTGGAAGATGCTGTGCAACCTATTTGGCTCAAGTACACTTAGGATTGCTTAGACCCAACGGGAAGGTCTCAGAAAGAACCTCATCAGCGAAGCACATTCTGCTGGGACGTGTTCTTGAATTTTTTCAGAAGAAAACATTCATCTGCACGGTGTCAGCTACACAAGGCCTCTGCTGGGAATTCATAAGGCCACTGAAAATGCCAGAGGAGGACAGAACACAAGGAGGCACTTAGGTTTGCAAGTCCTTCCCTCCATCACCAAACGCTCCTGACTCAGAGGAGGCACCCGGGAAGGAGGCAGGGAGTTCAAATAAACCAGTGCTAAGTTAAAGCGCTTCAAGAACAGGTGACCCACAGGTAACATCTGCTACCCACAGGAAACACCTGGTTAGTGAAGACAAAAAATACAAGCTGGGCTTGCTCCCCCCTTCCCACACCAGAGTGCCAAGAGGATTGATCAGAGTGCTCTGTGCTTTGCCATGGCTCCAGGACGTGCGGACGCCTCTGGAGTGAATCCGTGTACTGTGCCAACCACTAATCCCTCATCACTGGACTCAGCACTTCCTGATAAATATGCCTGGAACTCCTGACTTTAAGCATTTTTAAAGCATCTCCTATTCCAACCCAATGCCATGATTTATACTTAACAGGAAGTACGTTACACCCAGGAACCCGCGCTTCAAAGAGATGATTCCAGCAAGGGATTCAACGGGATTTCTAACCAAAAACAGACCTGAGAAAATATAAGTCAGCTATGGTATCACAGTCTTAACAATGAAGTTAGATGTGAAAAGTTTCTCTCTCCCCCCCACCTTAAATTACTGCCACAGTCTAATAATTGCAACAATTTCACTGAAGTTTGGACTTGGAATTCTGGATTTTCTAGGATAATACACATGTTCGTAAAAGGTCAAATTTACCACTTTACAGGTAACTTAGGCATAGGTCTGCTATAAAATTACAACTTGAGTCAACTTGAAGCTACACTGGAAGAGATTAAGCCTGAATTTCTGCAGAAATTGGCAATAATGTGTTCAGCAGCAGCTTTTAGCCACATATCAAGAAGTCTGACAGGACCTGGATTTCTCTACTCCTGCTGTAAACTTCTAGTTAAAAAAACAACACACAAGAGTTACTGAAATACAACAGTCTTTCTGCACATCACTGTAACATCAGCTGCTTGAGGTTGTCGTGCAGGATGGTATCCTTAACGTCACGGAAAACTAGCCGGATGTTCTCTGTGTTAATAGCAGTGGTGAAGTGGTGGTACAGGGGCTTCTGCTGCTGGTCCCGGCGTTTCGTGCGAAAACAATCCACCAGGAATTTTTGGACATCTGTTAAGCAGTGGGGATCCCCTTCAAACTCTGGGAAATAGTCTTTGATGCTGACTTTCTGTACTTTTTCCTCAAGCAAGTCCGTCTTGTTTAAGAAGAGGATGATGGAGACGTTGCTGAACACCCGGTTGTTGACTATTGTTTCAAAAATGTTCAGGGACTCCGTGAGGCGATTTGTCTGCCGGTCCTCCATGAGCACTTGGTCAAATTCACTGGAGGACACAAGGAACAATATGGATGTGACACTGTCAAAGCACTCGAACCACCGCTTCCGTTCTGACCTCTGGCCACCCACATCGACCATCTTGAAAGGGACATTTTTGATTTCAAAGTCGTACTCGTGAATCCCTTTGGTCGGCCTTCGTGCCAGAAGGATATCTTGCTGGGAGGGAAGGTAATCCTACAAAAATAAGAAGAGTTTTCTGATTAGGATATGATCATGGGGAGGGGCACAGGTGAGCTCAGTGGAGAGAGCAGTTTGCACAGGAACAGCACGAGGTTTTCCATAAAAAGACATGGATGTGGATTTCCATGCTAATACTGGAGCTTTTGGGAAAGGGCTGGAGTCCAAAGCAGGAAACACACCCAGTATGAAATCAGAACATGTACCCCAAAGAACTTATGCTTCCCCTTTGCCACATGACAAGGATCCGTAACCAACCTGGCAGGTGAACCAGCAATTCCTCATGCCAGTTTCCCTCATTCTGGATCACTTTATGCCTCCTTCATTCTCTTCCCACAATGCTGGCTGCTGACACTGCAATGCAGCAAGTGGGTTCTAAAGCAGGTTTCTCAAACCAGTAACTATGGGATATCCCATGCCAGCTGTGGGCTCTCCATTCCTCCTGTGCTCTCCTGCAAACTGCATGACTGCTTCCAGAAACAAACCAGCTGCTCCAAATAACTTCAAAGCAATCAATTATGCCTGAAAACTAAAACTTAAGCAATTTCCTGTGTTTGTGCCACGAATCTTTGCATCCTCCTTTATCAGTCCACACTGGTGAGATCACACTGCCTGACTTTGTCTGAAATTTACGGTGCAATGAGTAGAACAGGGCAAGAAAGTGAGAGCTGGGGACAGCAGTGCCTTTCCAGCCTGGGGGGCACAGACAGCTGGATCCTGAAGTTCTCCAGCCCACCTTTCCCCAGAATTTAAGAGGCATTCAAGAGACTATTTTTTTTTTGATTGTTACATGAACATCATTAACAGATACAGATGCTACAGGAAGAGGAATTCTTGTCAGTCAGCTTTTGACAGCATGAAATTCAACATTCGTATTGGGGATTCCTTCATTCCTAGAATTACACTTTTGTCAATGGTCCAGGTCTTTCTGCTATCTGCAAAGTGCATCTCTACCACACAGCTGCCTATGCTGGACTTCAAAACCTTGTTGGTCACTTGTTATGGAAACTCTTCCTCACATTTTTCCAGCATTTCTCACAACTTTAGAGAGCACAATTTAGGATTTGGAATTTCAGTCTCTTCTTAAGAAGTGAATGATCTATGATCTTCCTTTGACAGTGCCAGTTCCCACACTTGGAGCTTTTATAAAGATGTGTAAGACCATGGTCCAGAAAGTCTGATTCAACCACTCAGCTGGGTGGGGGAACAAGCACACAGCACCATGGCTATTTCTGTACTTGTATCCCAAGTTTAAGGCAGCTGGGCAAGTTCAAGCCACAAAAATAAAATTTAAAAATCATGAAGTGAGTGCAACACTCCAAAACTCAAAGATCACTTTGCTTTACCCTGTGAGCTCCAAAGTGAAACTAGAGAGAGAGGGCTTTGTCTGAACTCTGGGTTCCTTTTTCAGAGCTGCCCATGACTAAGGCACTGATTTTTATCGTGGCACGAATTACCAAGCAGCTCAGAAGCACAGGCTCCCCACCCTGCAGCCTTTGCTGCAGCACTGCTACACATCCAAATCCCACACCACCAAAATCTGGAGGAGAGTAGAACTGCTAAAGCAGCATCACGTTCTCTTCAAACTGAGCAAAAGAGGTGCTGCCACCCCCTTGTCTGATTAATGAACAACTTTAAAGGGTGATAAGACTTCTCCCTTTATTAAATTTATCTTGGGTCTTTTCTACTGAAATTATAGAGAGGAAAACAATCAGCAAAACCAGTGCAGTGACTGTATTAAATGTCACTAGGCACATGTGAAGGGATCTTGAGCAAAGCTGACTGTCAACATGTCACAGGTTCAACACTTATTCCAGCTTCCAAATGGGAATGTATATTCTTTTGTTTTCCAGGTAGTCTCAAGTTCTCAGAACAAAACCAAAAAGTCTTAGGAAAGCTCAGGAGTGACTGAAATTATTAAAATACATAAACAAATAAAACTAACTAATATAACAGACAAAGCCATATACACCTTCACTACTGAAACAAGGGCACAAAGCAAACTCTCCTGGGAGCTGACCTGTAAAAGGTTTATTCAGTAAAGCTTTCAAGAATGAGGAGCTTATCCCTAGAATTCCTGACAAATTCCCTCTCGAGTACTATTACTCATTGAAAATTCCTTCCACACTTGCAGCCACAAAGAGAATCCTTTCAAGTGCTTTCAACTTCTACACGCACAGAAGACCTACCACGGAACTGGGTATCTTTAGGGCCCCTTCCAACCCAAACCATTCCATGTTTTATCCTGGATATTGGCTACTCTGATGCAACAGGCAGCAAATGAGGGCTCTGAGTTCAGTGTTGGTGTCCAGCCATCATCTGCCTACAGGAAACCAAACACAACAACTCCTAGGAACTCTCCCAGTATTTTAGTTATCTTTTTGAAGGACAATTATGTTTTTTCCCTCATGCCCAGATCCTTGGAATGCAAGCAGCTTGCCCCTTTCTCAGTGTTGATCCCGTTCTCCATATCTAAATACTTCAACATCAGGTGATTTCCTTGGATGGCACTGAGTACTATTTTCCAAGTTTTTTCAATGTTTACCCATCATCAGTAAGTGTTTTTTCCCCTCAAGCATCCTCACATTGATACTGATTTAGAACATGTGCTTTCTTCCTGATTTTCCTATCTCCTTTCCTCAAATTCACTGCACTCTGCTTCCTCTAAAGGAGTTCCTTTGGTTATCAGTAGCTCTTTTGGCTATCACATCACTGTTTGCCTAGTTCAAATTACAATTTAAGGCATGACTAAGATCCAATCACAAGATGGAAAGCCAAGTCTCTCTGTGAGGTATTTTGGATACATACAGTCTGCACTGGCAGTTGAAATAGCAACACACAGTTGCAAGGAATCCAGGAGATCCCACGCATGTCTGCCTGTCAGATACTCTTATTTTGCTGATCTGATTAAATCTGAACATTAAGTTCTTTTCCCTCAGTGCTGTTATCAGCTCCCTTTTGGCAAGAAGCACAAGTGAATTGCAGATCTATGTGTTTATAAGTAATTTAGTTGCAACTCAGCCCAGTTGCATCAGATAAGAACAGTCAAATACTTATATTTACAATTTGGGGAAACAATCATTAGACAATCATTAGACAATCTTGCATATAGATAAGAATAAACCAGAAGAACCTATCACATCTTTCACTAACAAAACTTAGCTAGCACTTTTTTCCTCAAAGATTTAACATTTTCTACAACAGCAGATCCTGATGAGTCCCTCTGATTCTCAACACCATTTGGTCCAACTTGAAGCCAGAAAAGCTGTAATTCAGAGTGCTCCTACAGCAATATTAGACCTGCAGTAAGTGCGTGTATATAAAAATGTTTAAAAAGCTCAACTACTGACTAGGTTTCACACTTTAATGAAAGAATGGACCAAAGTTTCTCCATGAAGAACTCTGAAATAGAACTGCAAAACTCCACCCAGTATTGTTGGGGAAAAACCCAAGCCCTTTGAAACTCAAAGGCACTGGATTCAAAGACCATGAGAAATCCACCACTGGCAGAGAGTTTAGCAGTTCATCAGAGTAAGTGCAGTTCTCCTAAGTGCAAGTCTTATAACTTGAGACCAAATCCAAATTCAGAGAGCAAGTGCTGGAGTCCTCAAGCCAGCAATCTGGGAAGCACAATGACCACCAATGCTTTAGCTAGAACAATGACAGTTCAAAGCAGAAAAATAGTCGGGCTTAAAATTTAATCTGTTAAAAAGACAAATGAAATTAAGCATGATGTAACAGGGTTTCACTGAAGTGGTTTGGATTCCTTCATTTGTTACCATCAACTGGGAATGACCATGGAGAAACTGCCTCCCCACAGAGTTCAAGCCCCATATCCCATTTTAAAGGCAGTTTTTCCACATGCCATTCCTGCAATCCACAACTGATGAGCATCAGCATATACATTCATTATTCAAGTACTAACTAACAGTTCTATAAAAAAGTATTCTACAGAAATTTCAGGGGTTTTCCCCAGAGAAAACAGACTTTATTCTTTACTGAGTTTATGTTAAAGTAGGTATTACTGGAAGGTACCGCTGACCTGTGACTGATTTAACTCAGAGTTCCTAACTGGACATGTAACCCTAAACCCAGTCATTTTTGGATGTCATTTAGTGTTGAAAAGCTACTTTAACATTCTCCTGACTGGTCAAGCATTTGTAGCTTGATTTTTGTTCAATTTTGACAGAAGGTATATTTCCAGAAAGTCTTCTGGCCCTTGCAATGTCCCTTGTTTTTGACATGGCAGTGATGAACTGCTGAGATAATGCAACAGTCCAAGTTAACTAAAGATAAAAGTTATTGGAGTAGACACTAATTACATTTCATCTATTTAAAACCCAGAGATCACAAAGACTACTTAAAACTCAAGACTGGGAAGAAAAATAAAAAAGGACTTACTTGTTCTCCAAGTTTATCCAAGTTGTCCAAGAAATACTTTACAGATTCCCCCTAAAAACAAATCAAACAGTTATTTAAATAAGCGACATCCTTGATCCCAATAGTTTACATTCTGAAGTCCAGATAATTTATCGAAACCTACATTTAAGTGTTGTAAGCTTTAATCATTGCCATTTTTAAAAGCAGCTATCCTAAGAATACAACTGATGATTTATTCTTAGGCCAGTTAATATTTAAGCTTAAAAGCATGAAAGGCACATTTATAATAGTCACATTCTTTCCAAGCTTAGACTTGATAAATAAATCCAAGTGTTATCCACAGGGAGCATCAATGAAGCGGCCGCACCTTCGTTATGAAAAGAAACATTTGATTCCTCTGAGGCTTTGCAGAGTGTGCACACACAGGCATTCAGGTACAGGGATAAATCACCAGAGGAGGTTCATTAATACTCTAGTGCCACAGGACTCATTCCCACAGGTACTTCCCCGGAGCACAGTGAATGATGAGCAGAACAGAGGATGAGAAACCACAACAGATAAAGCATTTTACTCAAGTTTCCCATCAGACACCAAGTTGGACCAGAACTCCTTACTCTGGGAGCGATGAGCAAGAGCTCCAGGCTGCCACACATGATATCACATTTACTATTCAGGTTATCCAGGTTATCTTCTGGATTCAAGTCATCCCTGTCCTGGCAAAAGGTAACTGCAGCTTTTAATCCCTCCAGTAATGCGGAACTAAAGATTTTTTTCATGGTAAACCTGAGCCACAGTCTGAACTCCAGCAGAACTCCAGCAGGGTGCTGGGATTATGGAGGAATTCTTCCATGGATACTGTTGCACCTGAGTTGCAATAGGAAGGTACTGATGGAATTCACTGCAGAGAAAAGCACATTTTTAAGGTTCTCAGCATCCTCAGAGAAGCACAAATCTGCTTCCTTTTGGGAGCCCTTAATTACCAGCTGTAACTTAGTCATTTTACAGTAAGTGCAGAAAAGAAACCACCTGTGCTTTCACTCTGCAGGTGGAAGAGCAGAATTTTGACTGAGTTTTCTTGATGAGAAAATCAAGCAGCATCTGAGGCCAGGGTGACTACACCTAATCCAGACAAGTGGATTAGGACAGGAGCTACACCCTGATAATGACTTCCCCTCATTCAACCTGAACCCTGCAAACTTATCTAGGAAGAATATCAAACCTCACTACTCAACTGTGTCATCTAAGCATCTACCCTGAGCAGAGTAGGGTACATAACAGGCCAAAAAGGGTTCTGGCAGACACATCAGTAAGGTACCTCTGCAAGTTTTCCAGGCACTAAAATAAGTTACAAAATACAAGTAGATACCACACCTTTAAGCATGCAGTTTGAACATCAACGTTTAATGAGGCAAGACTGGGGCTCTGGTTGGAACATGCCTCATGCTCGACACACCTGCAAGGAGAGAGTCCAACTCACCTCTACTACCTTATTTTACCTTCTGTTTGGCTCAGCTGTCCTGATTTTCTCTGGGGTGACAAACTGCAGCAGGAACACCATTTTAATGGCACACAGCAGCAACTGCTTGTAATGACAGCAGTATTGTATCTTTTCCAGCATCCGTTCTAGCCTCAATCCTCTAAGGAAGGTGTACAGGGAAGAGCATCCCTATTTCACAGGAAATAAACAACCCTGATGCACAAATCCATCAAGCTTCCCAAGAAGGAGCAAGAGGATCAGAATTCAGGCCTTCCAAGTGCTAAAACCGCTGTCTGTAGCCAAATATTAAGGCAAAATAAAATTTAAGGTCAGATTTAATTTCTTTTTTAGGTGCCAATAGGAACTGGCAACCTTCCCTTCCCCACAGGGCTGGCTACATACCAATCAGCCAGATTTCAGACTCAGTAAGTGCAGGTATTTATTTTAGAATACCTGGGCCTCAGAGGCTGTAAGTATTTGTGTGTGTGTGCATACAAACTTGCATTTTAATCTTAGACAGCTTCTTTATACGACTTACAGCAATACCTACTCCCTAAAGAAGCATTAACTCTGCAGTTAATGTGTAAGTTACTACCTCCCCTTTAAGTCCCAGGACTTGCTGCTACTGCAATGGATCTTGGAGCAGACAAGTAAACCACAGCCTGGAAAGGTCACAAAACATCCCCACAAGCAGCTTTCCAAAAGAGGGGATTTCCTGAAATCACAAATGCAAAATACACAGGCCTGCAGCGACAGCAACACTCCAGAGCCATGCATGCAACAGCAAAGCCACTGCCAGGGAACACTGAGATGCCAACGCCACTTCCTGGGCTGTCACCTATCAGAGTCAATAGCAGAGAAACATCAAGGTGGTCATGCTGAAACTCAAGAGATTGAACTATAAAATCCATCAGTTACAGCATAACACAGCTCATAAAGCTGAGACATTCCAGCCTCCCTCATCCACACCATTGGCTCAGCTGCTTGGGTTCTCCCCTCATAAAAATCTGTTCAGACAGCAAGGGCTGTCGACATGACTCAACTCTGTAAGCAAGGATAGAAGTCGTTCATTCACTGTTTTTTACCAATCTGCATACCAATTAAACACCTAGAACAGCTTCAAACCCATCATCTCTTCTTCCATCCCACTCCAGCCACGCATCCGTATCACACAGCCACAGCCCAGGGCCCTGACCAGAGGTAATTTTCTATCTGCCCTGCACATGTTGCTATCAGCAGGCTGAGCTTTGCTAACTACAGACACTCTTGAACAGCAAACTGCCTCCCTGAACAGATCATTATCAGAATGTGCTACTGGAGAACCAGAGAGTTTTGACCCATTTAAACAAGCTTCAAAGAGGTAGCATGACAAAGCAGCCAAGCTTTAATCCCTTTCCAAAGGGTATTTTATACAATAATGAAGAGAAACACACTGAAAAATTCAGCACACAACAACCAAGGAAAGCCTCAATGCCACCTATTTTTAAAAATCAGTTAGAAATCACATCCCTGTACAACAACAGCTCCAAAGACAGCTTCTGTGTCAGGCTGCTTTTTCTTGGTAGATGGGAGAACCAGATCCCACTCAGTAAATCCATGACAATGACCATATTTAAATAGCTGTATTCAACAACTGCCATCTAAAATTTCCCTTCTGACAAACTGTAAACCCTCTGGTTTACCCAAGATAACTAGAAAAAAGAAACTGGGTTTCCCCACTCTGTCCCACTAACTCCAGTGTGGCTCACCAGGTCCAGCCCTGCCACGTGGCTGTTCAGCAATCAATCTGTGGTGTCACGCCACAAAGGAGCCACACCAAGGGCAAAATCTAGACAGAAATGAGAAACTGAAGAACCTGCCCCCATGAAAAACCCCACAGTTCTCCATTACACTCTTGCTGTCTTCACACCCATGTTCTGTGAGCACATAGGATAGAATTTAAGCATTAGCTAAAAATACAGTGATGTCCCCAGCACAGGAAGGACCTTGATCTGTTGGAGGGAGTCCAGAGGAGGCCACCAAGTTGATTACAGATATGGAGCACCTCTCCTATGAGGAAAGGCTGAGGGAATTGGGATTGTTCAGCCTGGAAAAGGGAATACTTTGGGGTGACCTAACTGTGGCCTTCAGTACCTGAAGGGAGCATACAGGAAAGATGAAAAAACTATTTATAAGGGTCTGAAGTGCCAGGACAATGGGGAATGGCTTCACACTGACAGAAAGCAGGTTTAGACTGGTTATTAGGAAGAAAGTCTTTACTTTGAGGATTCTGTGGCAGTGGCACAGGTTGCCCAGAGTTGTGGATGCTGCATCCCTGGAAATGTTCAAGGCCAGGTTGGACAGGGTTTGGAGCAACCTGGAATAGAGGCAGGTGTCCCTCCAAAACATTCCATGGTTCTGTGTGATAGTCTTGAACTAGTCATAGGTGAACCTTCTTTTTTAAATGCAGATGAACCCTCTGAAGTAATTTTTACAGTTGAGCAGTTTGGAAATGCAGATCTCTGAAGGTCAGCAGTAACACTGCAGGAAACAACCTGTGGAGCCCAACTCATGTGAAACAACATCGAGTCCAACTCATCCCTGCCCACTTCCCTCTCCTGCATTGCAGTACAGCCCAAAGATGCCAATACAGACAATACAGACAAAGTCCAACACAGGCTTGGGCACACGTCTCATATTAATACTGAGGTACTGCAATAAAGCAAACTTCTTGAGCACACCCCAATACAGCAGAAAGAACAACCTATACATCAGCTTCAAAGACCTTCTGGTGTTACAGGAGTGTGCTTTGGCTGTTTTAAACTTTATTAAATCACATCAGGATATCTGATTTTTAAGCAGTCCCTTTTGAATGCTTGAGAAAGATGCCCTTTTTAGTTCAGATGGAATATACACGTCTCAGCTGTGGCCCTTCAGCCTCCTCCTGATTCAGAAATGCATGTAAACCACAGGAAGTTGACTGTTAAGTAACTTTATTCATAACTGTCAACTATTCCATTTTCAGAAAGGTTTGAGTCAAACCAGCCTGTCTCCTGGAGCCTTGTGATCCTCTCTGAGAGAACCAAGTCACTTCATCATGAATGTACAAGAAAACACCGAAATCTTACTCCTATCAAGGTGCCTGACATTACCACAACAGCTTCCCCTATAGCTTTGCATTTAACTACTCGTTAAATGAAATATCTCCAGTTTTATAATTCATTCTTTCTACAAAGACATGGTTACAGCACAGTTGGTCACTTAGTTGTAGGCCAACACCTGCTGGTGTGGTCATCTGCAGCAAACCAAAGCAGGTATCTTTTGTAAACAAAACACAGCACAAAGATCACTGTCTAGTTGCTGCCTAAAGCAAAGTAACCACAAAAATATTTTTGGGGGAGGGAAGGAAAAAAAAAAAGACTACATGAAATACACACCAGATGAACACATCTTTTAAACCCAGGAAGCACCAATTTATTTGGTTTCCATGAAAACAATGTCAGCAATCTAAATATGATTTGTTGAAACCTTAGCATAGCCAAATGGCTTTTTAGCTCTTCAAGGGGATCAGGGACACTGCATTTTTTCCACTAGCAATTGCTTAAAAAAAGAGATAGAGAAAATGCATCAAATAAAGATCTAGTCATCACAAGGTTTAAAGAAAAGAAACAATTTATCAAATCGTCTAGGTTTGGCTGCAAGTTCAGTGGAACATACTGAACTGACAAGGCTTATTAAGTATCTGAAATAATAAATCAGATATTTTAAGAAAATAGGAGATACAGCTTAGTAGCTCTATATTAGAACTTTAAGAGCTACCAAACATTTTCTCTTCCTGACCTTACTTGAATTGCTTGAAAAACAGAAACAAATATTTCCTATTTTATTTAATTAAAAACCCACAAAAACACAAGAAACAAAACCACCAAAAATAAGCTTTTTTACAAGCCTGGTTGAGAATAGGAACAGGTAACTGCAGTGTTTTTAGGCTGGTGTGTACATACCTGAATATGCAAACCAAACCATCCATAACACTGGAGAATCAGCTTAAAGGGAGATGATGGAGAAATAAGCAGGGTCTGAAAATTCTGGATTTTACAGCACCCTAGTAATGCTTATAGCACACACTTCATTATGTACAGGGTGTTTTTCTGTTAGAAGCTTAATCCAGGAAAATCCATATCTGAGGATTTTGGCAAAGGAAAGAATCTCTAACAACCTTTATTTTCTTGCCACCCCACCCTAAGCTGATTCAAAAGAAGACTGCAAATCAATTCTGCTGCCACTGAAGTTTTAGCAGATGTCTTCTGAAATGACAGTAATAAACACAGAGATAATGAATGGAGAAACGTTTCAATCAAATAAATCAATGCAGATTCCCAGTGGGAGGGAGATTAGAGGGCACAACCTCCTCCACCCAAACAGGGAATATCCACAGCATTACACAAAGGAGGGAGATGATCCAGGTGATCTATTTATGCCATGAATGCATATCCTAATTACATTAATGAGCTCATATCCACAACTGTCTTGATTGTTAGACCAGCAGGTTTAACCAAGTCTCATGTCGAGACATTCAACTGGTTTGGTCTCTTCTACTGGTCTCAGATTTGGAGGTAAATAAAACAAATCTTGGTTCCTTCACAGCTTTCATGTTTCTACAATTTCTCTTCCCAGTCACCCCTCCCAGCGCTTTCTGAAGAGGATTCCTCTTTCAAACATGCTCCAGTCAACAGACTACAGCAAAACTTCCCCACACTCGTACCTATAACTTGTTTACTCAAGGAACTAAACTTTAAAAATATACTTTCCCTATTTTACAGCAGCAATCCAGCAACTTGATTGGCATCTCCTTAAGGTGAGGGGAAACATTTATTTCTGAATTGCCACTCCATGCTCTAATACTTGATAAAACACTCTTCAAGCAGTATTAGCAGCATTTTGGAAGTTTACAATAAGCATATAAAATAACTAATTTTTAATAAGGGTGCTGAAGGTATTTGGGCGAAAATGTCCAGGTAAGCAGTAGCATATTTACTTCCCGAACTGCAAATCTGGGTCAAAATATTTGAGTGTGCACTAACACAAAACACATTTCCCTGCAAGAGGTTTCCTTTCCCTAAGTGTTAATTAAGGCCAAAGTTATGTTAAAACCAGGAAAAACTGGCACTCCCACCAAAGCACAGCAGTCCCCATTATACCCACATGAGCATTACTGTGGCCACATGCAGAGCAGCCAACTGCTCCGTGTGAAACTAATCCTGAACTCCCCAAAACCAAAGGGCAAACTGCTGGAAAATGGCACTGCTGCCTGTGGAAGCATGAATGGACCAGCCTCAAAAGGGCTGAAGCAGAGATAGTGTGTGTCAAGACCAGACATCTGACATCTCCCAGCTTCCTTCTCTCCAGCTCAGCCACTTGAATAGTCATTTAAACCTGATCTGCCCATTTCCAGAGATAAAATTCAGCACATTGGGATTAATTCCTGTTTCTTTGCAAGAATGTAGAGTTCAGACACAGTTGCTGATACAGGAGTACAAATAACGTGTTCCTCATCAATACACATCACAAATGCGTCACAGCTCAGCCCAGCTCTGAGAGCACAGACCCATTTCCCCTTTTCAGCGCTCGCTGCGTGCGGCTCAAGCTGTGTTTGCCTTTTTTCAGAGCCATCAGAACTGCGTCACGCGGGGTAGAAGTGAAACCTGCCTCATGTTTGGTTACACAAACTGAGTATCTGTCCTAAAAAAAGGAAAGGTTCACATCCTGACTCACAGAAGCCATCTTCTGTAAAACCTTTCGGTGGCAGCGCAGAATTTGTGTTTGGAACAGCTGCATCACTTTGGCTGGAGGGCACTCAATTCCAAAAGCACCAAGGGAGGAACCACACCAAGTTTATTTCATGACTGACATTTTTACCTTGCATAACGGTATTAACAAAGAAAGGTGAAGGGGTTTAAGAAGGGGTTTAACCCAATAATACTCCTTTAATCTATTATCCCCTATTTACCGTGTAATCCAATTAATCCATAATTCTCAAAATGTGGATAACAAATGGAGGGCGACAGAGCACGCCAACCTGATGCCCTGGCAGCACCAGCAAGCTGGGGACACCTGCCATACCCTGAGAGTGACAGAAGGATGTCACCAAGCCAACCTGGAACGAAATACTCCAAACAAGGCTCCAACATCAGCTGCTGCTGCTTCTTGCACCCAGTTAAGCAGTGCTCTCCCTTCAAAGTGCCAGACTCACACAACTCACACTCAGGTTTGTCTCCCACCAGAAGAGCATTTCCACAGTTTCACAGATACCATGCCACTCCAATTAAATTAATTAAAACATTATTAAACTCTAAAAAGAAGTTAATATACATACTAGTATACCACAGAGCAAACTGTTCCAGTTTTCAATTACTTCCCTAAGAGGGAAGAAATACATTTCATTTTTCTTAGTTAAGTATCCTTCCCCTCTCCTGGTGGAATTTAATTGCCAGATTCTTAATAAGACTTCCTTAAAAATATGCAAATTCACTACAGCTTTTAGGCAGGAAACAGCATTCCACAAAAGCCTACAAAACTACAATTTCTTCCACACCAGGCACTCTGTTATCATATTTCTGATTCTGAAAGACTGCTTGGAAACCAGGATGGGACATATTCTAGAAACAGCTGAGACTCCTTCCAACAATCAAAAATCCTCGGAGTGCACAGCATTTATCCTGGAGTGAAGAAATTCTTCTCTGTGAGGTCCTGGCACAGGTTACCCAGAGAAGCTGTGGCTACCCCATCCCTGGCAGTGTCCAAGGCCAGATTGGATGGGCTTGGAGCACCCTGGGATAGTGGAAGGTGTCCCTGCCCATGGCAGGGAGGTTGGAACGAGATGAGCTTTAAGGTTTCTCCATCCCAAACCATTCTGTGATTCCATTCTTTTCCTCAGAATTACCAATGCTTTCAAATAGGAAACAAACTCAAGGCTGTTGCAGCCCCTTCTGGAGATCAGAGCCAGGTTGAAGAGCACATGAACTGGCACATGGGACACACCAGATACCCCGAGCATCCAACCAAACGGCTTCTGTTTGCCGAAACCTGAACAGAAATTAATCCATTAAAGCAGGGATCAGGTGCACTTTGTTTCTTCAAAGGTCTTTTTACTCCTTAAGTATTTTACAATCCAAACTCCTCTTCCAGAAAGTTTACTTTAAGAAAGACACCAATACTTTGCAGAAGATTTTAAACTTCCATTGATGTGTTCTGGGACTTGAAAGATTGGTTTCAAAGACCTAGAAATCCTACGAAAACATGCACTGACCAAGGAGAAACTGCCACCTCCCAGTTACTATTTACACTCTGGGCAGCATCTCTATAGACCTCAGATGTTTTGCACACAAAACAGACTGGAACCAGACTGTAAACATTTGCTCTTCTTTCAGAGCACTGACCCACTGGCTCCATGACTTCATGTGTTTGCAACTCCAACTGCATTTAATCTAACACTGGAGCAGTGGTGAGTCTGCAAATCTGCCATCCATCACTTAGAGCTTTCCTTGCTTCCAAGTTGTACAAGACCAGCAAAGGCTCCCAAAAACATGACAAATATTTGGCACGTGGAAATGTATCAGCACTAAAACTGGCCATACTGAACTTGAAGATGCTTGAAAGTCCATTATTGCGTAAACTCTGCACTAAATCACAACATTTCAAAATCAGAGCCCTGAACTGGATCCCAATGCATTTCTCTACGATTCAGTTTTAAAGTACATTTGGTTCCTATTTCAGCCTCATGAGAAATCCAGATGACCAAATGCTTTTTAGTTCCTTCCTCTGTCTCAATTAGAAGAATCCATTTCAATTAAGTTCTAGTATTTCTGTTTGCAGCCAGAGATGCACTCATAAACCAGCTCTTTTTCTTAGCTATCTGACAAGATCCTGCAGTAATTTACTGGGTCTTGTGAACAAGATCTACCAGTATCATTAGCTGAATATTGGTGTTTTTAAAAATTACTAAAAGTTGTGTCTAAAAGAACTCAAAGTAAAAGTAAAGTACACAAGACTCCCTAAACAGCAGCAAGAGGCCACAAACATTTCATGTCACCTGTAAAATTTCATACTGCAAACTAACTAAAACTAGAAAGAAATATAAATTAATTACTAGAGAAACTATATAACTGCTGCTGAAACCAGTTAAAGGTCCCAATAGCACCCATGTGTAAAATTTTAGTAATCACTCTGCATTACATTTTTTTTCACACAATTTTGTGTAGATATTTTGAAATACAGATGATACCAGTGCACTGTTTCCACCCCTGGAAATTCTTCGTCCTCTTGATTTGGTCACCAGTGGGTGATAAAATACCATCATGTGCCCAAAGAGAGAAGTACTCCCAGGCTGGCTGCAGAGATCCCAGCATTTTGTTTAAAATAATTTCCCCAGCATCTTTAAACGGAAAAAAGAAACAGAAACTCATGTGGGATTACACATTCCTGTACCCCTGATCCATAAAAAGAATTTGGGGTCTTTTCAGTTCCTTGGTTAACTCTCTGAAGAGGAGCATGATATTTCACTTATTTACTGAGGAGACACTGAAGGAAAATAAATTTAAGGCAGGAATGACTATGATGGAGAGGCGTGCAACACGGTACAGTGAACTGAGTGCTGTAAAAGGCAGCTCACTCCCTATTACTGTTCAAACATTTTCTTTTCTGAAATAGTTGAAGTTGTCAGTTTTTGTGATGATAATTCAGGGTGTTTTCTGTATTTAGAATTCCTCGACTTTCCCCACTGTATTACCTGATGTTTCTTGTTAATGCAGACATGCAAGCAGAGAAGATACTGGAAGTAATTAGGACCTTCTTTAGTTGCTGATGTAGTTTTAAACATTTTATTACTATTTAAATTCAACCCATCAGGCAACTCTGGGATAAAATATAAGTGTTGAGTCTCCAGGATTATATAGATTTCTATTGGCATGAAGTACATTTTGTTTACAGTTTGAGGCTGCCAAGTTAACTAATTTTGTGTTCTATGACCCATTTATTCACCTTTAAGATATAAATAAAGGGTTCATTTTCCAGACTATCACTTGGTACCATTTTCAAGAGACCACTTTGTATCAGGGGGCCTCCATCAGCACTGTGAGTATACAGCTTGTTATTCTGTAAAAGGGCAGGTTCTGCACCCTCTAAACTTCTCAACAGAATTTGATAATTCTGATACTTAGCAAAGAAAAGTGCCAGCAGACACAATGCTGGCATGGAGATGTCAGTTATTCTATTGCTTTTCCCACTAGTACAGTTATTCTATTGCTTTTCTTATGTAGTCAGGTCAGCTCCACTTGGGTCTTCTCACATTTTCTTAAGCAACTTCCTCAGCTTCCACAAGCTGACGTTTCCTCCCGCTTTGCTAGTTCTGCGTAAGAGCTGTGGCCTGAACCCAGAAGATATAAAAGCATTCACCATTAACTGAAGTTTGGGACAATAAAGAGCTCGGTCACTCAATAAAACCTAAGTGTAATACGTGCTTGGTGAGAGCAGACTTCACCAGCCTCTAAGGCTGAAGCCATGTTACAATAAACTCAAATTAGCACAAATTAACACTGCCCCTGGCATGGCACCTTAGTCCTGAAGGATCCCGTATTTACACACAAAAAAGATTCCTCTCTATTCTTTCCCTCAGGTGCAAAACACAGACGTGGAAGATGACACTGCTTTCATACTATATGTTTTGTCAGCATGCAGATTTGCTGACAGCTACAAGTCCTGGGACTGTGTTGGGTTTGTGTTTAGGAAGTCATTTCTAAGTGGACAGAGAACAGTGCAGGCATTGCTGTTTAAATTCCAAAGGCTGTAACGAGACAGCTCTACAGGTACCAACATGTAACACCTTGCAGGTGAGCAGCGAGCACAGAAATGAGCTCGGAATGAATGTCTGTACCAAGGGCTCACGTTACACTGCACAGCAGAAGCAGCAAAAGCTCCTCTAACACATTTGCACAGATTTAAAACAACCTGCTGAGAAGAGCTTCATACACTCAATATGTGAATATTCATATTCAGAAGGGCACTTGTGTTTCGTACTTATTTAATCACGGCTTGGTTACAGAAATCCATTTTTTTTTCAAGAGGTAGGTCACCTTCTACTCTTCTGCAACAAAATGTTTAGGAAACTAAGGCACATGACTACCAACACAGCACAGCTTGTTGGAGACAGAATATGTGTAAGAACACATCCCTCTGCTCCCACACTGCATTGTGCAAGTGTGCATTTTAAAAGCAGTGGTTCCCCATAAACAGATCACAGAATCCCAGAAGGGTTTGGGTTGAAAGGGACCTCAAAGATCCCCTTGCTCCAACCCCCTGCCATGGGCAGGGACCCCTTCCACTAGACCAGGTTATTCAATATCTGGATTGAGTTTGAATTAAGAACTCCATCCTCAGAGGCTGCACTGAAACCATGCAGAAAATAAAGGCTTGTACAAGCCAAGTGTAGCATACAGGACTCCAAAAGCATTCCTGGTTGGAAGACCAACTTATCCTGCTTCAGTCTGGCACAAGTTGTCTACATCAAGACAGCTCCTGCTGAAAGACCTCTCAATTCCAGAACTACATTTGTGCTCCATACTAACAAAAATTTAAAATATAACAAAAGAAATATAGCAATATTCTGAAGAAAATATGGCAAAGATGTTCTCCAGGAAAACCAGATCAGCATCAACTGGCAATACAAGAGCCAGGCTGCTCTCCAAACACTTCCGTTTTTTGCTGCTAAAAAGAAACGTCACTGGGCAGGAAAGGAAGAGTGGTAGAAAGGGAATAAGGCAGTCCCAGAAACAGCATTTTGGCTCTCAGAGGCTGAAACAGAAATCCTACTCCCAGTTTGGAAAATTATAAAAAATGGCACTTTGTGTTAAATTAGTATAAAAGTTCACCTGAAGATCATTCAGCTCAACTGAAATATTACGGTCAATCCCCACTACCAAAGCACTGGCACACACTGAAGGGTTTTTGGCCACAAACCTGAACTAAGGACACTCAACCCTCTACTGCTGGACTCTAGAGTTAATCCCTATATGGAATCTTATTAATACCAACTCAAAGCCAGCATTATCTTGTTACTGGGGCAGGAAAAACGGTGAATCTTCAAAAAATCCAAGTCTCTTCTGAGGATTTGCATGACTCATTTTAAAGTATAAATTTGTAAAGCACTTTTCTTTCCATAGTTATAGCAACAATCTTTGATCAATCCTTTTCACACTAAGACCAAGAGAGAGCAAGTAGCTTTCCAAGGGCTTTAAGGAGTCATGCTCACTGTACACAGGCCATCCTGTGAGCTGATGTTTGGCAGAGTGTTGATTGAGGAAAGAGGGGAAAAAACTGTTCATATTTCAACATATATAAAGCAGCAGCTTTTTGGGTTTCCACACAGATATTTAAGCAATATTCACTGTAATTACAACCCTGTATTTCAATAAACTAACTCTGAACTATGTGATTAAGTGCCCAAATAACCAATGTTTAAAGAAATGTTGGCTGACTGGATCTCATGTCTGTAATGAAGATCCTCCTTGTCAGTCTCAGAAACCTTCTCCCAACAGTTTATGCACTCAGTCATGTCCCAATAGAATCATCTCCTGCACCCTTCAAGCAGAGTGGGACAAATGAACACCCAATCCCAGATCCAAGAGGAGACCCAAGGGAAAGCCATGCCTACTTTCCAACTTAGGGGCATGGGGACGTTAAAGAGATGAACACTGGGAAGAAAATCAACACACTACAGAAGCTGCTGAAAAGCTTCTGGAAGTCACTGCCACAAGCACAGCACAAACACTTTAACTCTTTTTCCAGATTCTACACTTGTGACTTCAGAGGGACTTTGTGCACTGACCTCACAGCTGCACCGTAAGATGGGCATCCACCCTCCAAAAGGGGAACACCTCAACATCTGGCAGCCTAGCCTGGCTTCACACACAACTGACCTCTGCAGGATCCTGCTCTATAATCAGGCACATTTCAAGATGTGTTGTCTGTGCACTTGAAAGAACATTAAACTTTCCTAATACTCTCCAGTGTCCATTTGAGGACTCATCATTTCAGCAGAAATTAATGCTCTTGCATGTACAACAGCCCCACGACTATTCAGGCAGAGCCCTGAAAAGCTCAAGCAGAGTAAGACAAAACACAATACAATCTCCCAGTAAACTGAACAACACTTGACAAAAATACTCATCTGCAACAGAAAAATGCTACATGGAAGCTGCAGCAAAGCTATCAGTGTAACTTCAAGCAGAACACGCCTTTTCCTGTCTTCTATAATCTGATCTAGCCCTTGCAAACACGTCACAGATAAAGTTGTGATCCAGAGGTGAGTCCATATCCTATAATCCTTACTGTATCATCTATGTCTGCAGTTCTATGCAAATATGGACAAAAATAAAGTGTCATCTCTGCCTCTGCGGCTTTCTGGCTTAAAAACACCCAAACATTCAGCATAACTTGCAAGTAGGGCAAAAAGTATCTGTCTGAAGATTAACAACTGCTGGTAGCAAAGATCAAAACCCACCCAAAAGTTACCTTTAACATGAACAAACCCTGAACACATTCAAAGCTTATCATGCATCTGAGCCACTCGGCTCTCATCACACTCTTCCATTCTCAGAGAATGACAAGACTCGTGGAGAATACTTCAAAAAATTAAAAAAAAAAAAAAAGCTTCTCTGTTAACAGCTCTCACAGCAAGTTCAAGAAATGACTGACATGAGAGGGGAGTACAAGGCTGCTCTTACTCACAGGTGCCTTGCTCAGTGTTACACAGCACCAAACACTGCTCAGCTGCCAGTGCCTCAGAGCAAACCTCCAGGAGAACAGCGAGCCCTTACAGCCACATGCTGAACAGGTCACCAGCACAAACAGAAAAGCTTGGAAATGCCCAGGTAAAGCAGTTTGCATGCTGCAGAATTACCATAATGGCTGTGTTTATCCAAGTCATTTCAGGAGATTTCTGGTAAAAATCAAGCAGCAACGGGAAATGTGAAATGTTAATGAGGTGTCAGAGGGTGCTGGGCTGATTCAGACTAAATCTGTAACTCATCCGTGTCAGCCACCTGAGAGGCCAGAGGAGAAACAAGCCTGGTGGCTGAAGGAGAAGAAGCCTGAGGATGACCAGAATCTGCAGTGTAAGTTACAGAACTGCCTCAGCTACAGAGCCAGGACAGTCTGCAGTTACCCGTGCTAGTGGAACAATCACCTGAATGAGTTTGGTTTGCAATAAAATATGAGGGATTATAACATTAACCACGGGGGAAGCACTGAAGTGGCACATATTGCACTAAGCTGTAATTAGCTCTTTCCAGTTTTAAAGCACTACACAAGCATGACCTAATGAATTTTCATAAATGCTGCTGCTAGTGGCCAGAAGGCCCCTATTTTTATGCCAAGGAAAATAAATCATACTGGCTATCCCATGACCACTTGAGCGAACAAAATGAGGAAGGACACTCCAGTGAACTAGACATGGAAATGCTGATTCCTAATTCCATTAAAATACAACCACGTTCTTTTTTCTTGCTGCTATAAAAAGATCACATTGTTTCCTTACGCTCCCAGCATCACCTGTGGCAACGTCAGTAAAAGATACTGAAGAAAAACAAAAAAAGCAAGAGCAGCTCAACAATCCCTCACAAATGTACATATATATTGTGCATATATACTGAAGTTTAAACCATATTCTTGCAGAAACTTCAATCTTAAACCCTTTTTCTCTGTACTTCCTATCTGCCCAAGCTACAAATGGCTTCTACACTACACACTCTTGCTGCCTTTCCTCCAGAATTTATATGTAAATTTTGACATTTTTCACTCCTTACTTAACCCATCACTGCTCCATTTTCCATTTGCTCACCTCTACCTCTGTCCCAAAGTGTCCTCTTCCCATGGCAAACAACATTTCCCCAGTGTTTCTGCCTGTGCTCTCTTAGTATGAGCCATGTTTTTCAGTGCAGTGTCAAACTTGGTCCAGGTAAAAAAGTTAAACTCACTCAAAAGTCTGAAAAGAAGTTAGAGCAGATAACAGTCCAGAAATGCTCCTCTACCATGTCAGTCTCAGCACTTTATACTATTTTTGTGCCACTCTTCCCTCTCTCCTACTCATCTAATGATTGCTATCTCTCCTTTCATTACATTTTTTTCCCACAAGCAGCTAAACTGGAAGCAGAACATTATTTTCCTCTTTTTCCCCATTCTACAGCGCTACAAATCTTTCGTCTGGAGCGTTCACTTCAAGAGTCAGTACTTGACACGCTTGAACTGTCTGTGTCTCTCCCAACTTCCCCCTGCTCTACCTCCTGACTGGGACACGCCTGTCACTCCCTCCTTAACCATTTGTGTCCTCCTTCCTTGTCTCAGCACAGACCTCAGCTCTCTCAACGCTCTCCTGCAAAGCCTGTAGCAGGTACAGCAAAAAGCCACACTGCTCCAGGAGCTTCCCTCTGTTCTGCCGCCCACATGGAGCACTGGCAGAACTTAAGCTGAAGCTTACTGGGGTAAAACTGAGACTTCATGCTTGGCCAGCACAGATCACACTGCCTGCACTCAACACAATGACATCATTCAGCTGCCTTTTTTTTTTTTTCTTCATGTTTATAACTTGGCAGAAATATGTCCAGCTGAGATTTTGAAAGGATTTAGGAAATAAAGTAATGTAAGTATAAATAATTACCTTGCTTTCAAAAATTATTATGGCAGTACTCAACTATTAAGAGCACTTCAAAAATATTCCTGAGTTGTGCCTAAAGCACAACACAATAAACATATATTTTTGCAGAGAACTATACAGATTTAGGGATTCACAGAAAAAAGCAACAGCTTTTTTTCTGTAAGATTCAGAAGAACAAATTATTCACATCTCACTCAAAGTGAAACTGTGCACGTTTCAGTTATGTAAAGAAGCCACTTCCCAGAGCCTCAAGATGACAGAACAGTAATTGCTCCCTTCCCTTTGCTACACAGCCTCAAAGTCACTAAACATGTTTAATTGAAGACAAAACTGTTTTATTGAACAGATTTTAGAGCAGATCCCTCCAGCACAGCAATTACACCACTAGAAGTCACATCTGCACCAGAATCTTGACTACAGAAGAGCAATTACTCTTTTATGATCACTTGAAGGTGAAACTCAAAGAGCAACAGGTCTCCTTAGGAACTTATTTACAGAGCTCAGCCCAGGGCTGGGCAGGTGATAGGCCACTGGAGCACCTGCCCATTCTGCAATCTCCAGAAGACATTCCATGATCAGGGCAATACATATTTATAGAATATTTACACAACCTCTTTAAGTCAGGGTATGATTACACAACCACTCATAATAGCTCAACAGGAGACATCAACGAGCTATTGTTCGGATTCACACTAACACAAAGGTTATTTTTAAGACATAAAAATACAAAGTCACTTACGTTTGAGAGACCTGCAAGAACAGATTTTATCTATTTTAAGATATTCTATTTATCTATTTTAAGATATTCTCAACCCCCATCCCTACAAAACCCGATGCCACTGTCTATAAACCAACAATCAAATTTAACTCGAATGTTTTGTTTCTTTTTGCAGCATTTGCATGGGAATGGCGCAAAGGGACTTCAGCTGTCACAGACAGTTCAAGCTGCAGCTCAAGAATCAAGAGGTTTCTTTTTTCTTTCCAACCCCACTACTGAATTCTATACTCCATCTCTTCCCCACTATTAAATTGTGTATTCCATTCCATCTGTTCAGCTGAGAACTTCAATGTAACAAAAATTTCATTACATGAGTATTAACACAGACATTCAAGATTAAACAGGAAGTATACAGAGGGAATGTTTGCTAGATTGCTCAAACTGGAATAGAGAAGGGAGTGGTTTTTAAATTCTTCTCATTAACCCATGCATATCTTTTCTTTAAAAAGCACACTACTATTAAGCCTGCCTTTACTGTAAACCATTTTTTTTGTTTAGTTTGGTTTTTTAAGTTGATGCACCAGTTAACAAAGGGTGGTAATAATCATATAGTAAAAATACTGTGCAGGTACCAGCTTTGTTACAGAACTTAAAAGCCCTCAATACCTCAGCTTTCCCACATATGAAATGAGGACAATTACGTCAGAATCTCCTTTATTATTATTTAAAAAGGGGGTGGAAGTAGCTAAATGAAGCTGTGTGCAACACCACAGAGTAAGTCAACCATGCAAAAAAGCGTAAGGAAGCAGCTTGGTTGGCATTTCACAGAGAAGCAACACAGGAACCAAATCACACGGAGACAGTTAAAAACACTGAAGGCCAACTCTTACCAGCTGGAACTCCCTGCGCCTGTCGTACGCGTGCTGGATGCCACTGTCTGCCCACAGGGCTCGGATGGCCGGAAGGTAGTCTAAAAACACGCCGGTCTCCACCATGCCCTGCACCACGGTGACCGCGCGCGTGTCGAAAGCCATCACTTTGTCCCCGTTGCTCTGGTTGGCAGGATCTCCCCAAGGGATATGGAGTTTCTCTCTGGCATCCACGAGGACTCGCACACCTTGAACGACAAGGAAGAGCACTGTGAGCAGAGTTTCTCAGCATCTACTGTTTCACCAGCCCACAATCTGCACAGAGGCAAACAATGCACTTACTCTGCACAAAGCTCAGTAGGAACATCCACTCATAGGGAATCAGGAAGTGTCCAAAAAACTGACTCAAACCACTACATTTACAGGTAATATCAACCCCCAGATTTGCTATCTCAAGAACATGACCACCATCAACAGGGTGACACCCACAGTACAAGTTTAACTCTCAAAAAAGTGTTATTTTTAATTACTAAATCTCCAGTCTGTGCTACCAAACTCTTTCACTTGGCATGAATACAAGACAGACAAAGTATGCTTTAAAGTTTATTTCAAAATATGTTGAACCACCTGATGTCTTGCTTTAAGGTTCTCTAGCTTTTGTGTTCTTATCAACTTGGTATCCAGTTATATCAAATTATACAGAGAATCTCTATCACGAGAGTATTTCTATCACTACCTTTAACATTTTCAGAGATATTAAGATACGTACTAAAATTATTGTACTTTCTAAAAGTATGTTTCTACAGTTTAAGTGCAGAAGGAGTTGTATCAGCTAAAGGCTTCCCCACACTTTCATGGCTGTTTTGGTTAATATTCTCTAAAAGAAAAGGAGTATTTTAAGCTTCTTTTTAGAGTCTTCTAAAGGCTTTAAACCCACTCTGCTCATATTGATAAGGGAAATGTGGGGAACTGATTTCTAGTACTAAATTTATCAATGAAAAAATAAAAAGAAAATTCCAGAAAGAATAAGCAACTGTAAAGGCATGGGAAGAGATACAAGGAAATTGAGTTGTGGCAACAAATGACTGTATAGTAACATACTCATTCAGTGCCAAAGTGTTTTGTCAAGGTTCACTCCCTTTCCAAGGCTTTTCTCTCCGTCAAAGGCAGGTATCTGTCAAATCTACCTGTGACTGCAGGAAAACAGCCTCCCAGACAGATATGCAGTTCCTACGTGCATACTTTGTCACAGAGTATGAAGCACCTTTATTAATAAACTTTAACCTGGTTGACATACATGCTCATGATTTCTACTGGCTTGCTATCAATAGTTCTTCCAGGCTTGATTCATAAGCAGGTTTGTAAAACAATTCTCTTTGAGAATAGTTGGATTTTCAGGGGCTGAGGTCTGGCAACACTTTGCTGTTTTGAGAAACTTCATTAATATTTTGACCAATTATTACACAGCCCACGCTGAAAATCCAACGAGTGATTTAGATAAGAGAGCAAATAAGTGCGGATGACCAATGAAGTCAGGATGACAGCAGCGAAATCAAGCGTCCACTCCCCTAAAGCATGTGTGGAGGCTTTGGCAAAGCATCTATGCAGAGAGGCTCTGCCTGCGGGTTGCTGTTAATTGATGTATCAGCCGAGTTTCCAACACAACGGCAGCAATTCTTCCACTGCAGTGAAATTCTGAGAGCACAGGGCTCGGCTCCTCCTCACGCACTTCCAGGTGCATCTTCCCCCCCCATCCATTACCGCTCATTACTGCCATCGCATTACCAGGAAATCACAGAATCACGGAATCAATTAGGTTGGAAAAGACCGCTGAGATCATTCAGTCCAACCTATGACCCAACACCACCTTGTCAACCAGACTTCCCATCAAGTGCCACGTCCAGTCTTAAACACCTCCAGCGACAGTGACTTCACCACCTCCCTGGGCAGCCCATTCCAGTGTCTGAAGTGAAGAAATTCTTGCTAATGTCCTCTGGTGCAGCTTAAGACTGTCCCCTCATCCTACCGCTGGTTCCCTGGGAGCAGAGCCTGATCCCCACCTGGCTACAATATCCTTTCAGTAGTTGTACAGAGCGGTAAGGTCACCCCCGCTCTTCAGGCTGAGCCCCCCCAGCTCCCTCAGCCGCCCCTTATGCTGCAACCCCTTCCCCAGCTCTGCTGCCCTTCTCTGGCCTCGTTCCAGCGCCCGAGCAAAAGGCAAAGCCCGGGACCTCACGGGCTCAAACCGCTGCTCCCGGGGCCGGGCGCCGGAGCCGCCCCGCGGGCCGCACCCGGGCGGCGCGGTGACAACCCCGCGGGCCCAGAGGGGCTGCTCGCCGGCCCCCGGGGAAGGATGAGGCGCCGGGACAGGGCGGGAGGAGGCGGCGGCGGCCCCGCGGCTCCCCCGGCCCGCGGGACCCGCCCGAGCCGCCTTCCCCCGCCCCGGCCGGGCCCGGCGCTCGCAGGGCGGCCCGTCCCCGCCGCCCTTCACCCACCCTTGATCACGTTGCTGTAGATGGTGGCGCGGAACTCCTCGCGGGCCGCGCGGTCCCAGTCCTGCCCGTGGATGATCCGCATCTGCTTGAGGAAGGTGGACTTGCCGCTCTCGCCTGCGCCCAGCAGCAGGATCTTGACGAGGCGCTTCACATACGTCTTCTCGCGGTTGAGGCACTTGTCGATCTCCTTGGACTTGCGCTGCTGCTCGGCCTCGCCGCTGGTGAGGAGGCAGCCGGGGAAGCAGCCGGACAGCGCGGAGCGGGACGGCAGGAAATCCGCCATCTTAGCGAGCGCTGCCAGCGAGGGGAGCGCCCGCCCGCCGCCCGCGCCGCGCGCGCCCCGCACGCCGCGCACCGCGCCTGCGCGCCCGCCACGCCCGCCTCGCACGCTCCCGCCCGGCGCGTGACGCGCGCGTGCCCCGCCCCCAGCCCGGGCTCCGCCCCTCCCTGCCCCTCACAGGAAATGGCGGGAGCGGGCGGGAGCGGCCGGCGGCGGGCGGCGGAAGGGAGCCCCGCAGCAGCGTCCGGTCCGACCCTCGGCCCTGCACAGCACAGCCCCGCAACCCCACCAGGTGCCTGGGAGCCTTGTCAGAGCGCTCCTTGAGCTCTGGCAGGCAGAGCTCCTTTTAACCAGACTGACAGTTTACTTGTAAAACTCTTTCTGCCTTTTCCTCAAGAAATCCCCCAACTCGCTTTGAAAGGGAGCTTGAAATTGCGATTTTCCAGCACCTTTCCTGGAGGAGATCCAGGCTGTACCTCCTGGCAGGTGCCAGGCTGCTCACGAGGAAACACAGTGAAAGGATATTCAGGCACAGGGTGCTGCTGTGTAATGGAGTTAAAGGTTTATAGATGCACATGATCATAATTTTAACGTGCATTGTAATGGAAAATAAAGTTAAGGTGGAGAATGATTTCATGGAATCATTAAGGTTTGGAAGAGACATTTAAGATCAAGTCCAACCATCCACTGCCACTGTAACCCTGAAACCACAAAACCACATCACCCAGCACCAGGTCCAGATGTTTCTCAAACACCTTCAGGGATGGTGACTCCACCACCTTCCTGGGCAGCCTCTTCCAGTGCCAGACCACCCTAACAGTGATTTTTTTTTCCTGATCTCGAATCTGAATCTCCCATGTCTCAGCTTGAGGCCATGTCCACCGGTCCTCTCACTGTAGGCATGGCAGAAGAGACTAAATCACAGAAACATGGAATCAGTTAGGTTGGAAAAGACCTCTGAGGTCATCCAGTCCAACCTGTGACTGATCACCTCCTTGTCAACTGGACCATGGTGCCAGTTGCCACATACAGTCTTTCCTTAAGCACCTCCCTGGGCAGGCCATTCCAATGTCTAATTACCCTTTCTATAAAAAAATTTTCCCTAATATCCAACCTCAACCTCCCCTGGAGCAGCTTGAGGCTGTTCCCTCTTGTCCTGTCCCTTGTTTCCTAGAAGCAAAGCCTGACCCCCACCTGGCTGCACCCTCCTCTCAGGGATTATAGAGTGAGAAGGTCCCCCCTGAGCCTCCTTTTCTCCAGGCTGAGCCCCCAGAATTCCCTCAGCTACTCATGGTGCTCCAGTCCCTTCCCAGCTCCATTCCCTTCTCCAGACATGCTCCAGCCCTTTAATGTTCTTCCTGAACTGAGGGGCCCAGCATTGGACACAGGAATTGACACAGGCTTCTCATGGGCCTGTTTAGAGAAGACCGAGAGGAGATCTCATTAATGCATATAAATATCTCCAAGGCAGGTGCCAAGAGGATGATGCCGGATCCTTTTCAGTGGTACCCAGTGACAGAATGAGGAGCAATGGCCATAAACTAAAACACGGGAAGTTCCACTTCAACCTGAGGGAGAACTTCTCTCCGTGGAGGGTGGCAGAGCCCTGGAGCAGCTGCCCAGGGAGATTGTGGAGCCTCCCTCTGTGGAGACACCCCAAACCCACCTGGACGTGTTCTTGTGTCACCTGCTCTGGATGACCCTGCCTTGGCGGGGGGGTTGGACTGGATAATCTCCAGAGGTCCCTTCCGATTCTGGGATTCTGTGGAAACGAGCCTCAGGCTCAGCCGCCCCCGTGGCTACAGGGAAGCTGCCGGGCGAGCGGCCCAGGGAGGTCAGCCCTCGGTCAGGGGGGCAGGATGGCGCTTGCCAGCTAAGCAGGTTTTGTTCTCGGTGCAGAAAGAGTCGTTTTGTTAAAACACTTTGAAAAATTGGCACGTCCTTCCTCTCTGCCTGGCTGAGAAGAGCTTCCCGGTACTGCAGGGCAAACACCCCAGGTCTGGCCTCTCACAGGGCTGTACAGTGAGCAAAAGAGAGTGGGAATCTTTATCTGATACTGAGTTAAAAGGAGCAAAGACATTATTTTCAATGGCAACCCTCCATGTGAGGGGTAGAACAACTCATAGGCTGAGGGACCTGCAAGGACTGAAAATCTCAAGGACTGAAAATCCCAAGGACTGAAAATCCCACACTTCATTCAACCCAGCCCTAAGCACAGCTGTTCTTTTTGTCATTTGTTTAATAAATTTAACTATAATCGGTTACACCACCGTAGTGCAAAGACCGCATCAAACATTTGTCTCTCCTTACATCTCTTGGCCTTTGACATCTGCTGAGTTTTCCTCTCAATGTTTTTCTGCTTTTTTTCCAACATTAATCATAACTTAGAAAAACGAAGAAATAAGTGAGGAAATTGCGAGGTGAGTTTAGAATAAGGAAATGCCACTTGGCCCCAAGTGGAAGGACCTTCAAAATCTGAAGTGAGTATCAGTGTTCACGCCTTAGAGGATGGTCCCACATGGAGATAAACTCCATGGGAATTATTTCACAGGGCCTTACCAAAGAAAAAAAAAGCGTTTCTCATAGGAGAACAGGATGTGGTATAAAATTAATACAGTGATCCACGGAGCACATCCTGGTGGTCTTGGTACAGATGTGGAAGCCAGTCATTCCTGAGCTCTGATCTAAGTTTAAAACTAAGTTTTAAGATATTTGACTCAACTCTCATCTCACCTCCCTAGCTGCAGAGGACTGAGTCAGTTAAGTTTTGGGGAGTCCTTGACCTCCCCATTCCTCTTCCCTTCACGTAGGAAGCTCTCCGAAACTCCTGGGTACTCCATTCCCGATCTCCTGGCACAGGAGCATGGCTCTCAGTGCGCTGCGCAGTGGGAGGGGCTATTCCTGCCTTGGATGATGATGTTCCCTGGAGAGGGCTCAGCATCATCCAGGTCAGGTGTGAAGCCAGCTGCATCCTCCCAGGCTTCATCTCTAAGGCAGGGTGCATAAGGTCTTTCTCTGCTTGGCTTTTTTCCTTCCTCTTTGCCACTTCTTTCCTTAGCTTTCCTGGAAAGCCCAGGAATGACGGGAAACAAATGCTGCCCATTTGCGCTCACAGCTCTTCCCAGGAGGCTGCTAAGGAAGCTTCTCATTTTGAGTGCTTGTGCCCCACCAGGCAGGACAATGGACTCTGGAGATATTCCTTTAACCATTGCCTTGCTGGCAGACCCGAGCTTAAGTCACACCCCTCTCTATGCCACAGTTTGCACAATTTTTTTTTTTTTTTTTTTTTTTTTTTTTTTTTTTGGTAAACTGCTTTGAAATCTTCCTGGAAGGAACTGCATGCTGAAACCGAGCCTCCACTTGCCACTTGCTTCACACGTTACCCCTTCCTTCCCCTCAGGGCCGTCCCCAGCTTCCTTACATAGAAAGGTGGCTTACTCACCACATGCCTTTTGTGTTGGATGATTCAACTTCTGATGTGTGAAGAAGGGGCAACCACGTAGGAAATGTGACTTTTTAAAAAAAGGGGGGGATTCCCTTGGCAGTGCTTTCCACAAGAGAAACTAAAGAATTGTGGGTGGGTCTGTTGAAAAGATCACAGCTTGTGGAGCTTCACGAGGAGACCGGAGGGACAAAACCAGCTTTCAGCAGACTTTTCCCCGGCCTGGACACACTCAGCGAGAGAGGCTGGGAGGGATCTGTGGGCTCTGGAGAGCCCATGGACACGCACTATTGTCCTGTGCTATGATGACCACAAGTGTATTTCCACTATAGCATCATTTACCCACTGTGTGGGGTATGAATACCCATGGAAACTTGCAGCTACATAAATACCACTGCATTTACTGTGCAAAGCAGGAGGTAAAGGGGACTCCCCAGAGAATGTCTTTCTGCATTATCTGGGGGGCAGAAAGGCCAGGATGAACTTGGGGAGTCAGAAATCCAGAGGGAGCCTGCACAGCTGCTGCTGGTGGTCTCCACCACTCTTCCTGCTGTTCACGTCCCTTGCTTTCTTGACCAACAAATTCAGACAAAAACCAGCCAGGCTGTGTCAAGGACTGGAGAATTCTTTGCTTTCCACAAGTATGGGTTTCGTGATTAGAGGCCCAGGAGTGTCTGCCCTAGACAAGCCTCTATAATCTGATTTAAATGCCTCATGTTTCACGTGGCAGATCTGCCCAAGAGCATTAACTGCTGGGGTGGTTCACCTGGGCACAGGTGAAATCTCAGCTCATCTCTGACCGTGTGTTTGGTGCTGTGGGTCACTCACAGATGTTAGGAAACCTGAATTTACCTTGGACATCTTCTGTAGAATTTACACAAAGTAGCTTCATAATAGAGGAATATCCATAAGCTTCATCATAGCTTGCCAGAGGAGACTAGAAATAGGAAGAACCCCACACCTGACCTGTGAGGGGGTGTTTGGGGGATCGGAAGGATTTAAAATTACCGGAATCTTTGGAGCTCAGCGAGGCTGAAGAGTTCACACATCAGTGTGAGCTCCTCAGTTATTTCTCCTGGATCTCCTTGCAAGACCATTTTATTTTTGAAATCACTTAAAGACTCAGATTTCAAATGTTTCTCATGAATAAGACACCTGTATTCCTCAGTGGAACTGTTAAAGCCAGTATTTTGGGATGAAATGACCATTTTTATTCCTTTATGGGGCATGGGCAGTTGTTGGTAGTTGATCCTTTACTTAGCACCACACCTGGAGTATTTCTGGGTCCTTCCAGCACCACTTGTGTAACGAACCGAGTTGTTTTGTTTTAAACTGCAAATGGTTCAGAGGAACCATTGTAGATTATAACAAGTTTTCCTGTTTTACCTATCAAACCAAGAAAATGAGCCACATTTTTTCATGTGCTCCTTACTCTGATATTATGACCCAAAGAGTTCCTTGCATGTACTCCTGCCAGTATCTGTCTCTCTCAGAGAGAACAAAAGAAGCACTTTTGTTCACTAGCATCATCAAAATGCCTGCATGCCTTTGCTGTCCTTTCTCGTCCTTCCTGAGTCCACTCTGAACTCCCATTCTGCTGCCTTTTGCCTCCAGGACCATCTGTGCTACTGGAGTTTGTCACCCGTGGCATTTCAGAGGGGCACCAGCATCTGAGCTTGGTTTGGCAGAACCAAATAGCACCTCAGCCCCTGAATTATGAGACACTGCAAACATGAGAAACTCTCCTTCAGCTGATACCGTGAAGCATGAGGCAGGATAACTTTGATACCAGTGTGGAATGACAGAGGTTGCTCATCATCTGCATGGAGCAGAGTGTCTGATCTAGCAGCTGCCTGACTTACAGGGGAATTCCACATGGGAATGACTGAGCAGACACAGGGGAAAGGCCTGCCAAAGCCCTGGCTTGTCTGGATGGTATGAAAGAGCAGAGCTAAAGATAAAACACTTCCACAAGAGCAGCAAAGCAATTGGGAAAGCAGTCTGTGCCTTCAGGGCATTGCTGTTCATGGAAAAAGCTCTGCTCCGAGCTCAGAGCCAGCCTGCTCCCCTCAAGTGTGAGAACATAGATCCTAAATTGAGAGCAGTCACAAACACCGTGGTGGAGAAGGCACTGCACTGAGAAACAGCTGCACACGTGTGGGGAACATGGGTGCTCCCCATGGGACATGGAAACGTGGATGTGAAGTGTGTGATGTACATATGGCTGGGGGTGTAAATGTGCCTGTACAATCTGTTCCTGTGTCCTGGGCACACAGGGAGAATACCAGCGGTGTTGGGTGGGATCGGCTCGTGGACACCGTGGTGTGAGTGCCTGCCCAGGACATGTACAGGTGACACTCTGGGCACATTCATGTGTGAGCACACACTCCCGTGTGTGTGTTCTCTGTGGTGTGCGGGAAGGTATTCACGCAAAGGGCAGCGCCTTTTGGCTGGCAAGAATTCCTGGGAATGCGTCATCCGAGCCCTGGCACAATCAGATTCTGTGTGAGTGAGGACTCAGCCTCTCCTCCTGCCCAGCTGTGCTGGCAGCTAAGCTGGGGGCAGCAGAGGAAACTCTGCCACTTTCTGGAGGAACCAGGCAAAATCTTGCTGGAGTTCTTGGTTTCCAGTGCTGCCACTCGGGTACTGTTCCCCCCCTACCCCATGGTATGAGTCAGTTCCACTGTCAGGAAGCACTCTAGCTACGTGATCTTCCTCTGGTCACTGTCCATCACAATTTTCCCACAAGATAAAGCCACCAACTCCCCAAAGTGCCCATCTGGCTCCTGCATCCACAGCTGAGGTGTCCAGGGTTGGTGGCATGATGGGCAGATGCCCAAAGCACTGCTCAGCCCTCACACACACACAACACTCAGTCACAACACCTTGGCCTTAGTTTTACCTGACTCCACAAATTCCAGAATGATCTTATGCCTTTATTTTCTCCATCACTTCAGCACATTCTGCACCCCCCCACCCCCAGTCTGGCCCCCGGAGCTGGCTGGAATCTACAGGGTTCTGCAACAGGTCATGACCTGAAACTCTGGGGGTTGGGGATGTCATTCCTTGGAGCCTACACACCCTGGGGAGACATGGCCGAGCAGGATGCTCTGACCAGAGATCGACCCCCTGAAGCACCACCAGTGCTGCCCTGGGCACTGCATCGCTCCTCATGGACAACCGGCCTTCATCGGCTTCTGCCCCTCCTCCAAACCCAGGCCCAAGACCCTGGCCCTAGCCCTCCTATTCCATTCCATTTCAGTCCAGTCCAGGCCAGTCCATCCAACTCCAGTCCATCCAGCTCCAGTCCGTCCAGCTCCAGTCCAGTCCAGGCCAGTCCATCCAACTCCAGTCCGTCCAGCTCCAGTCCGTCCAGCTCCAGTCCGTCCAGCTCCAGTCCAGTCCAGGCCAGTCCATCCAGCTCCAGTCCGTCCAGCTCCAGTCCGTCCAGCTCCAGTCCGTCCAGCTCCAGCTCCAGTCCAGGCCAGTCCATCCAGCTCCAGTCCATCCAACTCCAGTCCATCCTGTTGGGGTCCCTCACCCTGCCATGGGGCCCTGGGGGAGGGGCCCTGGGGCGGAGACACGGGGTTTACCTGCCCCTGGTCAGCCTCGTTCCCCATTGGTTGGTTTGTGTTCCCCGGGATGGGCAAAGGTCCCGGGGTCCCGTGACTGCAGCAGTTCCTGAGCAGGGCCCCAGCCATGCGGCTGGAGAAATAAACATCTCTCTGAAACATCTACCATGAATCTGTCCAGATATATTTCCTTTCCACGGGACTCCTGGTTTGATATATACTTGTTACAGTATTCCCCGCTGTAACACATCCAGCTCCAGTCCATCCAACTCCATCCAGCTCCAGCCCATCCAGCTCCAGCCCATCCAGCTCCAGCCCATCCAGCTCCAGCCCATCCAGCTTCAGTCCATCTAACTCCAGTCCATCTAGCTCCAGTCCATCCAACTCCAGTCCATCCAGCTCCAGTCCATCCAGCTCCAGTCCATCCAGCTCCAGTCCACGCCATCCCAGCCCCTCCGCACACTCCCTCGAGGGCCCCCAGGCGGCGGCCCCGCGCCTTCATGCAAATAAGCGCGGGGAGGCGGGTGCTGATTGGCTGCGGCGCGCAGCGGTGGCGCCGCCCCCGGCGGGTGTCCGTGTCCGCAGCCAGGTGCGCCCGGCTGGGGTTGCTCTGTTGCCGCTCTCTGCTGTTACCGCGCACCGCTCCGCACCGCTCCGCACCGCCACCATGACCGTCACACGGCTCGACCAGGGCCAGCGCTACCGCCCGCGGATGGCCTTCCTGAAAAAGGTGAGGGCTCAGCAGCGCCGGGGGCGGCCACACCATTATGGGCGCAGCAGCGCCGCGTCCGGGCCGGGCGATGCGATGCTCAGGGCAGCGCTGGTAGTGCTTCGGGTGATGTGTGTACATAGCATCCTGCTCGGCCACGGCTCCCCGGGGCATCTCTGGGTATGTGGCGTCCGAGGGGTGACAAGCCCCTCCCCGGGAGTTTGGGGCCCTGACCTGTTGCAGAGCGCCGTGGATCCCAGCTGGCTCCGGGAGCAGCCTGGAGGGGCAGCGTGTGCAGAAGTGATGGAGAAAATAGAACTGTAATGTTGTTTATGTAGCTTAGCCTCAGCTGAATGATTCTCCTGACACGTTTTCTCCGTCTCCCATTATTTTTCTTTAAAGTCCCTCAAAGCCGCATCCTTTCCCAGGGAAAACCCATCATCTGCAGTTCCAGGCCACTCAGTGTAGCTCTGGTCCAGTATGCGTGTTCCCAGTGCTTTCAGCTGATGTCCACATTCAGAGGGTGTATTACAGCCAACTGTCTGCTCTCTGCCTCCTTCCAGTTTTTCAGAAATGAGTGTATTTGTGACACAGTGAAGCAGTAGAAGGAGTGGGATGATGTATGCCCACACTTTTGTGTGTAATTTGTAATTTTGTACAGCATTTGGTGGACTTTTTCTGTAGCATTCATTCAAAGCATAGCCAGTTGTAGTGTAGCTGGTATCTGCAGATTTTAAAAAGCAGAGTGTTAAGCTAGCTTTTCTCCCACCCACCTCTCCTGAGTGTGGCTTATCCTGTTGAATGGAATTAACTGAATTTCCAGTGACAAGTACAGCCAGTGAGTTGCTGTTCGAATTGTAGTTAGCTTTCCTCAACGCCCACAGCCTAAGGATGATTCCAGGGGTAAACAGAGGGGAATTTGAGGATATTCAATGCTAAGATATGAGCCTGGCAGTATGTGCACTGTACTTACTACACCAGAAGAAGTAAAGAGGGTATTTTCTTTGGTGCTGTGTCTTGCAGGGTAAATTTGGCTGGGGAGCCCTGCCAAGGGAAATCTCTGGGCCAAATTCTGTACTGAGTAATACTCGGTGACTTGCATGCGGGGGTGCAGAGGAGAAGCTGTGTGCTTTGAGAAAACAACCGCCAGCAGCTGTGCTTCAGCTGCTCCGTGGGAGTGCAGCAGTCTCTGCAAAGTGCTCCGAGTTCCTCAGGTGGGAAGATCAGTCAAAACACAGCGAATCGCTGTTACAGAGTGTGCACCACTCACACTGTGAGCAGCCAGGGGGGCTGAGCACTTCCAGTGCTTTGCAAGTCTAAGACCTGTTAGTAGTAGGAAGGGAAGGAAGCTCCCGGTGGTCAGCAAAAGCCTTTGGCTCTCGTCTCTGCTTTCATTCCTGCTCTGTTTTTTCCAGAACTTGGAGAAGCCGTGTTTGGAGCCTCGGCTGTTGCATGGCAGCATGGTCTGTGTGCAGACAGCCACGTCCTCAGAGCTGCCTGGAAACACCAAGCATCTTTACTGGTTCCCCATGGCAGGAGCTGAGGATGCTCAGCATGCACCCCGCAAGCACCTCACAGGCTTAGACCCATGAGGAGCTAAAATCCTAGAAAGAAGCTTTGTTAATTGCTTAAGCCTGTGCTCACGCTTTGCCACCAGCTGACACACGCTGTGCCTGAGCTGCTCCAGCTGCAGGGAGGGATTCCTGCCATGCTCTCAGCCTGGGAGCCCCGTGTGCCTTTGCAGCTGCCGTGCACCTCCCTGTGCTGCCTCTCCAGCATGAAGCTGGTGACCACAGCAGCAATCCTGCCCTGGGACACGGGGAGAGGACAGGGGGTTGCTGTAGGGGTGCTGGGCAGTGCCCTGTTCTTGCTGTGAGGCTGCTCTGAATGACTCGGGCTGGATGTGGAGCTTGGTCTTTGTGGCTGAACTATGAGGGGATCAGAGACCCCCAAGGCCCTGTAACACCTGCTCATCATGGTAGCACTTAGGTTGTTTTATTATATTGTCCTCCCCTTCTAAACCATCTTGGCTGGAAGAAGAATGGCCCAAAAGTCTGTTGGGATAGCGAGGAAGCCTCTGAAATGCATTTTGGCTGGATGCACTTGGCTGGATGCTGTGAGAGCTTGAATGATCTCAAGCTCTTGGTGCCTGTGCCTGCTCCAGCAGCCAGATCTGGGTCTGCTGGGCATCAGCTGGCAGAGCTGGGCTGTGCTCTCCAGGAGCTGCTGGGCTGGGTATTTTTTCCTTGCTGTGCTACACAAGCTGCACCATGACTCACACCCTGTGGGTAGGGCTGATGGATGCCTTCTTCTTCTGCCTCCTCCTCACTCTGGTCCCTGGTGGCTTCTCCCAAGCTCTGCAGCAACCAGGGAGGGACCATCCCAGGGTCTGCAGCATGGCTGGGGGCTTTTCCAGCCTGGCTTTGCTTCTCCAGGCTTAGACTTTCCAGCAGCTGCTGGCCCTCATCTTCCTGGGCATTTCCCAAGGTGTGTGAGCACCCAAATTGTGTTTTTGCTGGAATCCAGCAGACTCATGCTCTCTGTTTACATGAGGTCCTGGATATGGCTGAAGCTGAACCTTAGGCTAAGCTCAGCCTCATCCCATCCTCCCTCTCCCTGTTGCAGGCTGGGAGATGCCAGTGCTGCATCTTTCTTTGGAAAAAATTCCCTCCAGACTGGGAAGAGCCAGCTACAGCCCTGCCCTCCCCACTCACAGATTTACTTCCTTTAGCTGAGGGATCACACAGTGGGAACATGCCACTTCCCCTCAGCTTTAATTAAGAAAAAGCAGGAAGTTTTAGGTGGTTAATGTTAACAATGGATTTTTTTTTCATTTCTTCTTTTTTCTGATCATCCATTAATGTGCAAAGCAAGATTGGTAGTTGTAGACCTAGAAAACAATTGAGTGAGCCTTCAGAGGCTTGAGTTGGGAGAAGGACTGTACTGTTACCTTGGAAATCAGAGCAGGTAGGGCTGATCCTTGCAAACAGCAGCAGGCAGTGAGCGGGGCTAGAACCAGGCAAATACTCACAATGGAGAAAGCAGCAGATGTTTAATTATAGCACCAGGAGTGTACACCCAGCTGGGAACTGGAAATTCCTGCTGGGAAAATTGATCTTTCTTATATCTGAGGGAAAGGTGCCTCTGTCTGGGTTGATGCTGGGAAGGGCTGATCTCCTCACCTTGGCAGTGTTTTGCTGTTGCATTTCTGAGTCTCAGTACCTGGAGCTTGTGATGGTTTTTCTTACTTTACGGGAGTTAGAGTTCTGCTTTGCACTCAGTGAACTCTGTGACTTTGTGCAATCAGATGGGGACAGACTGTTTTCCTGTTGTCTCCTGAATAGCTTTCAGGATGAGTTCACCTCCAGGCAGAGATTCCAGCTGATATGAAGGGAAATCTCCATGGGGCTCATGCCTTGTGGTGTCTCTGTGCGTGAGGTGAGCTTGCCCCAGAGCCTAGCTCCTTTGGCAGTCCTGATATTTACCTCTGTGTGCATCTCCACCCTCAACCAGTGTCAGGAAGTGGCTTCTGGCTCTGCAAAATTCAAACCAGACAGCTCTTTCCTGGCTGAAAGCATGACAAAATGTACTAGGGCCCTTAGCAAAGCAAGGAAACGTTCCTGCTGCATCCGAAGCAGCCCTCCTGGCCTCCCTCTGGCAGGCTGGTGCTGATAGCAACTCCTGATCCCTGTAATCCAGTGTTCCCTTGGGAAAAGAGACAGAGAAAGGCTAAGTTTTGATCAGCAAGGTGGATGGTTTGCAGCCAGAGCAGCAGGCACCCTCCAAGAGCAGCTCCTTGCTTTTTAATATATTTGTCGTTTCTCCGGTGACAAGAGGGAGTGTGGCAGAGCATGAACATGACAAGAGTTGAAGAGTTGCTGATTAAAGGAAGGGACCATGCTGTGCTGGGGGACTGGGGGGGGATTCTGAGCCAATTCCCTGCTCTCAGCTTGTTGAAGATCTGTCTCTTGAGCCCACCTGGAGAGCAGCAGCCCCGTGCTGGAGCAGGATATGCTGTGCTGCCTGCCTGGAACAAGTCTCCTGGCTGAGCCTGGTGGGATCTGCTGGGTGGTCACTGGAACATGGGTGATGAGCAGGGCTGTGTTTGCCCCCAGTATCTTTGTTCTCTGTGAAGGGACTGTGCAGTTACAGAGAGTGACTTCCCAAGATACATGGGTTTGCTTGGAATCACAGTTTCCTAAATGAGTGCCCTGCCTGCTGGACCATCCTGCCTCACCTCATCTCACACAGCCTTGAACTTTCTGAGGCTGAAATTGCGGGTTCACTTAAAAGATATAAAAAATGTCATCATATTCCATCACTTTGGGGCTGGTTTAGCACCTTTAAAATATTTTATAAGTACTTATACAAATATTTATGTTAAATTTTACCAGGCTTCTCCATTTTAGCATTAATTTGCCACTGCCTTTAAAAGCAGTAGAAAATCCAGTTTTACTGACAAGCTCAGAGTGTATCCTGTCACTACAGTTTAAATCCTCACAGCACTTGGCAAGACTTGGGACCAAAGTCACTGTGGTGCCTGTGAAGACAATACCCTTCATTATGCGTGCATGTCATCAAGTCACACTCTGTTAAATCCTCTATTCTCAGTTAAAAAGCTACAGCCTCACCCTAAACAAGTGTGTGGAGAGACCGAATTGGTCCTGTTCAACCAGTTTTGATTTTTCACTGGAAGCAGAAGACAGAAAGAAGAGCATCTTCCTCAAAGCTCTCATGGCACTCAGATAACCAAAAACTAGGAGAGGAGGAATGTGCCCCAACTCCATCCATCTGAGCACAGATCCCAAGTGAAAGCAGATGCTTTGTGCTTTTGGAATGGTGCTGGTAGGAAGCCAAATAAGAGGAGGAAAATACCTTTGCAAATCTTTATATTTAAAAAAAAATAAAGATAATTGGGAACCAGAAATAAAAGAACTCTGTCCCTGAGTGTGAGACTCATCCTCTGTTAAAAATGAGTCACCAGGATCCCTGAGGAATCCCAGGCTGGAGATGCTGCTGGATAGAAGGATGTCTCTGCCCCATCCTTGGAGGGGCTGAGCTTTGCTGGCTGTGGGCTGAGACCCTGGGTGGGCAAGTGCAGCCGTACACAGCAAAGGTCAGATAGCCCCTCACACGCCTCCTTGTGCCCCTCCTAACAGAAGCACAGATTTTATTCCCTCCCCATATTTCTTTCTAAGTGCCCTGGCAAACAGCCCACTGAGCCAGAGAGGAACCTTTATGAGTAGCAGGGATTTTATTTATTCATTTTTCCTTAGCTCAGCTCTCATGGAGGGGTTCCATCCTGTCCCTCCTGTGCTAGCCCTGGCTCTGTGTGTGTGTGTTCAGTGGCAGTGACCCTGCGAGTCAGTTGTGAGCTGCCCTGGGCTGGAGGTGGCACCTCTGGTGCCAAGGGGAGGTTCAGAGAGGGCTGCAGCCACTGCATCCATTCCTGTGGCACACCAGTGCCCACCCCTCTGGAATATTGCCTGGAGCTGCGGTGGTCCTGGGGCTCCCTCCTGCCCACTCCTGACGTCCATCCTGTCCCATCCCATCCCCTGCTTTGCAGATCGAAACACTCATGATGGAGATGCAGAACCCAGACACGGGAGTCAAGACACAGACACAGACAGTGATGATCACCAACATCCCCCACGCTGTGACAGGTAAGGGCTTCCCTCAGGGAAGGACTGGGCCAGGTTCAGCAGAGAAAAGCTGCGTGTGGACCCCAGGGCTGCCAGTGCCTGGCTGCATGCTGGAGCTCTGTTCCCAATAAATATCTGCTGTACGTCATTTGAAATGTACCTGCTCCCTTTATCTCATTCTCACTCATGTCTCATTTCATTCCTACTCTTTGAATCAGACACAAAGGTTGATCCCCAGGCACTTTCAGCTGTCTCATGGGGGTTAACTCAAGTGACCTTGTCTTAACACAGAGGTGAGGACATGCTGCAGCCTCCAGTCCTCTCATACTCCCAGGGAGGCTGGATCACAAATAAAGATAAATGTTAAAATCCAATTAAAACAAGCAGCCTGGAGGCAGACTGAAAGATGGTACTTCAGAAATGAGCAATAAACAATTAATCTCCCTTTTAACGTTTACTGCTAGTAATAATTCCTGTTGAGTAGGCAGGAAAAGAACAAAATATTCAACCCACTTCTCTGCCTGTAAATGACAGCTTCTCCTCCTTCAAGGAGGCTGAAGGAGCAGCAGACGGGAGCTGTGCTGTGTCATGTACAGTGTTACAGGCAGCTCTTATCACAGCCTCCTTGTGCCTGTTACTCCTTTCACCAGGCACTATCAGTACCTCTCCTTCCCTGTTCTCCAAGCCTCCACAAAAGCTCTTGTGAGGAATCCTCTGCTATAAATATTCACACATACTCCACACACAAGTTTCCTCCTCCTGCTTCGCTCTTTCTTCAGCACTTTGAAATTCCGAACAAAAACTCCCACTGAAACCAATGAGTTTGCTCCAGGCAAGTCAAGAGACTTTCCCCACTGTGTTTGCAAAGCCTCGTAGGCCCAGTGTGTTGTTTGCCCCGATTTTTTTAAAAAATGAAGCTTTAGAGGCACTGAAGTCACTTGCCCATGGGAAGAGGCAGTCAGTGAAAGGGTCAGGAGAACGTGGGTGCATCTGAAGCCTGTTCTCAGCCATCACCCTCCATGCACTGCAGTGCAAACCACATCCTGCCTTACACAGCTATTATGCAGCTGAGCTGGGTGGAGGCTTTGCCTGTACAAAGGGGCTGGTCTTGCCTCCCAGAGCTGACAGGGAATAGTTAAGGCAGCACAAAGAGGAGATTCCCTGTGCTGAAGATGATGCCCCACGCAGATGAAGTGCAGGGGAACGAGAACTTCTCTTGATGTCTGCCCAATGTAAAATCCCACTTCCTAAAAGTCCATGGGTGTCTGAGGTGTTGGCACTCACCCTCATTGCATGCTGTCTGCTCTACTCTGGTTCCTTAACTAGAACTGCTGCGAGTTCCCTCTTGCACAAGTCATAAATTCTAGTCCACCTCTGAGAGGCAAGTGACTTCCACTCCCCCTGCGTGCTGGTCATCCCTCTCTAAATTGATATTTTTAGTGCTGCATGGATACTGATTGGCTTCTGGGTGTTGCAAAAGAGACTGATTCATGTTTGATGAGGGTGTGGTGAAGGTATTGGAGAACGGGACACAGATGCTTTGGAGAGAGCCTGGGTCTGCCTGTGCAGGAAGCTAACTAGTTAAATTCAGTGAAAGTCAGTAAAATGGCTCACAAATAAACCTTGATGTTAAATGTGCACCTTTGGGGGAAAGTGCTTACAGAGGGAGCTGTCTAGAAATGAGTGATGAGATAATCCTTTAATTTCATCTATTTCAGGAAGCAGGCACTAGGATAAGAGCTCTGAGCCCCTATTAGAAAGTTAAGTCATCACTGCAATGTCAAGAAAGGTCAACACCTCACTCCGCAGTCCTAGGGGAGGTTTGGAGGGAAAGGCCAGTAATTGTTCAGGGAACAAGTGCATTTTTGCCCTCTTTAAATGGAAGGAGGTTCATGAAATTTGCCCCCCAGAACGTAAAACTAAAACTGCTGGGGGTTTATGCTGCCTATGGGTACAACTGCTCACAGTCCAACAAAAGAACTGGGAGAGATAAAATGTGTGTGAATGCAGAAATCTTGTTTTCCTTTGATAAATCCTGTAACCACTGCAGCTTGGATCTGAGATTTGGACATCCCTTCTGTCCATTAAAGGACTCTCAGAGGACCAGTCACTGGTCTTCTACAAAACGGAGACAGGACTGTGCTCTGTGAATCCGGAGGTTCTTTGCAGTGAATCCTTCAAGGCAAGGTGGAGCAAAACATCCGCTTCCCTGGGTGTTGCATTCCTTAAGCCCTTTCTAAGCCACTGCTGAGGGTTTAGGTGTTGTTCAGGCCATGTGAGCTGGTGCACACTCTCTCTGTGCCATCCCAAGGTCATTGCCTGCCTCAGGCTCCCTCTCCCAGGGCTGGATGCCTTGGGGGATGCCAGCATGGCTAGTGGGAGCCCAGCAGTGCATTTTATCAGTGCCTCCTTGCCTGGGGCATTTGAAAGTACATTTGCAAAGAAGGGGGCTGATCCTTGGTGGGATCCTGAGCACAGTGAGGGGTGAGGACTGGAGAGGTCTTGTTTCCACCCATGAATGTGGGCACACTCCTGATTGCAATACCTGACCTTTTCTTTGCTTTGCAGGTAATGACATAATGCAGTGGATTCTTCAGCGCTTGCAGATCACTGCGGAAGGTGGGTGAAAATGTAAGAATTGAGGCTTTCTCAGCTTTCTGGGATCTCCAGAGGCAAAACCTTTTAGTTGAATTCTCCCTTGCATAAGAGCTCACTTTTAATTTCAGTGAAGTGTTTCTGTGTAGCCAACATCTGCATTCTCCATTTTCAGAGGCATTCCACCTGGGAGACCTGTTTGTCAAATATGGGTATATCTACCCTCTTCAGGAGCCAAAGAACCTCACCCTTAAGGCAGACGGCAGCCTCTACAGGTTTCAAGTGAGTTGCAGCTCCTCTAAGCTGTTGTGAAGGAGTTCAGCACTAGTTTTTATTAAAAACAGGCAGCTGGGGCAGTTCCCAGGAGCTGTGTAGCTGTGTGGGAGGAAGGAGAAGACTCGGGGAAGTCTGCACAGAGAGGACTCAGATTGCAGTTTACAGCCAAACTGTAATAGTTACTTCAATGAAATTGGTGTACCTGTTCAACTTAAAAATAGCTGTGCTTTCTTCCAAAGGAGTGTTCTCTTCCAGGTCTTGAAGTAGCAAATGGAGTTGCTGGTTGGAAATAGAACGATGTGGTGGCACTGAATAATGAATATACAAAAAAGCACAGTAATAACGGGATGTTGTCGAGGTTTGTGGTTGGACTGTTTCCACTCTGTGGGAAATCAGGATACCTTCACTGGTGCTTGGAATGAGGAGTTCATGAGTTCAGGGCCTTTGTGCACTAACAAGAGGCTTCTTTCCTTGCAGACCCCCTATTTCTGGCCAGTGCAGAGCTGGGCTGCTGACGACACAGACTATGGTGAGTGGTGGCCCTGCATGTGTCCAGGGGTGTGGGTTTGTCACACAGTCCTGCACCACGCCTGCTCCTCCTGTTCTTGTGCTGTGTCTCCACTTGCAATGACCAGCCCTGGCATTTTTTTTCATGCTATTTTGTGAATAATTCTCAGTAATGGTGAACTGAGGGTGTGACCATCTTGTGGTGGCCTTGATGAGGGAAAGTGTTTAAGCTCTTATGTTCCACCAAGATCCATTACACAGGAACACATCTGAATTACTTTGTTGGGGAGGGAAGACTTTAAACAGAAGATTAGATTTCCCTGAGTAGTTAAGTGTGTTCCTGGATCTGAGCCCAAGGCTGTCTTCCTGGAGATTTGGATCAAGCCCTGCATTCAGAGATGGTTCTTTCTTTATAGAAAGCACAGTGACTTCCAATATCTCCTGATGGCTTTTTCCATGTAAATCTCTTGTTGGCTCTCTGATGCTTTTTGTTGTAGAGCTGGACATGAAACTTGGGCTGATCAGCTGGCTTTGCTCCTGTGGGCTGTGCAGTTCACAGACTGATTTGTCCATGCCCAGGTTGTCCTCTGTGGCTTTTATCTGCGTTGTGCTGTAGATCTTCTGAGGAAATAGAAAAGCCCATTTTAGACTGGAATGATTTTATTAGACCTTGAGCAAAAAACACTGGCCTGTGCTCAGAAAACTTGGAGGTCAAACTCTGAGGAGCCTCAACGCCTCTGAAAGGCTTGGTCTGGTGTCCCTTGAGCCGTGAAAGGCTGGCTGAGTTCCCGAGGGAAGGGTGGCTGCTGGCAGAAGCCACACGCTGCCTGTTCTGCCTGGCTGCTCCCAGCCTGGGCATCAGTGACACACCAAAAGCACCAAGTTAATTTTTCTTCACTGAGCTGTTGTGAGCTTGGAGCTCATGCCTGGGAAGACATTGTAGCAGACAAAGGCTCCTATGTTTGTCATGTCTTGGACTTGTTGTCTAAGTATAACTGACTGCTAATTTGCTTCTACCTCCACAGCAATTTATCTAGCAAAGAAGAACATTAAAAGGAAAGGGATTTTGGAAGAATATGAAAAGGTGAGGACACACTGCACTTGTTCCATTACAAGACCCTCATTTGCTACAACTTTAGCCCTTTGTTGCTAATGAGTGGAGCACAGCAAAAAATCACCTCTTCAATTGCGAGATGTTACTCCAACAGTATCAAAAGCCAACATTCTGCAAGTGAAAAAACGACCAGTACAGAAAACTACTGGGAAGTCAATTATAATTTTAGCAGGGGTAATTGCTCTCCTTGCAATGGTATTTTTGAACTGTTGCAATTCTTGTAATTACGTTCAGAACAATCCAGATTTCTTGGCTCAGTCGCCAGCCTGGCCTCGTTGAACTATGGAGAGTCAAGAAAACCCCAGCATGGGAGTGCCCTGGTCAGAATTTTCACACTAACTGCTTTTTTATTTTTATTCCAGGAACATTACAACATGCTCAATCAAAAAATAAACTACAAGTGGGATTTTGTTATTATGCAGGCCAAGGAGCAGTATAAGTGAGTTGACTTGCATTCCCTTGTTTGCATCACTGGGAGGGTGTGAGGAGCAGAGCTTGGCTGTCTTAGTACACAGTTAAATCACACATTAGAAACACCAACTGCAGCTCTAAAATGGCTTGGAGGGGAGGTTTAGATTTTGCACTTGATGTGGTTCTGTGAAGAAGCTGGGTTCTGATGCTGCAAGCCCCCATTAGAGACAACTTCATTTAGCTCAGTGTTCTCCATTAATATTTGTGGATCAGGCACTGGACTTAGGGCCTGTTGTTGGTCTGGGTCAGGAGTTACTTGCACATCTCTCTGCTGAATGGAGTGGTCTGAGTCAAGAAGCAGTAAATGTTCCCAGCAGGGACCTCTGGAGCAAACTGTGAAGTGCATACTTAGGTACCCAGCTAAAATGACTTGATTTTAGGAGCTGAAACCTTCAAATTCCCAGGGAAGTTGGTGAACATGAGATGAGAATACTCCTTTAGAGATCTTTCCTACTTCTGTGGACTCCTCTTACCTTCTTTTACCTCCTGGCACGGGAGGCAGTGCCTCTGCTGCTCAGCAGCCTCTCTGTCTTCCCTGGGATGGCAGCCAAGTCCTCGGAATACAGCTCATCAGATAACTGTCTCATTAAACACGAGACTGTTGTTCTTGTAAATTGAGGTCAGACTTGGGCTAAGAGATGCCAAATGCAGTTTCAAAGTTAGATACCAAGCTTGTGTCTGAACCAGTAGATTAAATTCGTCTGTTTGATGGTGCTGCTGGGGCAGACTGGTGCAGAGCATCCACCCTGCTAACCACAGCAGCGAGGCCACATGCAAACAGCCTGTTGGGAATGCTCCCTTCCCCATGCTAGGTCCCAAATTGTGCTCAGGACTTTTCTGGGAAAGAATTAGTTGGTCCAAGCCCAAACCATGCTAGTGCCTCTTCTGTTTAATTGTGGAGGTGATTTGGGTTTTAGTGCCTGGGAACACTCCTTGGAACCATTTCCAAGTATTTTCTCTGAGAAATGGCCCTGCTTTACTGTGAGACAGGGATGAGACATGTCCAGGATGTATCTCTGCGTGGCAGTCCTTGGATTCTGCCCGGGGACATAGGAGAGGGATAAACGTGAAGCAGCAGGACTGAGGGCAAGTCAGCAGAAAGCTACCAGAGGGCTGTGTGTCTTATCAAAAGAGGATGTGTCTGCTCCCAGCTCAGCTCAGGAAGATGATGATTTCTCAAAAGCCAGAGTCATGTGTGGCCATGTGAAGATGATCTGCAGCCCAGAATTAGCCTGGGCAGGATGTGGTCAGGAGGCAGCATCGGAGCACTGCGCAGTCAGGCCGGGACCCACGGGGCACGGGAGGCTGGAGTGTGCCCTGCTTCTCATCCCACTGATTTTAGGAGGGCAAAATTCATGAATTCCCCTGTTCTTGGCTTTGCAGGGCAGGGAAGGAGCGGAAGAAGGAGGACAGGTACACCCTGGACTGCCAGGAGAGAGCCTACTGGCTTGTGAACAGAACTCCCGTGAGTAGAGGGTGACAGGGTGACTTCAGTGGCTTGGTGGCACCCTCCCTGCAGCCATCTGGGACATGTTCCCATGTGGAAAGGGCATGCCTCTGGGCTGTGTGCCAGGGAAGGGTCAGCCCAGGCCTGCCCTGAGTCCTCACCACCCTTCCTTGGTTGCTCTCAAAGGTCCAAGGGAGGGAGGTCCACCTGTGCTCAAAGCGGGGTATTCCCAAGTCTGGGAGTCAGAGCTTCTGGGAGTCAGCTGGGAGCTGCCAGCAGTGGGAGTGCATCTGTGTGATCCACAGACTTTAAACCAAATGAGTTACAAAGCTTTGATGTTTCCTGTTCACCACAGCCGGGCATGGTGGATGTCCTCGAGTATGGATTAGACCGTGTCACAGATCCCAGTGAAAACAAGGTAAACCAGGTGAGATAGGGTTGGTTTTTTTCCACACCTACTGAGTTTGTTTGGGAGGACCCAGACAACATCCCTGGGACTGTAATTTTTTGGGCAGTGCAGGCTGAGTGTGTCAGCTCTGCTCTAACAGCTTAACAGGCCAGAGGTTGAAGCTCTCTCACCAGGGAGGTGAGGCCCTCAAAATAGGCTCTGGCAGCTTCTTCTGGCTTGAAAATACTTTGTCAGCTTTCTTGCCACACCAGTTAGTGTGAGTGCTTGGCTGCAGGACATGTTTTCTTTGCTGGTGAGACTGACTTAAGGAATCCTCTATCTCCAGGTGCTCGTTGCTGCCTTTTTATTAGTGCTGAAAGAACTGTGTGGGGTTGAGGGGTGTAAAGGGTCAGTGGAAAGATCCAGCTTTAAAATAACATGACAGAATATCTCCCAAGGGGTAATTAATGTGTGGTAAGAAGATGAAGGAGTTGGTATGGTGGGTAGGAGACACAAAATGTTGCCAAAAAAATGCATATTGTAGACCATAAAGAAACAGAATCAGTGAACTGAGACCATGAGGGCTGTAACTGGGTAAACTGGTTCAGGGTCTACAATCACAGAGATCGAGTCAGTGCATGAGGAGCTGGAGCTGCTGTTCCCTTTCTCCATCATCCCTCTGAGATGATCCTGTCTTTGTGCACTTAACAGTGTTCATTTGGTAGCAAAGTCAAATCATCTCTCAGCAATTAAATGCAAATGTTACTGCCATCACACTCACAGTATTCCCACAACTTTGAGTTTTGTAACAGCCTTTAAACATCTCAGCAGCCAGAGCAGGATAATTGCTTTGGCCAGCTGTGCTCTGTTGCTATAGAGACTGAAAAGGAGCAAAGTGTAGGGTTGGGGTGTATTTTATTTTTTTCTTGCTGTAAGTAGCAGCTGCTGAAAGCCCTTTTTTTTTCCTTTCTAAGAGTAAAGAAGTAGTAGAAAGGGAGAGGGATAGAAAAAGGAGTAAGCCAACTTCTCGCCCACAGTTTTACAGCTGACATGGAGGAGATTTTAGGTTTGCAAACGGTCTGAAAAGCTGTATCCATCTGCCAGCTGCCTGGTAGCACAGGGGAAGGGAGCTGGAGGTTCTCTGCCCAGTTCCACCCTGCCCGTAAGAGACACGGCCAGTCCCCCCCACCAGGGGAGGCTCCAAGGAGGGCATAAGCCAAAGGACACCAGCTTTGGGGTGACTTCTGTGCCCTTCTCCTTTGAGCTGGTCTCTGAGCTGTGCCTCCTCTCTGGAGGCTGAGCTGAAGAGGGGAGGTTCTCCTTGCTCCTCCTTTTGCTTTTGAAAGAGTGGTTGGAAATACCTGAGACAGCCAAAGCCCACATGGAGCTGCCTTTGGACTAGCAGCTTTGTTTGTGTCCTCTGCAGGCTGCTCTCACAAACACCTGTGGCTCAGCAGCCTTTGGTGAGCAGAAAGGATGGGCCAAACTCTTGATTTGTGTCCCTGTTCCTGCTCAATCCACCTTCACTTTGTTGGTCAATGGAGTTTTTTATCTTGGCAGTTGAGAAAGGAAATAAAGTAATTAATTTCTGATTTCTTTGAAGCTGACATTAGCAGGAACATCTCTTCTCCTCTTGCTCAGACACTTTGGTGGGCTGCTCTCTTTCTCCCAGATAGAGTCCTCTGGGGATAAACAGATGCTCAAACTCCTTTGAAGGGGACTTCTATTACTGACCCATGGGCATCCCTCATGGTTATAATGAGTTAGGGGTTGTGGATGGGCAGGGGGAGCCAGGCAGAAGCAGCCACCCATTAAACAGCTAATTAAGGGATGCTTTAGCCTTTTGTTACCCGGGTCTCGGGCTCTCATCAAGCCTCACTGCTTGAGAATCACCACTGAGTGCCTGCAGGTACCTGCACAGCCTCTGCCTCCTGGAACCAGAGTCTTTCTGAATGGTGCTTTAGCTCCCCCAAAAATCACTGTGCTGGATTCAGGGGCTGCTGAATGAAATGCCCTGATTTGTTGTACGCAGCAAATCAGCCACAGATCAACGAGTCATTGCTGGCCTTTAATTTCATGAGTCCCTGTCAGTTTGCTTGATAAAGTTCTGCTGCATCATCACAAGTTTGGAAAGCACAGGGTCAGGGGCAGATAAACAAGACGGGGAAAATGGCCATTTGAGCAAAACTGGGGGTATGGACTGTGGCAGATTTGGTTTCCAGCTGCTGGCCTGGATGCACCAGCACAGTGGAGATAAGGGTTGAGATGATCTAATCCCAGAGTCAGGATTTGTCTCTGCAGGCTCTCAGCTGGCTGAGTGTGGGAAAAGGCTGGGTCTGCACCGAGCAGGGGTGCTGGCGTGTGCAAAGGCGTGGGTGTGTGCTGGGGTGCACTTTGCAGGGTTGGAGAGGTGGATCTTCCTTGCCCAGAGCTCTGGAGGGAGGCTGAGCTGGCTCTGCCCCATGCTCAGTGGCCAGTTCCCTGCACAGGATTCCTGGGATCAGCCTCACAGCCGGTTGAGCTCTGTGCATGGAGCACTCAGGGCAGAGTGAGGGATCTGCAGTGTCCTGGTCCCAGACAAGCTCTGCACAACCTTGCAGCTCCATCCAGCTCCATCCAGCTCCATCCAGGCATCCATCCAAAGCTGTTTCCAGATGTTTATGAGCTCTGTAAACAGGGAACAGTGGCCAAGCAGGCAAAAACACCATGACCATCATCTCCCCAGTGTGGTCAGGAAGTCTCACACTGAGCAGAGGAGCAAACAGGTAGCTGGGAATTAGCAGATACCCCAGCTCTTGCAGGAGCTGGTGGCCTCAGCCATGTGGATCAGCTCCAAACAGAGGCTCTGGAGCAGGTCCTGGCTGGCTCCCAGCTGGGCTCTGCAGCCCCTGTGCCTGGGGAGCTCACAGCCGGAGGCAGCGGGGTGTGACCAGGCCAGGCAGGGAGTCCCAGTGCCACAGGGTGTCTCGGGGCTGTCAGAGGATGTGGAACAGCTCATGGCACTCGCCTGAGACAGACTGAGGCCTTTCACTAATTGCCATCTTGATTTGAAGCCCGCAGGGCTGGGGAGCTGATCCGCAGTAATTGCGATAAGTCACTCGTTAAGGGCATTGCAAAATTAATCTCATTATGAGAAATGACTCTTTTGTTCCAAATGTGATTTCCTTCCAAATGAGGCAGAGTGGGTGGGTGGTGCAGGGCACTCTGGCACTGCTGCAGTCAGCAGTGGGGGTATGGGTTGGTGGCGTGGTGGGCACAGCTGGCAGTGGTCAGTGGGACATGGAGAGTGCTCAGGGCCACTTGTAGCAGCAGTGAACTGGGAACCGGTTGTGGGAGCACTGTGGGAGAAAGGGAAATGAAATTATGAGCAGCTCTGGGGTGAAATAGCTGAGATTCCTCCCAGTTACTGGCTGATTGGGGAACTGGAAGGGGCTGAGCACAGCCAGCACCTGCAGCCTCCCAGGGTGTTCAGCAGTGGGCTCCCCTTGGATTTGGCTGCAGTTCAGTGTGTGCCACTGCTCAGAGATGCTCAGCCCTTTTTCTGGGGGAGCCTTGGCAAATCCCCTCCCCACCTGGAGCACCCCAGCAAAACCCCCTTGATTTTCCAGCCCCAGCCGCCCACCACACTGCCCCCCACACAGACTGTGGCAGGAGGGGATCCTTGGTGTGGGGTGCACTTAAAAAAATAAAACCTTCCCTTGTTTGCGGATTTTTCTTCACCCACATATAATTTTTTCTGTTGTGATGGCATTTTAATTGATACCCTTCTGTCTCTATATAACATTTAACTCACTATATTCTCTTTCTCTTTCCCACAGCTGTTTGTCTCGTGTGTGTGGTGTGCTGCCATCCTCTCAGACCCCTCTAGAAGATAAAACCACTTTCCTGCCACGTGAGCTGCCTTCAAGCCACTGTGCCAGCACCCACTTCTCCTTCCCCACTGCACCAGGCCTGTCTGAGGCCCCACTTGACAAAAACGTGGAGGAAAACGGTTTTTTAAAAACCATCTAATGATTTTAATGTGTTGAAATCAGCGCTCTAGCCACACTTGAGTTCCATCAAATGAAACCCTTCAGCTGGCACTTGTAAATCTGATCAGGCCTGGTTTATATCTCAGATTCCCCAAGGAGACAGTGAGCTCCTGTTGTGCAGGAGGCAGCTGGCCTGGAGCAGAAACACAGGTCTCTAAACAGGACACTTTGGGACAGTAAATACAATAAATTTCTCTGTGCAAGCAGGTGATTTCTTTTTCCCTTCCATTTCTGCAGTCTGCCTGAAACAATGACACTGTAGAAATGAGGGGAAGGAATGGTGTCTGCTTGGAAGGTGGCCTGGAATCAGGAGTGCACCTGAGAGCAGAAAAGAGTGAAAAGCTGTTTCCCAGTTCCTCCATCATTTATGAGAGTGTCCCAGGAGCTTGTGAATCAGCAGGGGAGGTTGTACAGCCCTGTGAGCAATGATCCTGCTGTCCTAGAGCTTTTCCTCTCCCTTGATGTGTCAGTCCTTTCCCCCTCTCACACAGGGGGCCAGCACAGCATCACTGCTGGTTTTTGCTGCCCTGTTTGTCCCTGCTGAGTTGTCTGTGCTGCCCACTCAGAGCTGGTCATGGTATTTGCAGCAGGAAAACCTTCCTCCCCTCACAATATCACTGTGATGGGTTTTTTTGGTACCCCACTGGCCAAGCTGTGTCTGGGTCAGGGTCAGGGCTGGCTCTGTGGTGGTGCTGTAGGGATTGGGCTCATCTGCTGCGTGTCTGGCTCCTGCTGCTGAAATGGTGTGAGTGGGCCTCTCAAAACCAAGTGTCAGCAAAATGTGCTTGTTTTCCTGCCATGTAGGGAAGAGTTTCTCCCTCCTGAGCAGGACTGGTGACGATGGTTGAAGTGCAGAAGCAGATCAGTGACCCCACAATGGTCTCCTCACAAAGCAGCCCTGGGAGAACATCTTGCCTTTCCCAAAATAGGGGCAGCTCGGGGTTCAGGGTCTCTGGGGAGGTGAGGGGAGAGCAGAGCTGCCTGTGGCATTCAGTACCAGATGCTTCATCCCTCACAAACTGCACTTCACCAAGGCACTCTGCAAACCCCTGCCTACCACGGGGTTCATTTGATAGAATAATTTTGGGATGCAGGTCTTGACTGAAACAGGAGCTGAGGAACTGAAACCCTGCCTGAGCCTTTAAAAGCTTGCTGGGAGCATCCCCGACTTAGCCTGTCTTTCCTTCTCCCTTCTCCAGTTTATTCCACACAAAGTAACTGTGCTTCAAAGGAAGCTGTGTGAATAAACACCCTGCAGTTAATTTCTTGCCTTCAATTGCCTGCTCATTTGTGGATGACATGTAACATAGTCTGAGTTATTCAAATCACAACGTAAACACCCTTTGCACAGCAGACACTGCTTCTGAGGCTTTTAATTGTGGTGTTTATATTTTGCAATGTGTTGGTTCCTGTCTCCTTTAGCTAATATTGAATGATCTAATCTGTGTCTCGTAAATGAATCTATTTTAGCTCCATTAGAATAACCCCTTAATTGAAGGCATACAGGCAGCCTGTGATGGGAGAAGCAATGCTAAACAGTAAATACAGCTAATGGGACCATTTACCGTGTGGGGATGCTCTTAGCTTTGATGATACCCTGATTAGCTCAGCTGCTGTGTTTGATTTTAATTGTAATCAGAATTAATTGGAGAGCGCTGCACAACGGCAGCCCTGCAACGGTGTTTCTATGTCTCAAAGAAAAAAAGCAAGTGTAAGCACCCATCCCAATTTAATGATTCTTGTTTTTTTTATTTTACAGAAAAATACTATGGAATTTTTTAGGAGAGAGGTAAGTAGGGCTGCCCTCACTTCTGGGTGTTCATCCTGTTAGAGTTGCCTACACCAGTGTGGCTCAAAGCCCTCTGTGCAGAGGGCTCTGAAAAGCAGAGTCCCTGCCCCATGGAGCTTTTATCAATGTAATTTCAGGACATTCCCTCCCACTGCAGGCAGCCAGCAGCTCTCCCAGTGACGGGAAGGCTCAGGCAAGGACAGACACCAGGGCTGAAATCCAATAGATCAGAATTAGTGGTGGGGAAATCACAGTGGCGCCAGTGCAGAGACAGCCAAGAATCAATGATAATTACATGCTAAATCATCCAGAGCATTTGTAGGTGCTGAGGATGGTAGCTATTATTCAATTTTTATATAACATGGGGAGTGCTTTTTAATTACTCACACACTGCAAAGTGCACTTCTGATGTTTGCAGTAAGCTCAGTGAAAACAGACATTTCACTGAGACAATTCAGGGGTTCTCTGGTTCCTTGGACATCCAGTAATTAGGGAAGAAGCAGTCCCTGCTGTAGTTAGCCTCAGTACCTGGGAGAGAACCTGTTTGAGGTCCAGCTAGGGCTAATCTTCAAACCTCCGTGCTCCTAACCATGGTAGTGTCTGATCCCCCTCAGATCATGTACTATCAGCAGGCCATCCTGAAGACCAGGGTGAAATCTTCTGTCTCTCTTGGAGGGTAAGTCCTGATTTCCTTCTGTCCACACATTAATTAGTCTTCAGTGCTTATCTCCTAATGAGCTGATGAAGCTGTCTGTTCTGGCAGCTGGTGACTCAGCCAGGGAATCCATGTGGTGGCCCAGTGCTGTCTGGGTTGTGTTGTTGTCTGGGTCAGGAGGCACGGGGCTGAGGAGGGATCAGAGTCCCAGGCAGGATGAAGAGGCTCCCTGGGAGCTTTGCTGCAGAGCAGCACCAGCCTCTGGGTTGAGATTCCCTCTGAAATCAGGAGATGCTGACAGTGCTCTGGGCCAGGCTGTGATGCCTGGACACAGCCCTGTAGCCTGGAGAGGATCCAGCAGTGTGTCTGTCCTTCAGGATGAGCAGCCAGCAGGACAGACTGACCCCCCCCCCCACTGGTCCCCACCTTGGGCTGGATTCCCCCCCGGGAGTGTCCCTGCCCCGTGGTGATGCTCACCGTCTGGTTTTTCTGTATTACAAAGGGGAACAGCCTCTCCATGAACATCCAAGCAATTAATTAGCAATTCCCCTTCCCAGTGGGAGTGTTTCCTGATCAGATCCTTGATGAAGCATCCAGCCATGGCATTAGGCATTGGTGTGTTTGCCAGAGGCATTTCTGCCTGGAACCTGCTGTGCTGACCAGGCACCTTGAGGTACAACCCAGAGCACCTGCCTGGTTTACACTGTCATTGCCATTAGAGATTCCTGTCACATCTGAGATAAACAAGGTGCTCAGGCCAGTTCCTTACAGAAGACAGTCTTAATGAATGAGATGGGTGGAAGAGAGAGTCTTCTGAGAGCCACAACTTGCAGCACACCAGGAGCTCTGCTCGTTTTGTCTGTCACCGACTCCCAGGTCACTTAAAACTCTCCTGCCTCAGTTCTCCAAACTGTGAGCTGGAGCTGGGGACACCTGGCTACTTCCCAGGAATTTTGTGGTGCTTAACTGTTTGGCAGTGGGGCTTTTCACTCATTAGTTCTGGTGGGATAATGCCTATCACCTAGATCAAAAACCCTCAGGAACTTGGGAACTCCGTGTCAGCTGCACAGTCAGGTCCAAATCAAATTATTAATGAGGATATGAGCAGCAGCTGGGCAGCATGCATGCTTCAGAGCATTGCAGTGATTTAGGAGAAGCTGCAAAGCACTTCCAGAGCACACAGCAGTGCTACCTGAGCTGACAGGTTCAGATTTGCTTGATCAGAATATATGGACTGGAGTGCCTGATGCAGGTGCTGGATGCCTTGGCATTCCCAGTGGGAAGGTAGGAGGGAGCAGCTGTGTGCCAGCCCTGTGCTTTGCTCTGTGCAGGAGCATTGTATAAGTGCAGGGTCTGTGCCAAGGTGCCTGTTAGCAATGGGCCCCTGGACACTGCACCCCAGCTCTGAGCACATGAAAGCACTTTGGCCTGGAAGGAATTTTAAATGCAGAAACCAGAGGATTTTTTTTCAAGAATGAAAAAGGGAGGCGGGAGCTAAAATTCCAGGACATTAGTGAAATCAGTTGTAATTAGAAGTCTGGCCAAGTTAGAAGGTAGGAGAAGTGTTTGTCTGGTTCCTGCTGGGAGAGAGACAGTTCTGCTTTGTGCCAAGCCCTCAGAGCCACTCGCAGAGGAATGAGCCCTGTGGTAGGTGATGGAGGAAAGGAGAAGCTGGGATGAGCCCTCAGTAATCTCTCACAGAGCTCCCTGAGTTCTCCCGTGGCCCATGGGAAGGCTGCAGAGAACCCACCTGAGTGAACACAACCCTTGTGTTCCTTTCCCTGGCCCTTTCCCCCCAGTATGATGCAGGATCAGGCCTTGGCCAGCTGGGTGCAGAAGGAGACAGGAACTGTCCGGGGGCTTAGTCCCACTTCTTGAAATGAAAAGGCAAAAGGAGGTAATGGAAGAGAGTCTTGCATCTCCTTGTATTTGAGCTGACAAATTCACTGCTTTGAAAGACAAGCAGGAGACTTCTGTTTGGGAAATGGAAAAGATTAACTGAGCTAATGAATCGATTTTCCTAGGAAGGCAGGGGCCACGTTCCAGATCCTTGTGCTGAGAGTCCTGCACCTCTGAGGACATCTGTAGTCTGTTACTTGGCTATAATGGGGCTGGCTGTAATTCTGGCTTCCAAATGAATATTTTGATTTTGGATTTGTTGCAGGGTTGTGAAGTACTCTGAGCAGTTCCTCTCCAATGATCCCATCCTGTCTGGATGTCTCCCCAGCAACCCCTGGATATCAGATGACCCTGAGTTCTGGGATCTCAATGCAAAGCTGTATGTATTTGTGTTGTTTTGCCAGCCTGTGGTTTACAGTGACCTTTATACTGATAGAAATCAGGAAAGGGAACCACTGATTTTCGTTGTGGTATCTGATCTCTGATCATGAGCAGAGAAGTGTTCCCTTTCCAGCTTGCCTTGAAACTTTGGGAGTACTCCATGCTGAACTCCCAGCACTGTCTCCTTCAACTGGAGCCTTCCTTAACATTACAGAAATTCCTGAGCTGATGATGGGAGTGCACTCAACCCCTGATGAGTGGGTCTGATCCTCCCCTTGGATGAGTAAAGCCCACTAGCGCAGGAATGGAATAGGACTAGTTCAGGGTTCAGCTGCTCCCCTGGGTCTTTGCTCACCCCTCAGGCTGCTTCCTTAGGAGAGGCTTTGGGTTGGAGGCACACACTCATGGTCCATCCCTTCTCTGAGGCCTCCCTTGGTTTTCCCTTTGGATAGGATTTGCTAATTACACCGTGGCATCTCGGGGCTTGGAGCATCCAACATCTTAGTGGTTCTGAGAGCAGCAATCCTGTTACAGACTGATTGTATCCCATTAGACATCCCCAGGGGATGCCTGCACTGAATGCCTTTATGAGAAGCAAAGCTCTGGGCAGCAGCCAGTGCCTCCTCCAGGATGGGACTGAGTCAAACCTCAGGGCAAGGCTGGGCTGTCGCTGTGAGAGCTGCATAAATCCCAGTTAAATCCTCATCCCGCTGCGGCCTGAGTTGTTTAATTACAACTTACTTAGTGGGTTGACTTCAGGAGCTCATTACACCACTCTGGAAAACAAGAGAATGCTGAGAAGTCCCTTGGCACTGCAGCAAAGGGCATTTTGGTTTTAATTAATCTGCTAATTAGAGAAACCGGCGTTGCTGTTTGTTTTGTCTCCGCGCAGGGTGGAAGTGCCCACCAGGATGCGCGTGGAGCGATGGGCCTTCAACTTCAGCGAGCTGATCCGGGACCCCAAAGGCCGCCAGAACTTCCAACTCTTCCTGAAGAAGGAGTTCAGCGGTGGGTGTGCAGTGTCTGTGGGCTGAGGTGACAGTGGCACAAGGTGCAGGCTGCTGGAGCTGTGCAGCCAGGGCAGGCGGTACCATCTAGTGGCACGGGACACGCGGTACAGCCCGGCATGTCCCCCCGCGGGGGATTGGCAGGGAGGGTTTAGATTGCATTTTAGGAAGGAATTCTCTCCTGGGAGGGTGGGGAGGCCCTGGCACAGGGTGCCCAGAGAAGCCGTGGCTACCCCTGGATCCCTGGAAGTGTCCAAGGCCAGGTTGGATGGGGCTTGGAGCACCTGGGATAGTGGAAGGCCCCTGCCCATGGCAGGGGTGGGATGAGATGGGCTTTAGGGTCCCTTCCACCCCAAAGCATTCCACAATTCTGTGACTGCTCCCAGAGAAGCTGGAACTCGCTGAGCTCACAAGTTCTTCGAGGTGTCAGCAGGCAGAGAACAGGGGAAAGCTGTTTTCCGCTTTCAGTCACTCAGGAATTGGAGAGACTGGTGTGGGGCCAACAAACTGTGCCAAACAAATCCAGGATTTAATAAATGGGATTGTGTTTTCCTCAGTCCCACCCTCTGCTGATTGTGTCCTTGTCATGCAGGAGAGAATCTGGGTTTCTGGGAAGCCTGTGAGGATCTCAAGTACGGAGACCAATCCAAGGTCAAAGAAAAAGCAGAAGAAATCTACAAGTGAGTGTGAAAATTTTCCACTCTTAAACTCTTTGTGTGTGAGTTCCATCACCTTCCACAGGTTCTCATTCTCCAAATGATTTATTCCTGAGACTTTTCCATGTAGGCTATTACCAAATATGGCTGTCTTTTGTCCCCACATAGGAAAGGAGCTTTTGGAGATGAAAGTAGAAGTGGGGTTTTTTAATATATTTACTTTCCCTCTCTGTTCTCTGTTACACTTCAGTCTTAGGATGTAATTTAAATATCAGTGTGGAATAGCAAAGTTCTTGAGGCTGCCACAAGCAAAGTAGGGAGAGGCTTTTTGCTTCCAGTGAGCTAAAATTTGGCTTATATTATGTGCAAGGGGAAGTGAGTGCACATCTCTGATTAAGAGGACATGGATTGCTCAAGATCAGGACAGCAAATTGCAGCAGGGAGCTGAAGGGACTTTTCCTTTCATGCATAGACAGGAATGTGTGAATTCTTCAGTTGCTAATGGCACTGCTGATTCCTCCTCCTGGCAGGCTCTTCCTGGCTCCAGGAGCAAGGCGCTGGATTAACATTGATGGCAAAACAATGGGCATCACAGTCAAGGGCCTGGAGCACCCTCATCGTTATGTTCTAGATGCTGCTCAGACCCACATTTACATGCTGATGAAAAAGGTTCGTTATTTGTTGCCGGAGCCTGAGGGGGATTCCAGCCCTCTGGGCCTTTCCTTTGTGTGCTATCAGCTGTCCCTTTCAAGGGGCCTTTGTTGGAAAATCCCTCAAATTTGCTGAGTTAAGCAAGTGCTGCTTCAGGCATTTGTATTTTGCTGCTGCTTCTTCCCTCTAAGGCATCCTGTCCCCAGGGTGGTGGGGGTCAGGTGGCTGCTGCAAGTCCTGCTTTTCAATTCCAGCTTGGGCACCAGCTCATGCACTGAGAGCAGCAGAACTGGACTGATTTTCATCCGTTGATGAAAAGTTTGGCTGCTGGAATACAAGCTCCTCACCTTGCGGTGACTCTGAGACCCTGCTGGCCCAGGCTGAGCTTCGTTCAGATCTTTTGATCTGGGTCTTACCTGTGAAGCTTTATTGTGAGATGGAAAATCCTGGGAATTTTACAGCAAGATGAAAGGATATTGGTTTAAATAGCTACATTTGCCTGAAAGATGCAAAGTCCCTTGGGCTGCTGGGGGAGATTATCCAGTTCCCAGCCTCCCTGGCTCCTGAGCAGCTGTATTTGGTGGTGATTTTAATAAGGGTGTTTGCAGCCCATAACTACCAGTTTCTCTTTTTTTCTCCTAGTAGGACTCCTATGGCCGCTATTTAAAGTCTCCAATATACAAGGAAATGCTGGCCAAGGCTGTTGTGCCACAAGAGGGTGTCAAAAAAAGGCAAGTGAAACTGGCTGTAATTGTGGGGTTTGTTTTTCTTGTTGTAGCAAGGGTAGAAAAAGTCCAAGTTGCAGCAAAATTACTATGATTTAGATGTTCTCTTAATTAAATAAAATTTTGTGCTGAGAAGATGCTTTGCTTTGGGACTGATGGTGCTGTTTATTCATGAGCCCTTTGCAAGTGGCTTGTGAACAGTCAGAATGGAGTTGCTGATTGCTCAGCTGCCTTCTCTGTTGGGTCTGTTGAGAAGGGCTATGATTGTTGAATTAATTAATAGCTCTTCTTCTGGAAGGAGAGGGCTGTGTCCTGGGCATGGGAAAACTCCTGCCCACAAAACACTGCCTGCCAGAGCAGAGACAGACCCAAGGTTTAGGGTAATCCATGGGATCTGCTCAGCTCTACCTGGACAAAGCCGCTCACCCCCGGTGTGAGGGAAGGTGGCAGGCATGTGGGAACAAGCAGCACCTTGTGAGTGACAGCTGGCACAAGGTGGATGGCCTTGGAAATGGCTTTTTCTCAGCAAGACGAAGGTTATACAGCAAATTCAGGCCATTTGAACTGCAACTGCTCTTAAAGCTGCAGTGTCAGACTGGGTGGTGTTTGTTTCTCTGTTCCTCTTCCACTCATCAACCTAGCAGGCAAGAAAGAGGAATTGTGGATTTTCACACTGGTTATTTCATCTAAAGCCTGTTTCAAGTCAGTGGAAAATGTTCTGCTGCTGGCTGGCCGGGGATTTGGTCAGGTTTTCTGGGAGCCACACATCACACGGTCACCAGCAGATGCTGGTTGATCCCAGTGATCCTGCCTTCGTGTTTGTCAGTGCTTGTTCTGGATCCCCCCAAACCTCAGCATCCCATTAACCCAGAGCTGGTGCCTCATCCAGAGGTGGGACTTGTTTCCACTGCTGGGGAAGTGGCTTTGCTGAAGCAGGTAGTGGGTGTTTTTTGGGGGCGTCACAGACACCAGAAACACCCATACTCGTCCCTGGGTTGATCTTCCTGAGGGCACTAGAGAAAATTCCAGGGATGGGAGTTGTTTGGCTTCACACTGAGTGTGAATTATGTGCAAACACAACAACAGGAGTGATGTGGGTGGGCCCTGGAGTCCCTCAGGAGCAGCACCTCGACACTTTCAGCAGTTCCATAGCTCATGTGTGACACTGAGTCACCCAGTCCTGCTTTAAAGCACTTTGCACTCCTTTGGCCATCTCTGTGTCTGAGCTTGTCCTCCTGGGTAACTGTCCTTCCCCAGGGGGAGGTTTTGGTGCCCTTGTCCTCACTAACTGCCCTCTCCTTCCCCCGTCTCTCTGCCCAGCACGGGTTTGTTCGGACGCCGCCACCTCCGCTCCAGCCCCAGCCCCATCATCCTGAGGCAGCAGGAGGAAGAGGCCAAAGCCAGAGAAGCCGCCAACACCGTGGATATCACGCAGGTCATGAGCAAGCTGGATCGCAGGAACCAGCTGCAGAAGGAAGCTCCTCCCAAGTAGGCTCTGAGCCCCGCAGGGAAAAGACAAGGCGAGGCTGGTGTTGAGCTTCGTCTCCCCTTCCTGAAGGTGTCAGTGCTGCTTTAGGTTTCCCGGGCCGGCTCTGCCCTCAGCCAGCTTCCCGCGCGTTGCCATGGCTTCTGGAGAGCAGATGTCACTTCCCGGCACGCCAGGCAGGGAGTGCTGGCACAGTGCTGCTGTGCCAGGCTCGGGGTGCAGCACCCGGCCCCCTCCCCGCACACCTGGCAGGGGAGATGCCTTCAGCTCCCCGACATCCCCCGGGAGGCTGCAGAGCCCGGCTGCCTCTCCCTGCATCCTGCTCCTCCAGGAGGAGGTGTCACAAGGCAGGGGAAGGCTTTGCCCCAGAGCTTCGGGTTCAGACAAGCCTTCCTTGGAGCAGAGGGGGCTGACCCCGCGGGCAGCAGGGCGAGGTGACTCAGCTCAGAGTGTCCCTGCTGGCCTCCATCCCCTCGGGGGCTGGGCACCCTCCCAAGGGGTGCATCTGGCAGCCTCTGCGAGGAGCACACCCCCCACCCTGCACCTCCAGCCAGCACAGTGGGGCCACGGGCACAAGAGCTGCGTGTGGGAGCAGTAGCACGAGCACTTCTTGAAGGTTACCTGACCGTCTGAATTTGAACGACACTCCCACAGCCCCTGGCACGCTGGAGATGATCAGCAGGAAGCTCTGCTCCGCTCTCCCCGTGACTCCTGTGCCCTGAGCTGGGTGTGCAGGTGCAGAGCTGCCCCTTGCCAGAGCCCGCACAAGGCCAAGAGAGATTTTATCAAATCCTTCCCACCTCTTGTCTTGTCTTTTTCCTGCTCTTCTATTTTCTGTTGTTAAAAACCCAACAGGAGGTAGCTGCAGTTGTCGATAGCTTGTAGCCCAGAGGCAAGGGAGAACAAGGTTGAGGTGTTAAGAACTGATTTCAACTTTAAGTAGTATTTTCTTTTTCATTTGCTCTGTCTCTTTTGCTCCGTAGAATGAGGCAAGCTAAAATACTACATTAGTGCTAAAGAGCTCAGGGAGATTCCAGGCCTTGCTGGGAAAGCCCAGCATGCCTGGACCAGGCCAGTGATTACCAGAAATGTGAAGATTCCTGCAAATTCCAGTAAAAGGAACTGAAGGGGCAGAAAAGCTTCCTTGTTTGTTTGAATTTAAGGGAAGCAGAGGAACTGGGTGGAAGCACTGAGGTCTGGGAAGCTGCCTCTCTCCAGTTCACATTGTCCATCCCCTTTTAATACTGGTAGGATTTTACAGAAAATGAGAGATCATAGAATCCCAGAATGGTTTGGATTGTAAGAGACTTAAATCTCATCTCATTCCACCGCCTGCCGTGGGCAGGGACAACTTCCACTGTCCCAGGGTGCTCAGAGCTCCATCCAGCCTGGCCTTGAACACTCCAGGGATGGGGCAGCTTCTGGGAAAAGCTGGCAGGGAGTGGGAGCCCTCAGATAATGGGGTGCATGCAGGCCCTTGGAGCCCTGGAGGGTCCTTGCAGGGCAGCTCCCCGTGAACAAGGGACAGTCAGGATGTCACTGTGTGCCCAACTGCTCTGACAGTGACTCTGGCCCTCCCTGTGTGTGCCATCAGAGGCAGGATCAGGGCTGGACACTGATCTGGTGCCACTCCTCTCCTCCACTTGGGGCTGAGCCAGGGAGATTGTCCTGCCCTTCCTTAACCTATCAGTGATCAACATCCTTAGAGGAATTCAAACTGAGTTACCCCAGACTTCCACTCTGATGTCTGTGCTGGGTCTCTGTTGTTACCCCTGCTGGCAGCAAAGGCACATTCTGCACTGTTGTACAGAGGAGCAGGCTCAGGCTGCCTTTTTAAAAAATTCTGCTTAAAACCCCAAGGCTTTGTTACATCAGGTGCTGAGCACCCTCAACCTATTTTGACATCAGAGCACTGAAAGACACTCCAGAACCTGGCAGGGTTGGCCCAAAGCTACTTGGCTGTGATGAACTCTACATTCTCTCTAGAGTTTGTGTAACATGGAGCACTGAGCATGTTAGGATTGCCAGTATGTAGTAACATGTGGAAGATCAAGTCAGGGTATAAATAATAAATAACAAATCTGTGTGTTCCCGTCAGTCCCTCTGATTCTACTTCTATTTTGTCTGCTGCATTGCTTGTTATGTTCTCTGTATCCATTCCTTTCTCTGATTTTTCATCATCTCTGCTTGGCATCGCTGCTCCCCTCCCATGGGTTCGTGCTGCATGCTTGGGAGTCACTGTGCTTGTGGGACTCCAGTTACTGCATGTGGAACAAACCCCCATCCTTCACACACAGGCAGGAGCTGTCTGTGCCCTGCCGCAGGCTGATGGAGCTGGCACAGCCCAGCCTTCTGCTCCTCATCCTCTGCTGCTCAGTCCCCGAAGAGGAAGGTTGCCTGGTACAAGCTGGACTTCACTTTGTGCCACCCAAGAAATTGTTTGTTTCCATGTCTTGTTTCATTTTTTGGCCATGGCTTCCATGCATTCATCTGTCTAATAAAAATAAATGTAGAAAATGGAAAAAGAACCGAGTTCATCCTTCTCTGTTGTGTCTCAGTGTGTTCATCCTTCACTGTGCCATCCCTGCATGTGTGTGTACATGTCCTGTGCATGCCCCTGCTCTCAGCTCCTCTCCTTGGACACTTGAGCTGCATTTCATTCCTGCTGGGAGTGAGTCCTTGGGAAATGGGAGGAGACCTGGCATGCAGCATGTGCTGTCCTTGTCCAGTCTGTGCTTGGGCTTGTCCTGAGGGCTGATTGAGCTGTGCTGGGGCCTTCACAGCCCCAGCCAGGGACACTGGGGGCTTCAGCATGAGATGTGAGTGGTACTAGGAGCCGTCAGGGCTGGGGCTCAGGGTCTGTTCCTGGCCCCGGCTGGTGCCGTGGGTGTGACTTGGTTGTGCTGTTCATAACCAAGATCACATTCCCGGGATGACAGCCTCCTCCGTGCCTGCAGCTAATCGTTGTGAGGAATGAGACAAGCTGGTGTCTCCTCCAGCATCCCGGCGGGTGTGGGGCTGGATCTGTCAGCACCCGCTGGGGCTGCGGCAGCAATAACCCCGCAGGCAAGTTGTGACACCTCCGCGCTCCGGCGGTGGGAGGGCAGGGAAGGGGACAGAGCTGCGGGAGAGGGGGACACTGGCATAGGCCCGGCTGGGGTGGCTGTCGCCGCCTCCCAGCTGAGCCCTTCTCTCCTGGCAGCACCAAAGGAGGAGAGGGATTATCTTCCTGATGAAGCCTGGGGACACCACCCTGGGTGTCACGCCCAGACCTGACCGAGCCTCTCTCCTTTTCCTCCCCACAGCCAGGCCACCTCGCGTCCTGCGCCCCTCGCCCGGCTGCCCACGCTGGCCCCAGCACCCCGGCATCGCCACCAGCCGTCCCCCAGGCCCTGCCTCCCGTGTCCCCCGGGCCCCCAGCCCTGCCGCACGGCACCGCCTGCCCCTCGCCCATCAGCCTGGCCCTGGACAGCACCGCGGGCACCCAGCTGGACCCCCGGGCGTCCAGCCCCGGCCCCTGCCCGTCCAGCAGCAGGAGGTCCCGCCTGGCTGCCCGGTCCTGGGGCCGGTTCCTCAGGAGGGGCTGCTGGACCTCGCCCACCCTGGCCACGCTGTCGCCCCGGTGCCCGGCTGTGCCCCACGGGAAAGTGCAGCCGCTGGGCGGGCGGGAGCGGCGGCTGCGGCCGGACACCAGGACGGTCAGCAGGTGAGCACCGCACGGACACCTGGACACCCACCCTGGAGAGGGCTCAGCTCCGGGATCGGTCCGGTTTGGGGTTAGCCAGAGGGAGAGGCCTCTGAGAACCCGTCTGACAGTCGCCTTTCCCACACTTGCACCAAAGCCCAGACTCTGGAAGCGTCTCTTCCCTGTCTCCACTCCTGCAGTTTCCCGATGGGAACAGGCCAGGAGCCCATGCTGGCAGTGCCTCTGCTATTCTCACACCTCCTGTTCAGGGTGCAAAACCCCAGGTTTTACTTTTAATCCGTGAATTTGGAAAACCTCCGTGTTCTTGAACACTGGTTCAGGTTTGGTTTAGTGATTTCAAGTCAGAGGAGACACAAAAGTGACAAGGGAGGGGAAATCTTGAGAGAGAGTCGCTAAGTGTTTGTTGTTCCAGGGCAGGACGGGTGAGATGGGGAATTTTTGCCTTGAAAGGCTGCCCCTGCAGTAACCAAGCCCTGGCCATGTCCCTCACTAGGAGCAGCATGTCCCTGATCTCGTTTAACCCACCTCTGCTGCTGGCCGAGTGGATGAGTCCACATTATAAATTCCAAAGCGCAAACCTGAGGGCTCCTGCTCCACCTGGCTCTGCGCTCCGGAGCTCTGTCACACGGCGCTGCAGCTTCAAACGGGTGGCAGTGCACATTCCCTTCGTCCTCCCTCTCTATGGGCTTGTGCCCGGGAGTTTTGCTTTGGGATTTGGGGCTCGAACAGTGGAAATCTCAAAGCCGAGCTCGTTTGCCGCCTCGGAGCACATCAAAAAGCGCCGTGTGTGTGATGAGTTTCTCTTTCCCAACACAGCTTCTTCCAAGTCAAAACGGCCGCGCCTTCGGACAGCCGAGCCCGCCCCGGGGGCTGCGGGCCTGGAGAGGACAGACACCACCGAGCTCGGAAGGGCTCTGCAAAGGAGTTGATCTGCCCCTGGGAGACCCCCACGGAGGAGGGGAGAGCGGGGTAACCCCGACATGGATGCTGCTCCCAGGCCTGAGACCGCAGTGTTTGCCGTGGGTGGCTCAGCACAGGGACCGTGCTGTTGGAGAAGTGTGTTAGAGCCATCCTCCAGCGCCAGGGACACTCAGAGCACCACAGCCACAGATAAACACCCCCTGGTGTGCCCAGCTGTTTGTGATCCAAGAGCTCCAAGCGTTTCTGGACTGGTTTTCTTTCCTATCTTTGGTGTATTCAGTTCTGCTCATGACAAACTTGTCGATAAACGAGCCTGGTTTCATGCCTTGGAGCAGATGGAGGATGTGTGGGTGATGTCCTGGGAAACGGTGTCTTATCGGAGTTTCTGGCTTGGCCATGAGGTGTCAGCACACTGAACACAGCACAGCTGGAGCAGGGCTGGCAGGGGGTTGTCAGAGCAGGGCTCAGGCTTCAGTGCCAAAACTGGGCCGTGCTTGTGTCCCCCAGCCTGGACCCATCTCCTATTAATTTACAATTTCCAAATTTTAAAGCATGCTGATTGAGAGACAGCTGATTGCTGGGGGAAGTGGAGTGCCCCTCAAGAGCAGCTGTGTGCTGAGTGGCAAAGCATCATTCCTTCACCCAAACCAAAACTGCTCCCAGAGGCATCAAGGAGTGCAGAGCCCTCCTGCATTAGCTCCAGCTTCCCAGTGCATGGGTTTGAAACCATGGCTCGACCTGGGAACACCTGGGGAGATCCAAGCCAAACTCCTGTTGGTGTTTTGGGCCCCTCCAAGCAGGGATTGATGCATTGCCACAGCCTGTGCTGATACTGTGAGAGTGTTGGACTGCTGCCTTCCTTGTGTCAGTGTTTGAAGGTGGTTGTTTTATTCCCTGGAGGAATTTCCTTGGTGTGTGTTCTGTGGGTCCCTGTTCTGTACCTTGGCCGTGACCTGTGACTTCTGATGTGCTGTTTTGTACTTTCTGATTATAAATGGAGTTTTTCCTGTGTGGCTGGTGTGGTTCCACATGCTCAGTCCTGCTGTGGGATGTTAATCTCTCCTCACACACCCCCACTGCTCCCCATTTCCCCCAGGTCTGAGCTGACACTTCCCATCACAGGGCAGTTTGGGAAAATCTAGAGGCTGCTTCTGTCTCCAAAGAGTCTTTCGCAGGGGAGCCAAGGGTTGGGCAGGAGGCTGCTGGCCCTCACTGCCCGTGGTGCTCCTCTTGTACAAACACACGTTGGCTCTCGATGGCTTTGCTCTGTCAGAGGGACCTGGTCCTGCTCTGCAGTCACCGAGAGTGACACCTGTTACTGATGAGAGACAAATCTGGTGTCTTCTGCAATTTTTGTGTGAACGTTGTTAACTCAGCCAGTCCTGGCAGGACACTGGTGATGTATAATCCAGGAAACACAACAGGAATGCATCGTGATGTGTCAGAGAAAATAATATAGTATTTAATGTCATGTACATACCATAAGAGCCATCCTACTGTAAATATTTCTCTCATTGGTTTGGGGCTTCTCTTGGGAACCTCCTTGCCTTTGAATACTCCTCATGCTCATCTGCACCAGAAAAAGGAGTTCAGATGCAAAACTGCTGCTCTTTCAGGGCTGGGACACCCGGTGCAGCAACATCAAGGCAGGTACACACCTATCCCAGAGGCCAGCACTGGGAGTTCCCAACATTTATCCCTTCAGGGCACTGCTTTTTATTCCCAATACCTTCCAAATATCTTTTCCCCCAATATCCTTCAACTACAGCTCATTTCCCTGGGGGCACAAGGCGCTGCCCTGTGCATCTCAAGCCCTTGCCCGGCCCTCCTCCCTTTGCTTTGGCTCCCCCGGGTGCCTGCTGGCTGCAGGTTGGAAATGACAGCTCCAGAGGCCCCGGCTCGCTCCTGCCACCGCGCTGTGCTCGCACGGTGACATCTGAGGCTGTGTCCCCCGCTGGAGGCCCGGCGTGCCGGAGTCGGGAGCGCTTTCAGCTCTGGCACTTCAAATCCCCTCGCTGTGCAGAGCCCACTTATCGCTGCCTGGAGTCACCTGCAGGAATTAGCTCGCTGCAGCAACTTAGACATCCAAGGTATCCCGGTAACGTGAGGGATGTGTAAGGTTAATGACTGGAAAAAGTGATCGCTCCCTGTGGGCAGTTTCTCAGAAAACTCCCTGCTGCTTGGCTGCCAGAAGAAAGGAGATTCCAGCAGCAGCAGCGGCGAGGGAGCCCCGTGTCCCCCGCAGAGGCTCCTCTCTCGCACCTCCCAGGGCTGCACAGACCCTCCCACTCCGGCTCCTCGGTGCTGGAGGAGCTCCCACGCTCCAGGTGCTGCAGGATGGGCTGCAGTTGTCCAGCTCTGGATATTCACAGAATGAACTTGGAAGGGAGATTCTTATCCGAGTGGTTCTCCAAGTGCTCCACTCCCAGGTGTGGAGGTCCCACACCCACTGTGGGATGGGCTCCTCCAGGTTCCTTCACTCAGGCTCACCCACAGCTGCTGGGATTTGTTGTCTGCACCAGCCTGGAAAACAAGAGCAGCTTCTGGGGTTCCCCCGCACCTCCATGAGGGCTCTTCCCAGGCTGCCTCAGCCACCAACCTCAAGGGGACACTGTTGGGATAGGATGGGAACGAGTCCCACGCTGGTGACCTTCATCCTTCTCTGGAGGGATGGGGCTGCCAGTTTTGGGGTCACAGCCTGTGCTGGGGAGGAGAGCTGTGTGTGGGAGCACGGCCAGCTCGAAGAACCTGGTTAAAGTCTCCAGATTAAGGATCTGTTTTCCAGGCATCTCTCAAATCTCCCTTCAAGCCTGACATTTCCCTCTCCTCTCCAGCTGGGCCACATGGCCAGAACACCGAGGGGGTGTTTCTTCCCTGGGGTCTGGGACTGTGCATTGCTCAAGTCTCATTAATTTAAAAATGGAACAAAGAATGCTCAGCATCCAGCAGGATCAGGCCTCGGGAGCAGGAAGTACCAGCTGGCCCGGGAGAGGGCTGGTTCCCATGGGATTCCCAGTGTGGTTTTGGCAGGCGGCGTGGTTGGGATGGTTCCGCAAGCAGGCTCTTCCTGCCTGGAATGCCAGCCCTGGAAGAACAGCTGACTCAGAGCGTGACAGCTCCTCACAGCATCTTCTCCTGAAAGGAGCTGTCAGGGAGGGCTCCTGACACCGCTCCCTCTACATTTTGTGCGGGTGGCTTGAAAGCCAAGCTGTAAACCGAGCCCACGTCATGGTGCTCTTGGAAACGCCTGCCCGTGGGTGGAATTCACCTCTGAGCACCGCCCGGCAGCCCACCCCGCTCCCAGAATAGGATGTCAGCACAGACCAAGTGCTTCGTGCTGCATCCACCCCAACATCTGAATATCTGAGTTGTGATAAACACACGATGAAAGAATCACCATGACTTGGCTCTTTGGGGTGCAGGACAAATGCAGTCACGGAATAATTTTCCCCTTGCCACGAGGGATATGTTTTATGCATTTTGCAATTCACCTGGCCCAGAAGCAGAGGTGAGCACCTCACAGGATCCCTGTCAGTCAGAGGTTCCCAGATCTGTTCTGCACCACACTAAAGAGGAAGAGATAAGCTCTTGCAAGTCAGTTTACTTTTTAAAATTCATGTTGCCATAGCAGCTCAGCACACTGTCTCAAGTCCTCCTTCTTGCAAAACTTTGATCACCATGAAAACAGAATTATGTTGTTCTCCAACACATTCTACACATAAATATATTGAAGTTCCCATAGTTCATACCTCAACACCTCTGCAAAGACCTCTTTTATTTCTTGCTCACAAAGAATTTCTCTGGCCAGAGGTCAGTGCTTTAAAGCTTGGTTTAAAGGCATCTCCTCAGCACCTTTGTGGTCCTGCTGCCTGTGTTCCCAGCCAAGGTTCTGGTTCCAGTGGTTTCTAACACATTCTGGTGCACCACAGCGCTGAGCCCAGCCACCAACTGCTGTCCCCAGGATTGCAGGGATACCCTCCTCCCTTGGCTCTGCTCCAGCCTCTTCCCTGAAGTATCAAAAGAGCACAAATCCCACTGAAATATCCACTCATTTGTTGTTATCCAAGGGAAGCACTGAGCTGTGTTATCTCCTCTAGTCCCATCATGCTGGATTCCCTCTGCCCCCAGGGAAGGAGTCTGTCACCCGTCTTGGGATGAGATGGATCAGCTGTGGGAATGGTTTATTATTGGCTCTAGGGGATGAACTCTAGGCTGGACAAGAGTTCTGTGTGGGTAGGGTTTGGTGACAGCTCTGGGTGGGATCACCTGACACCAGTGGCTTTAATGAGAGTTTCTGCATCCAGCACCAGTGTGCAGGCACCTGCTGCAGCTCCAGGGGCTGTGGTCTCTGCAAGCTCTGCTTTCAGCCTCAGGAGTCCTGGATCATGGAATGCTTTGGGTTGGAAGTGACCTTAAAGCCCATCCAGTTCCATAAGGACACCTTGCACTATCCCAGGGTGCTCCAACCTGGCCTTGGACACTTCCAGGGATCCAGGGGCAGCCACAGCTTCTCTGGGCACCCTGTGCCAGGGCCTCCCCACCCTCACAGGGAAGGATTTTTCCTCAGTATCCCATCCATCCCTGCCTTCTGGCAGTGGGAAACCATTCCCTTTGTCCTGTTACTACTTGCTCTTGTAAATACTCTCCCTCCACCTTTCTTGTCAGATGTCCCATTTTCCCAGCTGCATTCACCAGCAATGCTGGAAAAGACCAAGGGAAAAAAAAAAAAAAAAAAAAAGGAAATTAGGCTAAATAGAGACAAATTTGGAATAAGAGCCTACACATTCATTTGATTAAACAGCTCATTACCCCAAGCCCCCCTTTTGCTGTTGTTGTTCTCGTGAATCCACCTCCTCACACAGAGAAGACCCTCCCAGACCAGGACTGGGAAAGGTCAGTGGAATTTTTATTAATACTCACAGTCAGACTTCTTCCAGTCGGCTTTCTCCCCCCCCAATAACTGAAGGGAAAAAAAAAAGAAGAAGAAGAGGAAGAAAAAATTGGGGTAAAAGTTGAAGAACACTTTAATTTATAAGAAAAAGAACTAAATAATTGATGTAGTCATGGTGCCAAAGGTAATTTCTGCTGCTCCCTCTATCTCACAAAGACATTTAGCATTGATTGAGATCAAAGTATCAAAAACCCCTGCTGCTGAGCTGAAAGGCAAAACTTTCGGCTGCCTTTCTCCGCTCTAATAATATCGTCTTTATGTAGTTAATAAACTGCACACTTCAGTCAAACTATATCATTACAGAAGACTTAGGGAGCTAATAATTTAAAAGCAAAGAATTGCCTCTGTTCTTCGCTTTGAACTAAACAACATTCTGTTGAATGAGGGGGACATCAAAGCTTTGTTACTATTACCAATGTGGCTGGAGCATAGGGCCGCACAGAGTGTGTACTTCAGTCATCAAGAGAAAAAAAAAAGATTAAAGATATTGGCTTATCAACCCACAGGCAGAACCAGGTGTTTTCTTTTCTACTGTGCAAGCATCAGGTGGTTTGCTTATCAATGAGTTTTCTTGTTAAATAGATGTACATGACTTAGGTTGATCCCGCCGATCCCGTGGCCCTTTTCTTTCCTGAGCCATCTTTGAAAAAGTTGGGCTCTGGGGATGTTTGTTTGCGGGAGGACGCTTTAATTGGGCCTTTTGTCCAGGGCCAGCTCCTGTTCCTGCTCCGCTGTCACTCCCCTGTCGTGCCAGGTCCCTCCCTGCTCCCTCCTTCCCCCCCTCCCATGTGCCATGGGGCAGCCCCCACATGAGGGGCAGCCTCATCCTCTGGGGATGCACCAGGGTGGGGTTAGATTAGATATTATGACAAATTTTTCATGGGAAGGGTTCTAAAGCATGGAACAGACTGCCCAAGGTAGACAGACAGTCACCACCCCTGGAAGTAGAGTCACCACAGAGTGACTGATGGAGTCACCATCCCTGGAAGTGTTCAAAAACCACGTGGATGTGGCACCTGGGGACAGGGGTTAGTGGTGGTCCTGGGTCATGGTTGGACTTGATGATCCTAAAGGTCTTTTCCAACTGTAATGACTCCATGGTTCACCCCCCCACCTGCCATCCCATCCCCACCACTTCAGCTCCTCCCTGGCAGAGCTGGCTCTGCTCTCCCAGGGCAGAACTGTGTCCTGGCCACCCAGGAGGAGCCTCTGGCATGGCTGGGAGTGAGGAAGGCACCGCCCTGCTCCTTCCTCTCTGTATGGGGAGGACAGGGAGCGCCTGGGTCCTGCTGCTGCCTTCTCCAAGAGCTGCTTCTTCCCCCTCTCACCCACCATGCAGCAGCCTGGGGAGCTCTGGCACTGCCAGGAGTGGGTGTCCATGGAGGGTTTGAGTGTGGAGATCCTGAACTCTTTGATGGGTGTGGGAATCACTTGTGTTCATCCCAGCAATGCTTCTTTGCCAGAAGTTTTTTCTCCAAGTATGGCCATGGGGGACAGAGGGGCTTTCATTATCAGTCCCACTGAAACATAGAGCTTTTCCTGGGACATTGGGCAGGATCAGTAAAACCAGTCCAAGGAGCCTTCAGGAGCTTTCCTCTCATCCATGCCTTCCCTGCGTGGCCACATCTGCCCATGTGTGTCTGGGTCTGAGGTCTGACTCCAGACTGGAATTTCTGTGGTTTTTGACTGGAAACCCTTGAATGTGGGGCTGTAGTGTGAGCCCGGAGGCCTCACCAGCACAAACCAGGTCAGCCATGGGGCCAGGGAGCCTCTAAACCCCCCTGCTCTGGTCTCCCGGGCTGGATGGGTCCCTGGATTCTCCAGACAGGCCTGGGAGCTGGCAATGTGGTGTGGGCTCTATTATGGGATACTTGCACTTTCTAAATGCCGCTTTTCATTTGCATCAAAAACTCTCCTTGGTTCTTGGCAGTCTGGGTCTCATCCCCTATTAAAGACTGGAATTTAAAAAAGCAGAATGGCTTATTTCAAAGTAACAATTCGAGTGCTTTTTGAAATGCTGTCCTTATTCAAAACCACTTAAATTTATACATATTTCTAAGTCGTTATTATCCTCAGAGGCTGAACCAATTTGGGTCTTGGTTTGTCCGAGTGTTCTCCTGGATTTCTGTGTCAGAAAGTTGAGCTGCCATGTGAGCGGATCGGACGTTAACCACAGGTAACAAATGGTTTCCTGGGAATTATTGCTGAATTGTTCTTTAAAATACTTTGCAAAGCCTGTTACTACGAGGAGAAAAATCGTAACAAAAGGACTTTGGGAAAGGGATGATCTGATTTTATCCAGTCAAGGAGCAGGAGTGTGTGCCTGAGCATACTTGTAGACATGTGTGCACGGGTGTTCTTTTGGGGACTTGGCTCTTTTCTCAGTGGAATTGGCTTTGCCCTGCCTTGAGAGTGAGATTTTAGACCTGCTGGGGGCTCTTTTTGCCTTTAATTTTGACAAGATTAGAGCAGTATTGTAATGATGTGACCAGAGAGGAGCTTGTCCATCACAGATACCATGTGCAGGCCATGTGTGTTGTGTGAGGACAGAAATAATCAAATGGGGAGGTGGGAAAAGGTCTTGTAGCCTCTCTGGTTCAGCCAGCACATGGTTCACATGCAGACATGGAGCCACAGCTCTCCAAACTGCTCACTGAGATGTTGTTCTCATCTGCCAGGGAGGCTTTGAGCTGCTCTGAGCTCGTCAGACTGATGCCATCCTGGAGTGTGTCACACCTCAATCAACCTGGTTGTCCCTCAGTGGCAACCTTTGAGCCAAAGGGGACCCTGGTGTCTTCTGCTTGACTTATTTGGGCTTTCACTGATCACGCAATCACAGAATCATCGAGGTGAGAAGAGACCTTCAGGATCATCCAGTCCCACCATCACCCTGACACCACCATAATCATCCCTAAACCACAACCCCAAGTGCCACATCCAGATGCCTCTTGCGCACTTCCACGGTGACTCCACCATCCCAATGCCTGGCCACTGACGGGGTCTGTTGGACACAACACCCAAGATCTGCACCCAGAAATCAGCATGAGGTGGGTTGTATTGGATACAACCTTCAGGGCAAAGTGCTTAAAGCAAATCCTAGAGCCCAGTGTCTGCCTGGCTGTCCATCTGTCTGTCTGCCTGGCTGTCCATCTGTCTGTCTGCCTGTCTCTCTCCAGGGAAACTCATCCCTGGAGTCGCTGTTTCTGCAGGATTTGTTCACAACAGTGCTGGAGTGAGGAGAGAGGTTCTGGCTGGACAGAGCTGCAGAGCTGGAGCCAAGCTTTGCAAGATGTGGTAACACAAAGATAATAAAGCGCCTCCGATGGAGTGCAAGGCAGAGGGAAGCTGTCTTTAGCCTTTACCAAAACCACTGTCAGTCCTTTGCCTTTGCACAGCACAGCTCTAGCAAAGCTAATTGGGTTAGTGCCTTGCAGGGGGTTCTCAGTGTCTGCAGGAGATGGGCTGCTGCAAACACCTTCCCCTTCAAGGCACACAGCGTTGCCTTTTTCACACCACAGCTCTCTCCCTGGCTTCTGTTCTCGAAAAGCAAAAGTCCCAGGCTGTTCTTCAGTATCAGCCATTACAGTGTTTCAGCTCTTTCCTCCCAGCCATTTTCAAATGTTCAACTTAAAAGGAAAATGTTTCATTTTAGGCCAAATCCCCCCCTCCTCTCCCTTTTCCCTCTCTTCTCCTTCGTCCCCCCCTCCCCCCCCCCCCCCCTTTTCTCTGGAAGAAGAACAAAGTCATTCAAATCAGGAAGCTGAGGAACTCCATGTATACTTTCCACTGGGACCTCAATCCCTACTGGTTTGGCATGATTTGATTGAAGTGTAATTTAATCCTTCATCATTTGTCATAATGTCATTTATATATAAAAACAACACTGCATCCAAACTTCAGATCAGCACCGAGGAGCTCTCCAGGAGGGATGGGAAGGGGCTGAGGAGCAGCCTCTGCTGATGGAGAGGGGGGTGAGGAGCTGGCAGGCAGTGTCCCCGTCTCTGGGCATGTCATGGTGAAGGCAGGTCACATCGTGTTAGAGGAGAAGGGTTTGAATTTGCAGGGAAGTGAAGGGGTGGCTGTGAGCACATCTGTGTGAAAGGGTTCAGGTTGGGTGGGGGAAGTACCTGGGCAGAGGTGAACAGCCTGGGTTTCAGCGTGGGCCAGAGACTGGGCTGTGTTTGCTCTGGAAAGTGTAGTGATGATGGTGTCACTGCCTCTGTCACCAGCTGGAGCCAGAAGCCTGCACTCCTCAAACCTCAGCTCTTTTTGTGGTAGAAGGGAAAAAAAGGGAACAGCTTTTCATGGTAGGAAATTTCTTCCCAGCCTTGCTCTGACACCATGTTGAGGTTTCCTCCATCCCCTCCTCTTCAGAGTGACCTCTGTGTTGTTGCTGTTCACCTCCAGGTGCCAGGGTTGGGGCTGGAGCAGGTTTTTGTCACCAAGTTCCTCTCCCGGAGCCTGTGGGTGAGGGAGCACGAGCACCAGACTCATCTCAGGGCTGTAGGAAGCTGAGTCTTCATCCTTTGCGTTGAATGTTTAGCTAAGCACAGTTAGAATGCCAACCACCTTCATCCAGGAGAGGACACCTGGGAGAGGACAGGCGGGGATGCAGTGCAGGCTTCAGAGGCCTGGTGGCTCCTGCTGGTTTTGGACTTGCTGCTCACATGGTGACCACAGACCAAGCCCTGCCTGGTCTGCCCTGTGGAAGCTCTTCCCACTCCAGTGTTTCCTCTGTGCAAAGGGGGCTCCTGGATGGGCAGGAGGCTGGTGGAGGGGCAGGTTCATCCCTGTGTTGTTGCTCCTGTTCTTCCTCCCTGCAGCTCCCACAGAATAAAAGCATCTTCTGAAGCTTTGGTGCAATATTGGACCAAAACCCAGCCCAGGGGTAGCTGAGAGGTGTAAGGAAAGCTCTGCCCTGGAAAGCCCCAGGGGCTTTTGTTTCCAGATCCACACTGCTTGGGCAGGGTGTGCTCTCCCCACAGAGGCACCCACCTGGCTCTGCACCTGGGCACAGTGGCTTCTCATCCCCTCTCAAGCTGCTGCCTCCCTACTCCTTGCCTGAGTGTTTCTGGCATGGTCTGGCCTCACAGGGAGGCACGTCCTGGAATGCACCCTGGCTCATCCTGAGGAGCCTCTGTGCAACAGGAAGATTACGGCTGATCTCCAAATGTCACGTGAGGTGTTTAACTGGGGGATTTTTTGGAGAGAGATGTTGAACATCTTTACTTCCCCTTCCTAACTGTTCACTGAACACCCTAAAAGGAAGTAGGAGCAAGGGGAACAGATAAACCTTATCCCTCAGAAAGAAAACATTCCTGGAGTCAGGGTATATCAGCCAGACACTGCCTGCCTTCCCTCAGCTCGAGCTGTGCAGGGATTCCAGCAGCCAGAGCCTGGGTATCCCAGCAGCCAGAGCCTGGGTATCCCAGCAGCCAGAACCAGGATATCCCAGCAGCCAGAACCTGGGTATCCCAGCAGCCAGAGCCTGGGTATCCCAGCAGCCAGAACCAGGATATCCCAGCAGCCAGAACCAGGATATTCCAGCAGCCAGAGCCTGGCTCTCTGCTGTGTTTGGGACAAGAGCCAGAGGTTGGAGGCTGGTGGGGGACAGCACCCAGCACTCTCAGAGCCCTTGCTGTCCTGCCTCCCTCCCCAAGGGACCAAGCTGCCAGCTCACCTGCAGCCTGCTCCAGTCTTACCTGCTGTAATACACCCACCAGAGAGGGGTGGGTGAGGGTGAGAACCCCACTCAGCCCCACCAGGCTCCTGTTGGGGTCAGGGCTCTGCCCCATCCCTCTCTTCTCCCAGCAGAGCAGGCTGTCTATTCCCAGCACTTGTCAAAAATTAAAGCAGAACCTTCTTTCAAATGTTCCATCTGTACTTGGCTGCTAGAAAAGCGATTCTTCCTCCAAAAAAAATTTGCATTTAAAATTCCAAATATGCACTTTTGCTCAGACGAAAGAATGTGTGTTCCCGCTTTCAAGTCGGGCTCCCTGTGACCTCTAGGTTTTAATAATTTCAGCAAAGTGTCATTTGACAATTCAAATACAGGCCGTAAGCACAGGAAAGTAAATGTCCTTTAAGATAAGCACATATTATATTGAGAGTTGATGATGAGAAGATTTCACCTACAGCTAGAAACTTCAGAGCGATGTGTATGACACTGCTGCATATTAAAAACCACTTTGGTGAAATATTGGTATTTCCAGATTCCAGCTTTGCCAGTGCTTCAGCGTTTCCACTGTTTAATTCATAAGAAGGTGTGATGGCCTTGTGTATAGAGGGTTCACTGTTTAGCTTTTGCTTCCTAATTAAAAATAAATCAGTGTTCAAATCCTGCTGGCTGCTGATCCAAGGGGGCGAAGGACCATGGCTGGGATGGCTAAAATCCGTGCTGCCAACCCAGTCCTGGCCCGGGGATGTTCAGAGGGCTGAGGCTGACCCCCCTAAACTCTCAGCCCTCAGGATCTGCTCACTGGGATTCCTCCTCATGCTCTGGTTTCCCCAGATCCCCTGGGCTTTGTTGTGCTGCCCCAGCCCCTCACACAGAGCAGGCTCTTATCGCCCCGACACCCAACCCGAGCCCCCGGTGAGCGGCAGATCAGCGTGTCACCATAATTAATAGGCCTCCCTGTGGTCCCTGGTAATCCATCCCAGGGCTGCACAGCCCCGGCTCTGTTTTGCTTAGGTACATGGGAGCCTTAGAGCTGCCCCAAACAGAGCCTTTTTCATGAAAACTGCTTCATTCAACACCTTCTCAGGGCTGCGGGCGCAGGGAGGGGGCGAGTTTACACAGATGCTTGTGTCTCAGGGCTTGCTAGCAGGTGTCTCCTAACTTTACACAGACCACCCTCACACTAAAGGGACTCTTTTGCTTTGAGCCTGTTTGAGTTACATGGCTTTGGTCTCCAGGTTCCCGTCCCGTGGGCGATTTATGGCTTTCCTGGCTGACAATGCTCCCGTGAGCGCAGGGACGGGTGCCTGGGGCCGGGTGGCTTCCACGGCCTCCTCACATAGCTGGGCTTCCCTGACCATGCCATTCCTCAGGCTTTCCAAGGAAAGGAAAACAACAACAACACCCCTGCGGGGATGTGGGGTCTTTCGTTTGTTTGTTTATTTAAAATGGGTTGAGGGGGTGGGGGGAAGAGTTAATGATAGGTTTAGGGAAAGAATTTCCCCTGAATCTGGCCATTTTCTGTTGCTGAGGTCATATGACAGCTGAGATCACACAATTAGAAATGTTTTGAGGCATTCCTTCAGCCTTGAGAGGGGAGGAGGGAAGATATTTAGGATTTGCTGTCTGTAGTTTGGGGAACACACACCTGGAGAGCTCTCCTGTGTAGGGGGGATGATGGAGAGCACTGCCTCCTTCCCAAGGGGTACTGGTGAGCTCCAGCTGCTGCTCCTCAGGGAGAATTTGGGGTCCCTCAGGCTTTGGGAAGCCTGGGTTGGGCAGTTGCCAAATTTGTACTCCTTTTTGCAGTTATCTGAAACTTCTTCAGTTCTGATCAGGAGTTAGTGGGGAGGAAATGTTATTGGGTTGAATGGTCTGGGTTGGCAGGGACATTAAAGATTGTCTTGTTCCACCCCTGCCACAGGCAGGGACACATTCCACTATCCCAGGGTGCTCCAAGCCCCGTCCAGCCTGGCCTTGGACACTGCCAGGGATCCAGGGGCAGCCACAGCTGCTCTGGGAACCTGTGCCAGGGCCTGCCCACCCTCACTCCTCCTTCCCAATATCCCACCTCTGGATAGTGCAGCCCCAGCATCCCAGCAGTGCCTCCCCAGCTGGTGCAGGAGCAGGGATGGGTGCTCAGAGATATAAATGGCATTTCTAGTTCACGTCCCTATCTGGTGCAACGAGGAGTAGCCACAAGATCCATCTCCTTCTCCTGCTTTATCAGCTCCCACTAGAAGGGAAAGGAGGACAGTCTCCTGCTGATCACAGAGATGTTATTGGCTGAGTTTATTCTTGGCTGCTTGATAAGTTCATGCTTCAGCCCTCATCCCTCAGGTCATTTAATATTTTGCTCCTGACAGGGCTGTAGAGGCACCAGTTGAAGGCAGCTGGAGTGTGTCAGGCACTGGATGGTCCCTCTGAAGGCAGCTGGTGCCGCTGGGGAGGGTCCCAGCAATCTTCCCGTGCCCCCAGCCCCTGCCTCTCTCACACAATGCTTTGTAAAAGCTGTAAGGGATTCGTTTGGAGAGGCATGATAAAAAATAAATGACTTTGTTGTGCTTTTGGAACAAAATAATGCTTTAATAGCAGAATCCTTTTCAAAGTTAGCAGTTAAGAGTAAGCAGTACTTTAGGCAATCCAGGCATCTGCTGCAGGGACTTTCCCTCGTAATTAGTTAATGAGCTTGATGTACTTTTCCCGTCTAATTAAGGTGCCATCTTTTTAGCCTTGTTAGGAAAGGTAAAGTTCTGAGCGATGTTAGAGACAGGTCCCCTCCCCGAGCCCTGGCTGGGGCTGGCAGCTCCCCCGGGTGGGCCAGGGAGGTGTCTGTCAGTCTCTGTGTGAGAGCTGGAGCAGGGTGTGACCAGATCTGTGTCCACCTTCAGTCTGGGCATCCTCCTCACTGTGCTGCCCGGGATAGAGGTGCTCAGGAGGGTGCAAAAGCAGGGCTGGAGTGTGGGACAGCCTTTCCCAGCTCCCTGAAAATGGGTGACTTGAGAATCCGTCTGCATGAGCAGAGGGGGTTGTGCACACGTGAAGAAACACCCCAGATCCAAGGAGAAGCAGCAGCTCTCACCAAAGCCAGTGGTTTCCCCCAAACTCAATAGAAAGAGCTACTTTGAAAGGCCTCTGAGGGCTGGGAGCTGTGGGCCCAATGGCTGGTCAGAGCTGTGGGGTCAGAGTTTTCTCTGGCAGCAAATGAAAGCAGCAACAGCTTCAGTAGCTGGAAGCTGCTGTGTGCTGGAGTGCCAAAACACAGGAGAGAGCACTGGGAGCAAGGATCCAAGAGGAGCAGGGCTGCAGCGCCTGGCACAGGGACCTGCTGGCTCCTGTGCTGGGTTTGCCCGGGCACCTTCACCAGGGCTGCAGGAGGGACAGGCACTGGGACCACAGCCCCTGGTGTGCCCTGCCTGGGGTGGAAATCCCGTTGGATGGCACAGGAGGCAACATTCACAGACCTCCACCACTTCCCATCACTTCTACAGCTCTACCCAGCTGTGCTACAAACCATCTTAAAGCACAGGGGTTTGGGACTTGTCTCTCCTGGGGATGTGGGAGCAGCTCCTGCTCTTCCACGGAGCATCTGGAGCACCAGACCCACGTTAGGATGAAGGAGACTCAGTAGAACAGAGTGACTGCTGCCCTTCACAGCCACACACTGAGCTGGTGGCCACCCTGGGATGTCTGTCAGCTTCTTTTCCCAGCTGACCCCATTTTTATATGTTCCCCGTTCATAGCTGGGCTCCAAAGCCTGGATATATTTCCTCCTGGCCTGCCATCATGCTGATGGGATTTAAATATGAAAAGCATTGCTCTCTGTGCAAGTTCAGCCTTTGGTTAAAAGTGCAGGATGTTAAGAGGTGTGGGATTTTTTTCAGTCTCTTGTAAGGTCTTTTTCAGTGTTCCTTATGAGATGGCGTTGAAAGTCTCTGTAATATAATGATCCCACACATGTATAGGAAATATCCCTCCTCCCTTCATGCAGACTTTTCCCAGTTTAATTTCACAGTTTACTCCATTAAACCCTTGCCATCCTTTGCCATGAGCTCTGGAGGTTTTGCTGCCACGTGGTGCATGTGGCTGCTGCTTCTGTATCTGCCTGGGATTGATGTGGACAGCCTTCATCTCCTGCAGCCTTTTGCAAAGATCAGTGGGCTTAATCCTTGGCCTCCAGGATCTACTGAGCTCTCTGCCTCTTGCCCTGTGGTTCAACTTTTCCTTGGCAGCCTTTGAGTAAAATTTCATAGAATTATAGGCTGGTTTGGGTTTCGATGGACCTTAAGGATCATTTGTTCCACCCCCCATACCATGTGCAGGGGCATCTTCCACTAGAACAGGTTGCTCCGAGCCCCATCCAGCCTGGCCTTAAATATTTCCAGGGATGTGATGTGTTTGGGAGAATTCTAGTGATGGGAAGTTTGACCTCCCTTCAGTTTTTGAAATGCCAACTCCCAGAGACTCAGAGGACTGAGCCAAGAGTGTTCCTTGGAGTAGCAGGACCCTCTCCTGAGCCACAGCTCCCTTGGGCTGCCAGGGCTGGCACTGCTCCTGGGCAGCTGCAATTGGGAATTATCCCACACCTTCACTATTGCTCATTCCCGCCCAGGTTTGGAGGACTGAGATTGCAGAAAGCTCCTTTTTACCCCCAGAATCTTCAGAATAAGAGTAAAAAGGTAGGAAAATGGAGCAATCGTGGGTCCAGCTGCAGTTTTACGGCTCATAATTGTCTCCTCCAACCCTTTACTCAGATTTTCTTGCATGGGTCAGCCCAAGGCTTCATCCATAGTCCAGTTCCGTCAGGGGTGCTCTTCCCATTGTCTTTTGTGGGCCATAAATCCAGCTCCCTGAAGGTGACCCTCAGCTGCCCCCTCCCTCAGCACCAGGCACCCCTGTTCCCTCTGGGATGGCATTCCCTGGCTCAGAAGCCTTGGTTCAAGGCAGGGACAAGAGGGGACATTCGGTCAGGCTGCAGACTCTGACACACACATGGCTTCCTCTGCCCAGCCCAGAAAAATAAGAGATAAAGCAGGGATGGAAGACAAAGAAAGAAAAGAGAGGCAGGAAAACAACACGAGGAGAAGGTTATGGCTGTAAAACACATTTTGGCACGAGCTTCCCCCATAAAGTGCGGGCACAACGCGGCGGGGTGAGCGGGGAGGCAGATCCCCTTCTTCCTCCCCAAACCACGCACACCTCGCTGCTGGCACTGTCACTGCTGCCACCTCGGTGTCCCCGGAGAGGGGCTGCCAGTCATTCAGGGTGCTTTGAAGCGGGCACAAAGGAGCAAGTCATTTGAGACGCTTCCTGCCTGGTGGCCTGTATCAGCTTGTGAATCATCCCGACGCTCCTGCTTAATCCGCTTGTGGATCTTTGAAGCCTTTTCTGTCTCGCAAACAAATGATCAACTGCAACTTATTTTTAATCCATTAAAAGGTTCCAGATATTCCCCCCTGTAAAAACAAAATACCCAGCCTTGGAACCTCAGGGAGGAGCGAGTTTTGTAAGTATTGACTCGGTCTCCGCTGAGCACAGCCAAATATTAGCATCAATTTGTGAGTTGCTTGCAAGGAAGAAATGTCAAAGGTTCAGCTTTTGCTGTGAGCTAATCCTGGCTATTAAAATACCAGGATCTCAAGGAAAGGAGCTGCAAGACGGTGTCAAAATGTATTGGATACAGCATTGTGCATGGCACACATGATCCAAGGTGGCCACAGAGTCAGGTCTGGCATTGGGAAAGAAATTCAGGGACTGTTGTCTTCCATTTGCAGCTGGAGGTACCTGGAAGGACACTGCTCTGTTCCCAGACATTTACCCTCCCATTAAGTTTTATGTGAATTAATTGATGCTTTCCATTTCTTCTTCCATGTTTTGCTCTGAACAAAAACCCTAAAATTACAAAATCCAGCTGAAACTTAATTGAAAACAACAAGTTCCATCTGGCCTCACATAAATTATGGCTGAAGTTGCCATTTTAAAGAATGGTTGTTTTTGTTGTTGTTGTTTTTTAATGCTGAACTATAAATCAGCTCAAATGGAGTTCAAATCAGCTCAACATTGGGACCAGGTTTGCTCAAGGAGGTTGAAAACTTGAGCAAAAGGTTTTGGGAACAGCTCAGCTGAACTCTGCACTTGCAAGGATCCAAGAGAGCCCAGGGTTTTGTACTGGACATTTCCCAACACCTAAAGGGGCTCTGAGAGAGATGGAGAGGGACTGGGACAAGGGTCTAGAGTGACAGGACAAGGGGAATGGCTTCAAACTGACAGAGGGTGGGTTTGGATGGGATACTGGGGAGAAATTCTCCCCTGTGAGGGTGGGGAGGCCCTGGCACAGGATGCCCAGAGCAGCTGTGGCTGCCCCATGATCCTTGGCAGTGTCCAAGGCCAGGCTGGACAGGGCTTGGAGCACCTGGGACAGTGGGAGGTGTCCCTGCCCATGGCAGGTGGATTGGACTAAATGACCTCTAAAGGTCCCTTCCAACCCAGACTGTTCCACGGTTCTGTTCCTGAGCAGGTGCTGTGTCCAGGCACCGGTGTAAGAGCAGCCCGAGGGCTCTGCCCTCCTCTGACTCACCTGCTCTTTGATTGAACCTTAAATTATATTGCTCTGAGGGTGGTTTTAACCACATAATCTAAAAATCCCTCACATGGCACTGAGTTTTGGTTATGCAAGCAAAGCAAATCTGCATTTCACACCCTTCCCTGGCTGTCCTGGCACCGGGGAGGTGCAGGAGAGCTTCTCCTCCCCACAGCCCCCAGTATGGGCTGTGGTGCCAGCCTGGCACTGGATGCTGCTCTCTGGGAGCTGCAGGTGCTTGTGCTGCTGAAATATGGGCAGAATGGTGAGAATACGGTCCCTTAGATGCAAAATGTGTCTCCACATGAAATGGGGTCCTCAGCCCAAAGAGATCTGTGTCCTTCTCAAAATGACAGTCTGGTGTGTGCTTTGGAAAACTGTGATTTCTTCTGTCTCCTGAGGATTGAAGTGTTTTCCTTCACCATCACCAGGAGTGAGGGATGGGCAGTGAGAACCTGGCACTGCTTGCTGCAGAAATGCTGTGGTTTTATGGCCTGTCCTATCCAGCTGTGAGTAGCACAGGAGAGATCCTGTGGGATGGGTTTGGAAGAGGAATCGGGAGCGAGATTGCTCTGACATGAGGAATGAAAACAACTCTGGTGAGCAGTGGGGCTGCAAGTTGTGTGAAATGAGTCAGTTGTCTGAGTGTAAGGTGCTGCTGCCCTTGGGAGGCTGACTGGGCTATTTTTTGGTATTTATTTAATCGCTGCACATCTTCAGGACACAAATACTCAGCTGATCCTTCTTCCTCTTTGGCTGACTGCACCTTGTGGAGCTGAGCATCCTCCTGTGATGTGTAAATGACGAGGGACTGCTGGTGATCAAAGAGCACTGGCTTGATAGACACATTTCAGCTTCCTGTTTGATACCTGGGTGGCATTTCCTATCAGCCCTCATATCCCAGTGTATCTTTTCCAGAACATGCATTTACAGGATTAATTCTCTTCAGGCAGCCAGTTCAGTGGGAGCCATTCCTTCCTCCAGCCCTGCTTCTGCCAGGCTTGCCATGGCAGTGCCTTTGCTTCTATGAGTAACTGCAGGCACCCCAGGATCCCCTGGGATGTGATTCAGATGTGCAAATTTTGTTCTGAGCAGGAGTGGGGGATTAGGATCAAGTTACTGGGGAAAGTGTTAGTCCTGTGTTGTGGTAGCACGAACAGAGCAAAATCCCAATCTCCTGCCATGTGGAAAAGAGGATGGGGGAAACACAAATTATCCATCCCATCTCTGTGTGATGGGGCAGTGCTGGGGAGCAGCCACCTGCCCCAGCAGAGGGGTTGTGCACATGCAGCCTGTGCCTGGTTGTCCCTTGGGCCAGTGGGGTTGGGACCCCCAAATCCTTCAGTGGGGTTGTCAGAGCCTGAGGAAGTTCTTCAAAACAAAACTTTGCCCTCCATGCAGATCTCAGGTGTGAACTGGAGCACTTCTGCTGTAGCTGATTGGAAAATTCACAATTCAGAAAATTCACAGCAATGCACATTAGAGGGTGAAAAACACTGTATTTTTTTATTATTTTTCACTTTAAAAAAGACAACTAGAGTTACTGTTATTCTACTTTTGTCCAAGGAAGGCACCAGTCCAGTGTGTGTGGGAAATGCTTTAGCTTTGTCCCTTTCTGATATTTCCTTTTGCTTTTGGTCACAAAGAAAAAGCAGATCAGCCTCTGCCCCTGCCACATCCTGGAGGAAGTTGTTCCCTGAGTGCAAACCTGTAGGAAAAGGGAATTAATTGTAGGTGATTTGTATTTAGGTCCAAAGGGCTCTTTCTGTTGAGGGGGAATCAATCTGTCGGAGCATCTCACTTGACTTTGCATTTGTTCCTGTTTTTCTGGGAGCTGGAGCTGAGGTCTGAGGTGTGGGCACAGCCTCTCCCAGCCCTAGAGTGTGATGGGCTCCAAAATGTGGTGGGCAGAAGCCAGGCTGGAGGGAAGTGATGGTTTGAAATGGGGTCCTCAGCCCAGAGAGATCTGTGTCCTTCCCAAAATGACAGCCTGGTGTGTGCTTTGGATAACTATGATTTTCTTGTCCCCTGGAGACTGAAAGGTTTTCCTTCACCATCTCCAGGGGGAAGGGATGGGCAGTGAGACCTTGGCACTGTCACTGCTTGCTGCAGAAATGCAGTGGTTACATGGCCAGTTGCTCTTTTCCCACTGCTTAACCTTCCAAAGTGATGGAAAAATACCTCAGACCCCTGAAAGCAGCAGTGAATGTCTAGCATTGGCTCCAAAACCTTACAGGAATCACAGGGACTTTGATCTCCCATCACTCCACCCCCTTCTACTTTCTGTTGTTTAAGATTTACCAAACGTTGCATCTCCTCGCATCAAAATTCACCTTGGTTTTGCTACAGATAATCATGGGATGGTGATAATAACAATAAAATTCCGAGGAAATCTCCCTGTGGCAACAAGTAATTGACCCAAGAATTTTCACTACAAGGAATTTTTTTTTTAATAACCACACAGCACTGGAGATGCTCGTCCGTCGGGGGATGCACCGCTATTGTTCTCATCAGTCCTGATGCTTTGCCTTCACCCTTTGAGTTTTCTCCAAGGATTGAGATTATTTGGCTTCTTTGAAGAACAAAGGATAAAGAATTTTTTTTAGATGACTGGCTATTTTGATCTGCAAGGTCTGCACGCAGTGTGAGGGAACAAACATCACTAAATCATTAAGGGAAAAGGGAAGGGTATGCATAATGGAAAGAGAAACACAAAAGCCACCGAGTCCGGTGGTTGCAGCCAAGCCTGGGCGTTGTTTTCAGCCCCACTGCTGATCCTCCACAGGGTTTGTTGCTTTGCTTCTCCAGGCCTTGGTTTCTCTAATCGATTGTTTGGCACCATAACACTCACATCCACTTTGTCAGGTTTAGTTGTAATTCCCAATTCCTTTGGAGAAATAAAGGGCATTGAGTAGGATCTTATTTAACCAGCTCCTGTCTTGAAATGTAGATTTGAAGTGTCATAAAAGGGTCTATGAAAATCCTGTTTGGCTCCCTGTCTGTACCTTGGGTACCTCAGAGGGGACCTTGAGGGACACAACTGGCCAAACCAAGGTGTCCCTTTTCCCCCAGGAGCTGTAAGGATTTTGAGCTGGCCCTCCTATTTTCCAGCTCCACAGAAAATCAAGATCCCTTGGAATCTGTATGGCAGAGGATGGAACACAAGCACACCTCCCATTCAAATGTGCCTTTTCCTTTTGGGGAGATAAGAAAATATCACATGTTCTGAGGAAATAGGATTAGCTTGTAATTAAGCAAAAATCCTCCTATTTAGCATAACAATTTTTTTTCTTAAAATGAAGAGTGAATATTACCTGTTAATTACAGGGTACACAATATATATAAAGCAATGGCTAATTTGTATGAGTGTCTATTTTTGTTCTATTTGAAGAAATTAAACTTTAATACAGTCATTTACCCAGATGCATAAGTAGAAGATGTCTCCTGGACTTCCAGCTAAACAAACAGCATCCTGCTGAGCCGAGTCCACGCTGATCCTGCCAGCTGGAATACAGCAGATGATGCTGTAGCTGACTTAGAAATGCAGTGTCCAAGCTCAGCTCGGGGTGGTCACCTAAAAGGGGAGCAGATAACACACCTTGAGGCTGTCACAGACTGTGCAGGGCAGTGCAAGGCTGTCGTGGAGCTGTGAACCACAGAGGAATCCTGAAATCTGGAGGAGTTTTAGTTTGGATCCAAGCTCTGCAGTGTGATCCTTGGCCAGGGCCTGGAGCTGTGCTGGGCTTCTCCTGGTTTTGGGGAAAAAACTGAAAACCTGCTGTTGTTTTGACAATGTTTGGGCTTGTACAAGGGAGCTTGAGCTGTGTTGTGGCTGAACTTTGCCTTTTCTTGGTGGATTTTGGGAACTGGTTTACTTGAAGCTGTGCAGAGTGAGTGAACTTACTCCCCTCAAATTCTGATCCCTCTGTTACCCACCAGTTTTAGATTTAGTTCTGCATTCTGCAAACACTTAAGCACGTGTTTTGTTTCCCACACTTACCAGGAGTGCTCTCTCACACACAGCCAAACACATGTGCTGGTTTTCACAGCATCCAAGGGGCTGCCACAAATATTTCAGGTTCAACTTCCATTTTCACATCCCATGAATTGGACCTGGTCTTCTTCCAGAAGCTGCCCTAATTAGTCACTTTGATGCTCTGATCCCCTTCCTGCCCTCTGGACACATCAACTTGTGAATGTCCCTAATCTTCAGTGGGGATTTTTCCCAGTGATTCCAGGGTCCAGATGTCTCCTGGAGATGACTGAGTGTTCCTGACACACAAGTAGCTGTGTTGGTCGTGGGGTTAACTAGAACAACTTCCGAAAACACACAAAGGGGGAAAACTTCACCTTGGCTGGAATGCCATTGCCATGCGGGAAAATATTCCCGGCTGTGGCTGGCTGTCCTTGAGAAATGAACAGTCCTGGTGTGCTGCACCTCCGTGTGCTGACTGCTGGCTGTGCAGCAGGGTAACACCTGAGGGAGGGCCCTGCCAGATGGCACAAGGCCTCTTTTTTTTCAGGAATATGGATTATTTTCCAAATTTCAGCAGTTCTGTTCCGCTCTCGCCAGCCCAGCCTGGCAGCTGAGCAGGTTGAGTTCAGGTCTGCTCTCCTGCCTGAGCTTTGGGTGCACAGGGCAGGGCGTTGTCCCCGATTTGGGGGGCAGGACAGTCCCTGTCCCTGGTACAGGAGGCTGATGTCACCCTGTGGTGGCTGTGCTGTGCCCTGCCTGGGAGCAGAGCCACCCCCGTGCTGCTGCTTCCTGCTCGTAGGAAAGAAATATTAAAGTCTACCTTGCAGAAAAGTGAGGCTTCCTCAATTAATAAACGTGCTCACAGGCTTGCCAGATGAAAGAAATGTAAAATACCTTGATAGCTTCTTTTATGATCATTAATAATAGTATAACTTACCTGAAAGGCACAGTGCGTGTCCCCAGCGAGTTTTGATCTCTTGTCATGCCTGGCTATGTGGGATGGGGAAGGCTCTGTCTCTTTGGGGAGTTGTTAGATGAGAAAACAGGCAGCAGATATTTCTCCACCCCCTGCTCCGCTCTATTCCCAACACTGCTTCGCTCCCAAGGATCAATATCTGAACTGAGAAATTATATTATTAAGCTGCATATTGTAATCAGACATCAAGTAGAGTCCAGTTCCCCCCTCGGCACGCATTAGCATGCCCTGGTGGAGTGGTGGTTCTTTTGAAAAGATGAAGAGCATCATCCATGCAAAATATGTGGGGTGCAGGAGTGGGCCAGGCCTTGTGCAGAGCGTGTCTGACGACTCCGTGCCTCACAATTTGCATTACAGAAAAACAATCTTTTATTTATTTAAGTTGGAAATCCCTTTGCATCTGAACTTCAAGTGTGCAGCAAACACACTTTGATCATTTTAATGCAGAAGTCACTGATTTACAATAAATATTGTGTTCTCTTTTCATACTTCTTTTTGTTCTTTGAGGAGATTAGAGCAAAGGAAGGAAAATAATTTTTGACCTCATTAGAATTGTTCGTGGTGGAAGGAAATGTGCAGAATGAGGAAAATGCTGGGCTTCAGATGGTCCTAAGCTAAGGACAGGCATTACAGCATCGATGGGTCATTAATTCCTGCAGCTGATTAGGGCTGGGAGGATGACTCTACTCAAAGTGCCTCTGAATGGGATTTGGGGGGGGGTCTTGCTGTTTTCTGTAAATCATCAGGAGGGGACGATGGATCCTGGGACACATCCTGGCATGGGGTACACCTGATGATTTGCCCTTGAGGGGTTCCAGGCTTGTGGATCCCTGAAAATCACTTACTTTCTCTGTATGCCAGGCTGTGAGCTTGTGCTGCCGAGCAGAGAGGGGGACCAGGATTAAGCCCAAAAGGGGCAGTGAAATGTTAAAAAAGCAGCAGCTTTTCTGGAGCATCGGGCATGGTTCTGCCCCCAGGTTAGAAATTTGCCAGCCAGCAGGTTTGGTGGTGTCTGTGAGAAATCAGTGAGCTCGGGATCGGGTCAGGCAGCAGCTGATCCCCTGTGATCTGTTAAATCTGATTTTTGGGAATGGGGGCTTTGCTGGGGCGTTGTGGTGGGTTGTGCTCCTGCCCAAAGGGGCTGAGCTCCCCCACAGCACAGCTCCTCGCAGCTTCCCAGGGAAGCTTTCATGTGGATTTGCAGAATTCCTCCCCCTTTTGGGGATAGAAATAGATACAAAGTGGATACCTAAAAAAAACCAAGAACAAAACCCAAAACAAAAACAAAAAGAAAACACAACAGAAACAAAATCCCTCCAAACATTAAAAAGCCACAAAAGAACCCAAAACCTCAAAACAAAGAAACCACTCCCCCCAAATCCCATCCAGCCCACCTCGAACAAACACAGCTTTCTTCGGGAGCAATGCAGTGTAAAGGGAAGGGCTCAGGTCCCTTTATTCCCCCACTGCACTGACACTGATCCAAGCTGACTCGGGGCTTTGTGGCCTTGCCGATGTCAGGAGCAGCAGGTCCAGCTTCCAGGTGTGAATTCCAACTCGGCCCCCTTTTAAAAGGGGCTTTTCTTGCTGGGCAGGCTCGGCGAGAAAACAGTTAAACAAAAGGGTTGTGCTTTGCTTTGGGGTCGCTCCTGCCTCTTCCCTTCTGTCCTTTGCTGCTCTTTTTATTCCCTTATTCCACGTGGGTTCCTTTTACTTCATTCATCGTAGATTTTTCCCTTTGTTTGTTTGTTTGTTTGTTCATTTGGTTTTTGTTTTGTTTTGTTTTTCCATCGTGGAGCAAACCTATGAAATACTATTCCTGGTCTAAATTTCTAAAGAAAAAGCCACAAGGAAACTCAGGTTGCTTGAACTTTACTCAGGGATGTAACTGGAACCAGTACGAGCCACTGGGGTATTGGCTGCACCAGGTAGGTTGGTTACTACAGGCCATAAAGGGTTATTTTGTACTTGGTCGGAAGTTCCCAGCTGCTTAAACTGTTGTGTATATGAAATTTGCAGTCCTGAGCATCAGGAACAGATGTGGGGAAGGAGAAGGATGGATTTGTTTTTCACAGGGAGGGATGTGAGTAAAGAAACGGAGAGGCATCTTTGGGGTCTCCCAAAACAAGTTTTCTTCCAGTGCAGGGAGCTCAAAATCCAGGCCACCACCCTCCCTTTCACTCCAGGCTAATTTATTGTTATCCAGGGTTGCAAGCAGGACAGTTTAGCCCAGAAGTGATCCACTCAATTATCTGCTACTGTGTTACTTCAGCTACAAAGAGCCCAGAGACACATCCCCTTATCCGGAGCATCTTGGGCAAACAAAGCAGGGGGGTTAGTGGCAGTGTAAACACATTTAAATTACCCTCTTTGCAAAACCCTGATCACTCATTATGGTCAAATCCAGCTGGATGGAGCCAGAGTGACACTTGAAGGTTTTTGTCTGCTGGGAAAATGTGTGTTGGAGAGCTGTGAACAACAAACCCAATGTCACCGTGCCATGTCCTGAGGATGTTGAAGTCCTGGGCTGGTCAGCAGTTGTCCTGCTCCATCCTGGCTTTCATCAGGGTCTCCTGGTGAGGTGTGACTCTGCCTGTTCCTCCCAGAGATGGAGCTTTGCACACAATGATTACCAGTACTGCAGCTCACAGGGTGCTTTTTCTAGTGGGGGCAAATCTAGGGAGGAATAAAACCCCAGAGATAATTTATGACCCCATTTTGCACCCAAATGCATCCCCTACTTCAACCTCAGCAGGTGGGGAAGACTAAGAAGGGCATCCTGGGGACATGTTCCCACCCTGTTCCCACCCTGTTCCCACAGTTTTCCAGCTCCATGAAGGAACTGGCACTGCAATGGGCCCATGTCCCAAGGATCCTCTCCAGGGCACACCTGACCCACCAGCCAGGCTGACCCTGCAGGTGTCCCAGGGCAGGTGGACAGTACAGGACACCTTGTTCTGACCCAGAAATCCCAGTTTGGGGAGCTGAAACACCAGACAGACAGTGGGGAAAGTCAATCCCACCAAACCTCTGGTGGAAAAGCAGTCACCCCTGGCTGCTGCTGTATCCCCTCCATCCCCAAGACACGTGTGGGAGGTGCTGTGCAGGGTTTCCCTGCAGTGACCCCCCCTTATCCATGCCTTGTTTCAGCTGGGAAGATGCTGGGAGCCATATCACCCCCAGCTAGGGACAGAAATTTCAGCATCCCTGGGAGAAGCCTGCCTCTGCCGGTGCCAAACTGGGAGTGTGCTGAAGGTGGAGGGAAGGAACTGGCAGGAAGAGGTGCAGGACCTGGTGATTCCACCTGGATCCACCTCTACCTGCATGGGAAACAGCCCCAGGTCCCCCCTTTCCCCACAGCCCTGCCCGAGATGTTTGAAAAGGAATAGCAGTTTTCACTTTAGCCTCCTTTCCCGTCAGTTTAATGGGATGTGATCATGCAATTCCCTTCATGCAGTCAGCAAGATTTGCTGGGAAAACTCTCTGGATCATGGTGGTGTTACAGTGGGTCTGAATTCCTCCTTTCCTGTGAGTGGGTTTAGGGAGGCTGCTTCCAGGGATGGCACCAGCACATCCTGAGAAACCTCCATCAAAGCTCAGCATTTTCCAGTTATTATCTAGTGGCTGACTGAGTTTAGGTTTTCTGCTGACAATAAAACAGTGGGTAAAAGGAAGCGATTAGCAGCTTACAACTATATCTAGTTCCTCCTGAGCAAAGCTCTCTGCTTTATTTTGGGCTTTGGAAGATGAACTGTACAGTGTATTGTCTGAAAAGGCGTCCTCTGTTTTGGAAAATCTCCATATATTTTGTTTCCATGTTATCTGCATGGTTGTAATTAGAAAATTATGTGCCTGCTACATGACCTCCTCATAAAGAACATATTTAAAGTGAGACAATAACATTCAATTCCCTTTCTAAACCATCAAAAAGAAAATGGTTTTCAAGGCATTTCTTCCTCCTTCCCAATTCCCTCCCTATGGCCACTTGGGTGGTCTCATTTGACAAGTTTTACAATAGAGGACTTTTTTTTTTTTCATGGACAAACATGTAAGTGCAGGAGAAAATCTGCAACTGGGAAACAAATGCTTCAACCCCCTGCCTTCCCCAAGAAAAACTCAGAGGCTGAATGTCAGCAGATCCTGGCAAAAGCAGGGTGAGAGAGAGACCTTGCAAAGCGAAATCCACCTTGGTTTTTTGCTATTTATCTGCATTCCTGCTTCAAAATTCCCTAATCGGTGCCCGTGGGAGGAAGAAGCATGTGTATGGACCCTGAGGAAAGCTGGGAACAACAATGGGGACCCACCTGTGGCAGAACCTCAGCTCATCCCTGCTCCAGGGCAAGGTGAAATGCACAGCATGGGCACTGGTGGGACCACCAGAATCCACAGGTTTTGGATAAAATTGCATTGCAGGGGAACAAGCTGGAGCACTGCATGCCTGAATATTTCTCAGAGGGAATAAGGAGCAGGCTTGGAGGTGCTACTGGAATTAAACAGGAGCTGCTGTGAGGGACTTATTGGAGTGTGAGAAAATGCAATTTTTTGTATGCTAAGGATGCAGAAGATGAGGTTGATAGTGCCTCTTTTTCATCAGTGAAAACCCTCTAGGCCCCAGAATCCCCAGGTTCTGTGGGTGTTTGTTGGAGCTGGGCATGGCTTCCCCAAGCTTCCAGCCATGAGTGCCACACGCCATGGGCTCTCCTCTGCTCAGGGAAATGCTGCTTTTGCAGATCTGTCCCCCCTCTCAGCAGATCCCTCTGGCTTTGTAGCACCCTCAGACCCCAGGGAAGGGGCTGTAGGTGCAGTGCAGGAGCAGGAGCTGCTCTTGGGGCTCTGCTGGATCAGTGGTGTTGGCTTTGGAGCTGTGATTCTAGGCTGACCCTGGTGTGAGCTGTGTCTGCACCACACCAGCCACTGCTCCGTTGCCTTTTCAATCTGCAAGTGAGCAGCTTCCTGATTTTAGTGCCCTGGATGACCAGAATTGCACATTTGCCTTTGCATGGTCACTGTGTCACACAGGAGAGGAGCACCTGGGGGACCTGCAGAGAAAGGCAGGGGGAGAAGGGAGAGCAGAGCCAGGTCTGACACAGGGTGGAGACAGCAGAGCACAGGTGCACCATGAGAATGATGGAAAACAATTTTGCTTATACAGAATCAAATGGAATAATTGGGATAACTGTCCATCCCTGAAGTGAATGATTGATTCCACTTGTTTGGAGGAGAGCAAAATGAGGCTTGCTCTGCTCACTGCTCTGGGAGGGTGCTGTTCCTGTAAGGAGCCACCTGCATCATGTCTTGGTCTATGGCTACCAGGGACTTAACAGAACAAGAGCTGGGAGCTCCCAGCACGTACCTTTGGTAGCCTCTGCAGGATCACAGCCCTGCAGACAAATAACCTGCTACGAGCTCATCCATGCTGATCAGCAGAAGTATGAGCATGGTCATCCCTTCCACTGCTGCCCTTTTAAATCGCTTTGTCAAGCTAAGAAGCCTTTAGTATAAATGGGTATTTATATTCATGACCGCGGGCATCAGAACAGGAAGGAATTTGCAGCCTCCACTTCTCCTTTCTGCTCGTTCAGCTCAGCCAGGCCGGGATGTGAAGGACAGCACCTGCCCACCCCAGGCTGCTGCTCCTTTAGGATGTGGATGTGCAAGCAGGAGCCTGTTTATCTCCTCTTATTTTTTAATGATCTCTTTGTTCACCAGCTTGTGTGTTTGTGCAGCAGAGGCCCCACAAGCAGAAAGCAGAGCAGGTCTCACAAGAGCAGCATTGTGCCTGGGGGATTTTCCATGCTGTGGTGCCAGGAGGGCACAGGTGCACAGCCAGGGAGCAGGGGACACGTCAGGGCTGGTGACAGTTCAGTGGCTGCACTGTGCTCCCACCAGGCCTGTGCACCTGGGATGTGTCAGAGGCAGGGATACGAGCTGGGTTTTCAAACAGGTGAGCGGCAGCTTTACCTAAAACCCCATAAAATAATAATAATAAAAATTCATGGAGATGTAAAATGTATTAGGGAGCCTCACATTCAGACTCTGGAGAGGGGAGCTGTGCTGAGCTGCACCCTGTGAGAGGCAGAGCCGTCATTGGGAGCTTCTCTTTAAAGCTGGCAGAACTTGTTTGTGCATTTTTTGGATTAAATCTATGTAGCAGTTAGAGCACCCGAAGATGGGTGAATGCAGCAGAGCATTCCCCAGTCTACAAAGAATCATAAAATGGTTTGGGATGGAAGGGACCTTAAAAATTATCTGATTCCACCCCCCTGCCATGGGCAGGGACACCTTCCACTGTCCCAGGCTGCTCCAAGCCCCGTCCAACCTGGCCTTGGACGCTCCCAGGGACCCAGGGGCAGCCACAGCTTCTCTGGGAACCTGTGCCAGGGCCTGCCCACCCTCACAGGGAAGGATTTTTTCCTAATATCAAAACCTGCCCTGTGTCAGTGTGAAGCTATTCCCCCTGTCCTGCTCTTATTTCTAAACCAGCCTCTCTTTTCTCCCCTTTGCTTTTCTCCTACGAATAACTCCCGGCACGGCCCTGCCTGCAGGAGTGGCTCAGTAAATGGCTCACTTGCAACAAGGTCTGCAGGACAGTCACGTCCAGCTCTGGACACTGCAAACCTGGAACTGAGTCACTGGCTCAGTGGGACTGAACTGCCCAGTCACATTTACCTACATGACAAGAATTTCAAATACAACCCAGTTCTTGTCAGGCCTCTTCTGTAGTTAGTCGTATCTCAGGAGCTGGGGAAACACTGGTGTAAAAATAATTCATAAACAATCGGAAAATTATAAAACCAATTGGAAATTATGAAAGAAAAATGTGCCAGGTTCTCTTACAGCTCTGTGTACTCTCTGTCTGTCTGTCTGGGCCTGCAGACTTTGACACTGAAATGACAGCAGTGATATTGTGAATATTTAAAGTCTAAGCCATCATTAGCATTTCTGTTTAGGTTATTGCTTCATGTTGTCTCTGGCATTTTATCTTCACTGCAAATGAGGTTTGAGATCTCCATCTGGTCCTGGTGGACAAAAGCTTTCTTAGAGAAAGCAAACAGCTTCAGCAGCAGCTTCAAAGCTGCTGGAGTCTCATGTGAAGATGGGAAAGCAGCTCTGAACCTGCTGGATTTCACATCCCATAAAACACAAATTGGACCATAATTTTCATGTCACTAAGTCATTCTACCACACTGGGCCACTCAAAGCATAATTTCTTCTTTCTCCAGCTTTTTTCCCTTCATTTTTTGTAAAGCAGTGGGATGGAGTTTACCCAAGTGGGCATCAGATCGAAATTCTGAATATAAAAGGGGCGCATGGGATTCCTCTCAGGAGTGAGGGGGTACAGGACACCCACATCTCTCCAGGAAGAGCTGAATGAACACTGCTCTGAGTCTGTGGAGCAGAAATAGCACAGGGTTTTCCCACTTGGGGCAGAGGATGGAGGTTTTCTCCTTCCCATTACAGCCCTTGCCCCTGCATGGATCACTTGGGCTATTTTGAGCAGTTTGACTCAGGGGTGCACAGCCACTGGAGCCGTTCCCAGTACTTAGCTGGAATCAAAGAAGTGAAATTCTCAAAGGTTAGTAAATAGACACTGGGTAGGAAAAATGGAGGGAAAAAACCATCTTCAAGTTGACCTTATCCTGTGAGACCTGTGGGGTTCCTGTGCCTCTAAAGTTCATCCTATTACTTGGCAGTGTTGGGTTTACTGTTGGACTCGATGACTTTAAAGGTCTTTTCCAGCCTAAATGAGTCTGTGATTCCATTATATTTATAGCCAGATTTTGCTCCATGTAAATCCCTGACACAGCCTGTGTTCACAGACATCTGGGTGGGTTTTTTCCCAGCAGTAGCTGAACTTATTCAGTACATGGCAGCAGAGGAAGAAACAGCACCTGGGTGCCATGGGGTGAAGGAGGGGAAGTCCCACTATTCTCCCCTCAGCCTACTCAGGACTTTAAATGACAATTATTTAATATATGGTATAAAGATATAATCTGTTTTGCATACAAAAATGGGTTTATTTTAGTCATTTTCAATGTTTTTTCCTGAACCAGTCGAGCTCTTGGTGCCCCTCCTGGATGAGGGGTGGGGAACACACCTCGTACAGCCCAGTTTGCTGGGGATGCTGTCGCTCTCCTTACGGGCTGCTGTGGAATCAGAACTACGGGGTGTTTTTATTTACTTGGAGGACAGGCTTTGAGTGACAGATCAAATGGCCAGATTTTAGTGTGTGTTAGGAAAATTAGTTAATTTGGCTAGAGAAATCAAGGTTCCCCATGGAGTTTGCAGGGTAGAACTTGCTTCAGATGGTTCGTAAACAAAGGGATGTGTTGCTAGGATTGTGAAGTTCAATGGATTTTGCTTTTGCAACCCACTGTTGCAGTTTTACTCTTTCCCTTTCCATCTGGGAGATATTTCATTGCCTCTTATTTTTTATGTTTTCCTTCTGATTTTTCTTTATTATTTTTTTTAAATTTTGATTTCTTTCAACAATCCTAACAGCGGGATTTGCATTTGCAGACTGTTTCAGGGGACATAAAAAAACCCCAGATGGTAAATAAATAGCAAAAGTATGAAGTGAATTTTAGCAGAAAGGGTGCTGGGGGAGCCTGGCCAAACCAAAAGCATCTCAGCTAGGTTAGGCATGTGCATCCTTGTGCAGGTGAAGGTGGGGATCAGGAAGCAGAGGATCACAAAGCTGTGGGAAGTGTGTGCAAGGCCATTCCATGCCACAGCTGTCTCTCTGTCACCATTACCCTTAGGCATGGTTAAGCTGCTCCATCAGGATGTCCTGGCATGTCTCCCAATGCCATGGTGTTCCTTAGTGACTCTCTGGATTTGTTCTCTGGCTGATGTTGCCCAACAGACCAGGATTCCTTGATCTTGCCTTGCTTGGATTCTTCCATGAATTGCAGCCATGTGTCTGAGGCACTGGGCCCTTTCACATAATTGGGCAATATTTGCATTAAGATGAACTGTTCTTTCCCAAGCAAGGGCGAGTGGTTGTTCCTTCCATTCCCAGGAGTGCTGGTGTGAGGTCCGGGGCTCTGGATCGGGACACACGGCTGCGAGTCTGGGACAGAGGGCTACAGGGGAATGTTTGTTCCTCGTGTTTTTCCCTGGAAGCAGCTGGTTTCCCTTTAGGGCAGGGCACTGGCTGTGCCTGAAGGCCATTTGGAAATGGAAGGCAGGATTCAGTGGCCTGCCTGCTGAGTGGGGCTTCTTGTCAAAACTCTGCAGGGCTCTGCACTTGCAGTCTCATGTAAGGTTAAGGGCAGTGGATTTAGCTCCTCAATCCAAGCCAGTTTGGACTTGGACACGGGAAGATCAGCTCCTGTTGTCCTGGATTCCATGGAGTCCACACACGTGAGCACAGCCCCCCTGTGCCAACAGAACAGGAAGGATGGCTGAGGCTGCCAGGGGAATGTCCTTCCCACCGTTTGATGTGTGTGTGCATGTGTGATTCACTTGCCAGCTTTGTCCAGCTGGAATTACCCCTGAACCTTCTTTCCAATAAAATACTGATTCATGACTATTCCCAGAGGTGGCATCTCAGTGGGTTAGAAATTGAGGCTGGTGTCAGCTGGCATGTTAATTGGCATTTATGTGTTTGCTCTGCTCCCTGCTCACCAGTGCAAGACCATGAGTTACGACTTGTCATGACTGGGTTTCAGAGGGCTTTTTTAGAGTGGTGCTTTTATTCTCATCCACTATCCCATCCTTTCTCCTGCTGTCTGTCTGATTTATCAGACTGGTTTAACATGGGCTTGTTCCCCCCTTTCTCCTCCTCTGTGTCTTGCTGATATTTGAGCAAATCACCCCTGTTTTATATGAAGTGAAAGATAAAGAATGAGGTTGTTGTATGCACTGGGCAATGGAGATGATGACTGAAATGGCCATTAATGATTGTTCCCTGCATGCCCAGGCATGACTTTAATTTCTTGCTAATTCCAGCTCTGGCAATGCACCCTGGTAACACAGTCCACAGCCTCACTTCTCCTGGAACCAGCCCAAAAACAGATGGTGCTGTCTCTGAGATGTTGCTCTAAAGGGATCAAGCCCTTGGTTGGTTTCTAGCCCATCAGTTTGGATTTCCAAATGCAGTTTGTGATTCCTTAGATTTGGTTTTCACAGAGGTTACGCAAAGCTTAGTGAAACTGTTCAATTTGAACATTTACATGACCAAAAATTGAGACTTTTAAACCCAACAGTCATATCTGACGACAGTCATTAAGTAAGCGATTAGTTCATCTGTGACAGTGTTGAGGCATGAAAATGCCATAATTTTTGGGTGCAGATGGGCTCTGTTGAGCAGGGCAGTCATGCCCAAGAGAACCACAGGTTTTGCCTGTTTTCAGTAGTCTCCTTGAAATTACATTTTTTATATCCTTAACAACTGGTTCCTGTTTCTCTTCTACCAGAGGCACTATCAGAGCTGAGCAGCACTAATTGGAGAGGGGGAGTGAGGGGAAAGGGCACAAAACCCAGGAGGAAAATGGGGGAGAGTAGATCCCAGAGGCTAAGCTTAATACCATCAGACTTGGATGGAATTATTCCTCTTGCAGACCACAGAAACATGACTTTTGGTGGGAGTAAAAAGAGGGGAGGCACGATAAGGCTGGTGAAGTCAGTGCAGTTGGTGCAACGAACCCGGGGCCGTTTCCTGGGATGCCTGACAGAAGTTTCCTTCTGTGGGAAAAATCAACGACTGGAATAGGTCAGTCTTTCTTGCCACGGCAAACCTATACTTAAGTGTGATTAAAATGCTTTTCAGCAAAGGAAATACCCTGTAGTTTAAGCCAAACGTGGGGACATCCTCTGTGCCTCTGATTGATGTTATGGTGGTTTGTGTGGTGTACTATATCCTGAACCAGACCCAAGTCAATTAGGCACCATTTCAAAGTATTTTCTCGTGCAGCCCAAGGTTTTGCTCGTGCCAGTGAAACCCGAGACTGGGGGAAACGATAGCAGAAATGAATTCTGTGAGCGAGCGCAGCCGGGCCATCGGGTTAGCAGGCAGCAGGCACGGCAGGATTCCCTGCTTCAAGGAGCAAGATGCCTTTTTCAAGTTGTGAGATTTAATGGCCTTTTTGCTGAGATCAAGTGTAGTATTGGTTTAATATCTGATACAAGCTCCATCAGGAAAGTATATCCTCCCTTTGCGGGGGGACGAGGCGATCTAACCATGAAATAATCAGATCCTTACAGTTCTTTTCTACCCCTAGACCAGGTGGGATTTCTGCCCCAGAGACACCATCTAAAGCACATTTCCACTCAGCCTTTGACTGTTTGAAGCTTTCAGACAATCACAGTGTGGGAAAGGACAGTCCTTACAAATCTTTCGCCCTTTCAGTCCCGAAATATCATTCCTTGTGATGGAAGAGAGTAATAACATGTGAGAGCACCATCACAAGCCAGCCAGGAAAGGAAATAACAGGGTGACCTTATAAAATCAGGGCCCAAAAAAACCACCCAATTATAGGGTTAAATGCCACTGAAGTAATGATTCTCCTGGTTTATCTCACTCATGGTGCACTGCATTTTAAACCCAGCCACTGGGGACATGTGAAATGGTGCTTAAACCAGCAGTGGAAGGTTCCTTCATGCTACAGGCATATTTCCATGTATTCCAAAACAGCCCTGCAGTCTGGGCAGGCAAGGAGTGAGCTTAATGCCTTTCTTTGTAGTAGGAGATCTTTGAAACTCTTATTTGATCGTTTCCCTAGATTAGGATGATTCTGGGCTGCTTTGGAGGAATGTGTTCCCCCTGCCCACCAACCTCCTCTCCCAAAGTGATAAGGCATCTGTAAATGAAAACACTCTCTGAGACTCTGTACAGAACCTCCTCTGTACACGGCTTTGAAGCAGAGCTGCATGAAGACCTCTGTACCGGCTGAAAATATCTTGCAAACTGATAAAGAAGTGCAGGTACAGCTAAAATCCACTGTGTAATGAGGATTAGTGAGCCTAAGGAGGTTTGTTTGGATTGAAGATTGAGTTGAAATGTGTGAGGCTTGGGTTTGACCAGAAATAAACTGAACTTGGATTTCATCAGATGCCTCCCGGCCCCCCCCGTCCTGCTCCTCCTCGCCCCACTCCACGTTCAGAGTAAATACTCGGAGCTCATCATTTTAAAAGGAGCTTCTTTAATTTTCCCACCGGCCCAGGTTCTCGTTAAATGTGCTGTGCTTCAGTACAATCCTCCACTTTCCCAACCAGCCCTCAGCTCTCTGCATCTCCCTACCCGTGTGCTGGTCCGTATTGATCTCAGATATGTGGGCAATTGCTCTGTGGAATACAGCCTGAAAGGACCCTGTTTGATCCAATGATGATCCTACAGCAGATATTCTGACTAATTGTATCCATGGAAATCAAGTGCACTTTAACTAATGAAAAAAAAAAAAAAGATAGTGTGGTCAAAGCTTATTTGAAGAAATGACATGTTTTAAAACCTGACATGACTTAAAACAGAATCATATAAGTTCCTTTGCTAAAACACTTTCAGGATATATTAGGTATAACAATAGTTTTCTACATGAAAATGGCTTTGAAATCTTAAAAGAAAAGTATTTTAAAAGAAAAGAATTTTTGCGGTGCATTAAATTGGACGTGAATATGACAGATTTCAAAGACTGTCAAAATAACGAATTTACATCATAAATGCACAGGCTCCCTTTTTAAAGGCCTCTTCAACAACTCAGGAAGGCGTTTAATGGTGAGCAAGTTCAAAGTGTCATGGACTCCCACTGGTATAAAAAGGAGGCAATACCCACTATACTCTCTGTGTTTCAGATAATGTATCTGTCTCTTTTCAAGTTAATAAACTGCACTCCTGTCAAATTGCAGATAAATGAAAGCGACCAAGACATTGTTTTCCCCACATATTGCTAAGAAAGATATCTCCCAATATTTCTAAACGACCAGTATGCTAAAAAGAACTTGAAATGAATCCACCCTGCAGTTATTTTACAGCATCAAAGACAATGAAATTTCCACAGAGGCACTTTCTGAAGTTTTAAATGCTTTATTTCTGATAGCTGCTCATTAAGAAGCTTCGAAAGCTTTTTATTGTTTCAAAGGCAGTCATCTAAATTTTTAATCATTCACTAGTGCTATATGGTCACGATGTTACTCTCTAGCTTTAAAAACCCTTTTTTATTTTCTAAACAGTATTGTCAACATAATGTTTTCCTGAATAATTGTTAGGTATGGCCTTACTCAAAGAGCAACTGTGAGGAGGGGAGAAAGAAAGGGAGAAAGAGGATTTTTTTTCCAGCTTCTTTTGGTGAAGGAGACAAATGAGACACTTCAGGAAACTAAAACCCAGGACCAGCAGTTGGCAGAGCTGGCCACCAACTAAAAACTCTGGTCTTCTGGGATGGCTTCAGCTCAGTCCTTTATAGCTGGGGAAGATTGTGGTGGGTATTTCTTAAGTTAACAATGATGCTCTGCAGGCTGATTCTCACTCTGTGACACTTGAGTGTCCTTGTGGATTAAAGAGAGTTTAGGAAATTTCCTGTCCCTGCCCCTCAGAGCTGCCTCCCACCCCGCCCATGGTGATTGCCAGGGTCAGGTCCCACTGGTAGGGAAGAGCCAGCCCTACCCCATTGCCCATCCTGTTCCCCACCCCATTCCCCATCCCCTTCCCCATCCCATTCCCCATCCCGTTCCCCATCCCCTTCCCCATCCCCTTCCCCTTCCCCATCCCATTCCCCTTCCCCTTCCCCATCCCATTCCCCATCCCCTTCCCCATCCCATTCCCCATCCCCTTCCCCATCCCCTTCCCCTTCCCCATCCCACTGCCCATCCCCTTCCCCATCCCATTCCCCATCCCCTTCCCCATCCCCTTCCTCTTCCCCTTCCCCTTCCCCATCCCACTGCCCGTCCCCTTCCCCATCCCATTCCCCATCCCCTTCCCCATCCCCATCCCACTGCCCATCCCATTCCCCATCCCCATCCCCTTCCCCATCCCATTCCTCATCCCGATCCCCTTCCCCATCCCATTCCCCATCCCCTTCCCCATCCCCTTCCCCATCCCATTCCCCATCCCATTCCCCATCCCCTTCCCCTTCCCCATCCCATTCCTCATCCCATTCCCCATCCCCTTCCCCATCCCATTCCCCATCCCATTCCCCATCCCGTTCCCCATCCCATTCCCCATCCCCATCCCCATCCCATTCCCCATCCCCATCCCCTTCCCCATCCCATTCCTCATCCCACTGCCCATCCCATTCCCCATCCCATTCCCCATCCCACTGCCCATCCCACTCCCTATCCCAAGGTTAGCAGCAGGCACCAGTCACTGGAGCATGCCAAGCCACAGTGAGGGAGCAGTGCCCTTCCATGCCCACCAGCTCGGGCCCATCTCAGCCTCGCATCTGGTTTCACTTTGCTCCTCACTCCAGCACCATTAGGGACAGGATTTCTTTCCCTCTGCCTGGCCCGAAGGTTTTCACACGCCAGACGTAGGGATGAGGTTGCAGTTTATTTACTCTACAAGCTTGTATTAAATTTCTCCCTCCAGAAACCACAACCCAGCCTCTCTCCTCTTGAGGGACTGTGAGTTTTCCATTCTCAGGATCTAAGCGTTGGACTGAACCCATGCTCCAGCTCAAGGCTCTTCCTTTCTTGTGCCTCTATTAAAGTAGATTGAGCTCGCTGATAAAGGATCAGGGAGGATATGGGGGAGATCGAGGCTGCCTCTGCTGAGCAGGGAAGTGGATCCCTCTGAATGCAGGCACTTGGCATTTCCATCTGCCAGATTTCAGTGAGGATAAAAGCAAAAGAAAACAAAATATTGAGCAGCAGGAATGGCCCATGCATGGAGCAGCCATCACCTGCAAGGGACCATGAGAGAAGGGGATAACAACTGGCTCTTGCTAATATAATGCTTTGCCCTCCTCTAGTGGTACTCGTGATCTGAGTCTCTGGAAGGAATTACAATTATTAGTACAACCTTGTGTCAGCTGTAGCCATTCCCCCTTGAGCCGGGGGGTCAGGGGAGCTCTCCTTGCAATCTGATGGGATGGGGCACTTGTTTTGACCAGCAGCTCTTCAAAGAACCACATTTTCCATGCTGAATGTGTGGCTGTTGAATGGATCTCATCAGTTTTATGTGTTGTACGCAAACTTATTCCTGACACAGACGTATGTTGACACTTTTATCTGTCCCTCCCAAGCCTGGGTTTGGGTGGTTTTGAGCACACTGGGCTCAGCTTTCTGGCTTTTCCTGGTGACCACACCAGCACTTCCTTCCCCTCTCTGCCCTGGACCCAGGGTGTCTGTCAGCTGAGCTCATCGCTAGCAAACAGCCTGAGCACAGAAATTTTGAAATGCAAATAGTTTCAAAGGCACGTTGGGAACGTGGAGCCAAGGGAGGCGAGCGCGTTCCCGCCCTGGCTCTGGCCCTCGGAGGCATTGGGAGAGGGAATGTGCTGGTTACAATTAACTCGTGATATCATGGGAACTATAAAACAAAACCAAGCAGTTGCTCTCCTCGTACCAAAGGCCTGGGAAAAGACAAGTTGTCAGCATTCCTGTTGGGAGCAGAGCAGGAGCTGCTGGGCTGTCCAGCCCGTGGCTGTCAGGGCTGTCCATGCTCTGTGGCACAGCCCCTGCTCCCTGACAGCTGGGCTTTCCTTTAGCGTCTGTTTGGGTTGTGTCCTGGGATCTCCCTTGGTTTTCTTGGCCACCAGAGCCCAGATTACTTTTCCTTGTCTGCTTTGGGATGTGCTCTGACTGGTGTGGCCTCTCCTGTGATTCCATCACACCCTTAAGCCAAGCATCTGCCCAGCCTTGGGCTCTTCTGGATGGACGTGGGCAAGCAGCCCCCAACATTCAGTGTTAGTCTTCTCCCCTTCTCCAACAAGCCCTTGTAGCAGCCCAGCCTCTCTTTGGGAAGCTTTAGTGGACCTTTGAGGTCATTCTTTGCTCTCAGGGGTCAAAGTTTTTTTGATTTTGATACTGAGGAAATCAAAGGATGACTGGGAAGAGAAGTGATGTCATGAGCTGGTGTTTGACAAGGCCTGTGGTTCCCAGCCATCCTGGGAGACATCAGTACAGGGCAGATCCCTGCAGTGATCAAATCCATGGGATAGAACCACAGAACCACTTGGAAACCAGAGTTAATGTGGTGATTCCTGTAAGAATAGCATGTTAGAGAAGTAGTCTGTGTTTTGTGTGGAGAGTCCAGCATCCACCAGTCTGCAGCCACGCTGTGCAGGTGGGAAGGACCTGAGCCCAGAGCTGCCAGGCTCCAAAATCCTGTCTCACCTCAGAAATCCCAATACTCACTGCATTGGGCAGGTATTGAGCTTTGTCCCGTCCCACTGAGGAGCTGCTGCTCAGCCAGTGTCAAATGCCACTGCTGCCTTGGGAAGCCCTCATATCCTCTCTCCAAATCTCACTTTTGTAGAACACCCTTTTCCTGTAATGATAAAAGCCTGATTGCATCTACCCAGAATCCTGTCCGAGAAATAATTCCCATCATGTGTCTAGGATGACCAAGGAAAACAAATGAGATGAATAAATAATAAAATTTGCAGGACATGTATTTTGCCAGAGACAAAACAGATTCAGATCTGGATGTGCTATGTTTGGAACTAAGTTTAGAACTCAGGATTTTGGATGGACTTCTGAATATTGACACACAGGGACTCAGGCCTTTCTCACAGACTGCAAACATCCTGTGTTCTTGGCTGTTTTCATGTCGGGATCCATGCTCTGTTACCTTTCCAGAGAGAATTTGACTCTGGCCCTTAATGCAGGAAGAGCCAAGGGCTTTGGGAATAATTAGAAGCTTCATATGCTACCAGATCATTTGGCCTATCTTTTGAAGAATAAAAGGAGGGGATGGAGTAAGATACAGCTCTTGCATCTGTGAAATTCTTTCCCATTGGCAACCTCCCTGCAAAGTCATAATTAATGAGGATATTCCAGTTCAAGATTTAAGTGCTATCGCAGGCATTGGCTTTCCCAGACTCTGAGGTCCCTGCACTTGGAGGGAGATCCCAGCACAGTGTCCTGGGGCCCAGGCTGGATTTAAAGGCACTGCTCAGAGTGTGTTGGATGCAGACAAGCGTGGCCAGCAGCAGAGCCAGCAGCAGAGCTTTTCCATTTGTTTTTCCTGGCCTGGTGTGTGCTCAGTGCTGCAGGGTGAGGGAAAAGTCCCCCAGTCCCCATCCCACAGCACTGCCTCAGGCACTGGGGGATCCAGGTGTCTGGGAGCTGTGTCCATGTGGCACAGCAGGACACAGGGAGTGCCTTTGTTGTGTTTGGTGCTCAGCTCCCTGAGCCCATCCCTTGCCCCTGGCAGGGAACAGGGCTGTGCCCACTCCGCTGAGCGACTCTCGTGCTGGGCCAGCACCAGAGCAGCACTGGCCCCTGCTCCCTCAGAGGATGGAAATGCAGATCCCAGCCCTCAGGCTGTGCCCCCCTGTGCCATTTGGTCTGCAAATACCCTGTGTGCCACATTTCTGTGTTGTAATTACCAGCCTGGTCCCTGCTGGCTGTAAAGCTGTCCTCGGCAGGCTGTGATGGATGAGGCTGTGCTGTTGGAGTGGCCTTTTCTGGGAGTGTTGCTAACTCCCTGGCATGTTCCTTGAGGTGATCCTCTGCTGCTCCGTTGTTTCAGAGTGAACCACAATTCCCCACTGCTTTCACTTCCCAGTCGAACTGGTTGCTCTCAGGCTGCAGCTGGTGTTTTCAATGCTGATGTCTGAAGAAAACACCATGAACTTTTTCCTTGAAGTGGGGAGTTTTTCAGAGGCTACATTGCTGTAGATGGTCAGTTATAGAGAATACCACATCTGTTCATTATTTTAAATTACTTGTCCATGTCTTTGTACCTTATTTCTTCTCTCTGGTTATTCTGAAAGAGTTAAACTTCAGCATTCCATCACTGCTGGTAAAACAGCTCTGTTGAATGGTATTGCTTCTCTTTGCTCCTGATTAATTTGGGTGACTGACTAACAGAATACTTGAAATATTTCATCTAAAATTTGCTTTTGGGTAACATTCAAGGCTTTAAACTTCAAACTTGATTACTGCAGAGATTTCCTGCTGGTAAACTCTGAGCATTCCTGCAAGACACCAGCCCAAAGCACCTTGTGTGCTGTCACCCTGTCCCTTTGGCTGATTCAGAAAAGGCCTTGCAAAATGTTTCCAGCATGACTGACTCGTCTCTGCAATATAGTTGGGAAGGGTGGGATCTGCCTCTTTTAACTTAGACAGAACTTTTAAGCAGACAAAATGAGACAGCTTGGCTCCCTCTACAATGAATAGACAGAGACAGTGCCCCAAAGGGAGAGGCCTCAGCCCTTAGACTGACATTCAGGGGAGGTTTGAGGAGATGCCCTGTGGTGATGTCCACTCTCCACTGGTGATAGGAGCTGCCTGTGTGACTGGCTAAGACCAGACACTTGACTTGCATGTGGCAGGATGGATCCCAGCTGCAGGCCCACAGTTTTAAAAGTATTTATGTGACTAACTAATCAGGAGCTGCTTTGCAGGATTTACAGAAAGGTTCTTCAGTTTCACTGAAATAAAAGGGATTTAGTTTAGATAAGGCAGACCTCTGGGAAATCTGATGTCTCATGTATTTTTCTCAACCCTTCAGAAGAATTTATGCCTGAATGTTCTCTCAGAGTAAGGTCAGTTGTGGCTGATGGGCATTTGAGACATCAGATCTTGATGTGAACCTCAGAAATCAGCAAACTTCTGTTTAAAAATAAATACTTTATTCAGAGCAATTGAAAATCGAGCCTTTCTCACTGTTTTTCAGTCATGTGTTCCTTCCCACTGAGGTCTCAGCTGTACCATCCCACCTTGCAGCACCTTGGTGGTGAGGAGAAGGCAGCAAGGGCTGGGTCCAGGTTCACTTTGGGATGTGCAGAGCTGGAATAACTCTCCCCTGTAGAGACACCAGGTATTTCCTTCTGTTTCTAGAAGTAGGAAAAGGCACTGTCAGCCTTGAATTCCACTTCAATCACATCCCTCAACTGCTAAACCTGGTTTCAGAAAGGAGACGGCTTCATGCTAGCTCATAAAAACTCCAAAATAACAACAAGAAAGAAACCCTGAACAAAATCCCTTGTGTGCTCAGGTGCAGACATCCCTTCTTGAGCTGTAATTTGTGGCTGTCTGATCACTTTGGAGCAGCAGCATTGATTTCCCCACTCCTCCCTCCCCAAGGCCTGGAGAGGGGCTGCTCCACCCTCTGCACTTCTGGGCTGCTCTTGGAAATGCTGATCCTTTCTTGAAAGCTGGAGGGGGAATAAATCACCAGCAACCTAACAAAGCTGCATGAAACTCAGCCACAGTAAAACCCAACACAGTGGCTGAAGGCAGCTCCTCGTTAGGGGTTTTCATGCCCATACTGATGTTGTGGGAGCTGTGCCACATCTGCAGGTGTGTGTTTGGATCCAGCTGTGCTCTGCTGCAGGATGGCAACTCGTCACATCTGGCTCCCCTTGATTACACTGCTGAGAAACCAGCTTGTTCTCATTTTGAAGTAGCAAAGATGGCAGAAGGTCCCTTTATTCACAGTAATCACTTCTGGCTGGGAGAGGGAATAGCAAGATCCTGTAAGATGGAGCTACCAAAGGTCAAGGCAGAAATAAGCTGAGAAGCTTTTGCACAAAGCATAATTAATCATCACAACATCCTTTCCATTTCTGTAGGGAAAGCTACTTTAAGCTGAAGTTTAAAGTTCCAGGATGCTGGTCCAGGCCTGATCTTCTGTGCAGGCTGTCTTGAGTCCAGCTTAGCTCTTTAAAGGTCACCCAACCCCTGAGCTATCAACAGTCTGTTGAATAGACATCTCTGAGGGTCTCACGAAGGCTGACAGGAAATAGTAGACCACATGGCTTAAACAGAAAGGAAATCTGAATTCTGGCCTTGCTGCTCTCCAAGCAGAGCACTGGATGGCCCAGGGACGGAGAGGGAAGAAAGAAGGGGCAAAGTGGGGATGGGAGTGGGGTGAAAAACATCTTATTTTTCTGGTTTAATACTCAGCCACTGACTGGATGTGTAGCTTGGGCCAGCTGCCGTGTAAAGCTCCGTCTGGACAGCCACAGGTTTGGGCTTTTTCCTTTTCCTTGTTCTTGGAAAAGAAAAAAAGAATGCTGGAACACCCTCACTGGAAATCCAGATGTGGCATCTTGAAGCTGAGTTTCCTCTGGTAAATAAATTCCACGATGAAACAGAACTAAACAAAGCTGCTAACTAACCTTGCCCTGCTGCTGAAGAGTTTTGTAGAGTTTTCAAACATCCTTGTGATGATTCTGTTCTTTCGCTGTTCTCCCAGTGCCATGTCGAAACATTACATGACTTGAAAGCCCCAAAGCCATGGAAGGGGGTAGGGGAGGAGGAAAATACAAAGCCACTTGTACAGACTTCTGGGGGAGGGGGGCGAGGGATGAGGACTTTTGTTTTCCATAAGCCCCAGTAACCACATGAAAGCTCTTTAAAAAGTAGCAAAAACGTCTTCTTTGTAGCAGTTCTAGTAGTGCAGGTAGTAAAGGCTGGTATTAATTACCTGATGGAGCTTATTGCTGCAGGTGGCAGCCAGTCAGGAGCTGGAGTGCTTGGGTGGCCAGTTGCCCTGGTTTCCATAGAGCCAACAGGACACCTTGTCCACCGCAGCCCCCAGAGGAGAGGCAGAGCAGGTTTCTGGAAGATATTGCACTCCCAAAAGAGCCTGGTCTGGCTTTCTGGAGGCACCTGGATCCAAATGTGTGCAGACGTGCGTGTCTGCCTGTAAACCAAACCTGCTGGAGGAGGAATCTCTCATGTGACACAAACAGGCGCCTTCCAGCAGCCGGCACCGTGGGTGCTCCAATTAACGGTGCCACGGCGATCCTGGGTGCTCACGGGTTCATTACAAAAGACAGACATCTGCAGGGGTCTTAAAATAATGACTCCTTTTATCTGGTGATTGGCAGAGGTGGGGTGACAAGGATCTGCTGCTTAGCATAATCTGAGACTTTTTCTTCTCTTTTTGGGATACCAACAGAAGACACAATGCGGGCCCCTGGAGCGGCGGCTTGGGGAGGATGGTAGGGCTGCAGAGGGTCTTTGCCTCACTCACCCCACCGGACCATGGTCTTCCCAAAGTGCTCAGCCCTGAGCTTGAGGAGGGAGTCACTTCTGGTCTCCATTGCTCAAATCAGCTGCTGGTGCTTTCTGAGGACACGTTTTCCCTGCAGTCCTGGTATGTCCTTGGCTCTGTGCACTGACTGCCAGGACACAGACCCTGGGCTGACCCGAGTGCCTCCTGCCTTGTTACTGCTTCAGCACCTGGTCAGATCTGTTACCATCACTGCCAAGGCCTTGCTCAAAACAGGGAATAGTGGCAGAAGGTCCCTTTGAAACTTCCTCTCTTCCCAGGGCTGCACAGCTCCTCCATTGCTGGTCCCTTTGCTAAAGGCAAAGTGACTGCGCATCACTTTCAGCCCCTTCAGTCTCCCTGCCTTGGGAAACATCCTGGAACTCTCAAAGGAGGTAACAATTTCAGGGCTATGCCCGTCCAGATCAATTGCTGGGACATCCATAGGGAAAAGACTTGTGCCAGTTCAGGCTTCTCATGAGTCTTCTGAGATCCCTGAGGTTTTACTCTAAATTATTTTTCTTATGCTAGGCCCAGCAATAGAAAATCAGAAGAGGTTATTAGCTATTTTCTAATTGTGCTCTGACCTTTAAGTGTATTTTTCAGTTATGGATTTCAAATCCATTTTGCAAAGTTTGGTGAACTAAGTCCCAGCATAAAGAAGTGCCACCTTATTTTTCAGGTCAGAAGAGTAAAGTGTTTTCCCAGAATATATGAGGAGCTGAGCAGGGCTTAGACCCCAGACCCCCAGCTCACAATCCCTTGCTTTAACTGCCAGCTCAGCCTTTGCTCATTCTGGTATGGGAAAAGCAATTGGGAATAAGAAGCTATTACTGGGGCAGGCAGTCTGTGGGGGATAGAGTTACAGTTTTTACAATAATGTATTATTTAGGACTGGGTTGCCATTTGAGATGGACTCTGCAAATTCAGAGGCATTGCTGGGATTGAATACTGAAAACCCCAGAGTGGAGAAGCGTTTGAGCAGACAAGCATTTGAGTTTGAGGTTTGGGATCTATTACTGTGGATTCCCAGAGATGTCTGTTCCAGAGGTCTACAGCACATCTTCTGCAGCACTTATCTCCTGCCCTCAATATTTATTTTACCATCCAGGAGGAGAGACAGGAGGATTTTCTCTGTCATGCCATTACGACTCCTCCCTCTTATTGACCAACTCAAGTAAAATTATTTACAGATCTAATAGAAAGGGCAAAACTTTCTCATTAAAATTTTTTCCTGGCTCTTATTACATTGCTGTGTACTTGGAATGTGTGTCAAAATAGAAAAAAAAGGGATGCTGATGTGTTTTATTTGGTCTTTCATTTGAGGTTTGCTAGCTATTTTCAAACTGAACTTAAACAGAAGGCCACAAGAGTTTAAACCTGATTAAAAGGATGCAGGAGAACATGAAATGCTGCTCTCCAGAAGCTCTCAGGCTCCCTGTTAATCTGTGCTGATGCCTTTTGAGCATCGGGGTTAAGAGACAATAAAGAACATGGGGCAAATGGGATCAAGACAAAAAAAGTGAATTAGTGAATTAATGAAGAAAGATCTTGAGAAAAATGTCTTTGATACCTAAAAATAACTAATAGTGTGTGTTAGTTTAAAAGCATATTTTCAATGCAGGGATAAGTGCACGCAGCAGGGAGGAAAATGCAAGAGAGAGGCTGGAGTAGAGAGTGTAGAGGGTGAATTTAACTGACAATAGATCACTCGAGCCTGTGGAATAGCGTTTAGAGGGTTAAAAGGCTAAACATCTTCGTATTTAATGGAAGATGCTCCTAGAATTCTCAAAAGCAAAAGATGGAGAGAAAAATCTGCTGCCTGGGAACTTGAAAGAGCTGCACTTTTGAGCCCAGAGCCTGGAAAGCTGCAAATCTATTCAGTGGGGAGACCCAACAGATTTGTTCCTTCTCTTCAGCCCTGCAGGGAATGGGCTCTGTCCTGGGGGATTTGGGGTGCTGAGGATGATCCCAGGTGTGCTGCTCACCCTGCCTGGATTCCAGGTCACTCCAGGATTAATCCACCTGCAGTTTAGGTTTAAATTAAGAGTTTTCAGGGCCTTTCAGTCTTTATTCATGGACAAACACTCATGACCAATGGATGTGGAGGGACATCAACCAAGAAAGGTTTGCTTTGCTGACAGCACATCGGGCCAGCACTGGGTTTGTAGTGAAATATTTTGGGTTTATAGTGAAATACTTTGGGTTTGTAGTGAAATACTTTCTACCACTTTGCTGAAAACTGCTCTTGGGTATTAATCAGGCTGGAGTTTGCAGGGTCAGGACCAAACGGAATGATTATAATTCAGAAAACTACAGTAATGTGCTGGTGGTTGTCTTTGTAGAATTTTACTGTACAGTTTTTGAATCAAAAAGTCACCTTTTTTTTTGTAGGGAAGGCATGCTCTGTAGGTAACCTGCCCTCCCTAAAAACCAATAAATGATGTTCCTGGAGAACAAAGATCTAAGGATGCTCTATAGAAAGGAATAACATGAACAAAGCTGTACCATACATTAAAATCAGCAAAACTGCTTAAGGCAATCCAAATGCATTTTTTTATTAGTATTGTGTTGTGATGCTAAACAGAAAATGACAACTGTGAATAAGATAAAGGTCTTCATTGTGCATGAAAAATTTAAATTGTTACTTTAAGGAGCGATTTATTTTTTTTTAAACATCATAAAACATTTATGATAACATTTTACAAAATTAGGAAGGGGAGAATTGGCTTGAAATCTTCTAAATCCATTAAATTTTCATGTTGTTGTTCAAAGCAATGGTTAAAAAATAAGAAAAGAAAAAGGTCTAGAAGGCATGAATATAGATATTTGAATATATATTTGACAGCTTTATCTGAGAATCAGAAGTCTGGAACTTGAACTAATTTAGGGCTGAACAAAACTTTTATCTGTGGGTTAGGCTGAGAATTATTAACAACTGTGGCAGAGCATGAACTTTCCAGGCTACAGGGGGAAGAAGAGGGTCATTCCCAGTAGATACTGGATATAGCTGAGCCCGGAGACAAGGCAGTGAAACCACTCTGCTGAAAGTTCAGGGAAAATCTTTGCATCTCATGAGAAACCTCGAATTTCTCAGTGTTTTTAGGCACATTTGCAGTCTGTTTTGCCTCTCTCTAAACAGCTGGAGCAAGAATTATGCTCCAGGGAAAGGAGAGAGAGGTGGTGACTCTGCCAAGACCAGCAGGTCTCTGCTGCCTCATGGAGAGGCACAAAAACAAGGACCTGAAAGCCATCTTCTGGCTGCTGCTGTTATGGGCTTTGGGTGGGCACGCACCTAAGGGGGCTCTCCCAGGGCAGGATCAGGGATTAAACCCCCAACACAGAGCAGGATGGGGAACTGCCCCAGCTGAGATATGTTGGAGATGGTTTTAGGTGAAATTAGTGTGGTTTTATGAGAAAAATTGGAAATACTGGGCTGTGGGAGTACAGGGGAGTGGAGTAAGGAGGAGCTGGTGTGCTGGGAGAACCATGTGTCTGCTGAGCACACACAGTGGGAATCACATCTCCCACCGTGCTGGGGGAACAGGGCCCTGGCACCCCCACATGCCCAGGGAAGGCAGGCACAGCGTCCCGGTCCCCTCCCTGACAGCTGGGAGAAGCCCTCCCCGCCGCTCCGAAGGCAACGCGCTCCCACACCGCCCACCCGACAAGAGCCGCAATTTGTTCCCTTTTAAAGCGAAATTAATTGTGGCACAGGAGTAAATGCGAGGACTTCAAACGAGCCAGTGACTCTGACTGGAGAAGTTGGCACTTGGAAAACAAACACGAGCAGCAGCAACATCCTTGTGTGTCATGCTGCACTCGCAGAGAGACTTTTGAAATCCCGGCTCCGCGCTCTCTGGTCGGCGGAGCCGCGGGAAACCCGCTCGCTGCATTTTTCCAGTTAGTAATTACATTTTTCATATTTTATTTATTTCCTCAAAAGAAACAAGTAATTATTACACAATACTTCGCCCCACACCAATTTGGAAGATTTATCAATTATAATCTAGGAGACCGGCCCCATGTTAGGCTTCAAATGCGTCTCATTATAGATATTTTTTAGGGAGAGTGCTGGAAAAACAAAGAACTGCTGTGCTGTTGTCTTTTACTTCACTTTAATGTCGGGTTCAGAAGTAATGATGTTGGGAACAATCATTCTTCAAGCCTCTGTTTCCTTGTGTTTACTCATTAAACACGAGAACCAGGTGCTCTCACGGGGAAATGCTCATTCTAACATTGGCTTTAGAAATCAAAAGTCTCTTCACTTCCACTAACAAGCACAGCTTCGCAGGGAAGGGACTGGGAAAAAAGCAGCCAGGACCTGCTTTAAAAATGGAATATTAGTGCCCAGCCCATAGAAGCTGTCCTGATTTTGGAGAGCTCTTGGTGGGAGGCATATGATTAGAGGGTGTTCTCAGTGCCTGATGTTTGGTCTTGGTGTTCAGAGCTTCCCAGGGAGAGAGGGGCTCCTTCAGGAGCAGTGGAGGTCAGCTCCTGCTCTCATACTCCTCCAGAGGAACCTGTCCATCCCCACTGATCAGCCAGGGTAAGCAGCTCCCCTGATTATGCAGAGTGAATACCCTGTGGAAGGCGGTGCAAGCTCTGTGACTTCTCCTGAGCTGTTCAGTGGCCGCAGTGTAGACATCTCATGCCATTCTGGACTCCTCAGGTCACACAGGAGATCTGCCCAGGCTGGTGGGTACAACACCAGCTGGTGGGAATGGAGTGTGCTGAGGTCAGGGAGGAGCCCCAGGGCACGTAAAGGCTCCATCTGCTCATCCCTGCATAAGCACAGCTCCACCCCAGCTGCGACGTGCTGGCAGGATATGATGGGGTCACATCAGAGCTTGGGAGATTGAAAAGCTCTTTTTTTCTGGGGGAAGGTCACTCAGTTTTCTTGAAGTTTCTGTAGGCAGCATTTAGGAGCCCAGGGTACAGGTCCAAGCTGAGAAGCTGCTCTGGCTCTGAAAGTTTCTCTGTTAGCTGTACCCAGAATATTCACAGTTTGGTGCCCCTATTGGCCATGAATCTTTTTTGATCCCTGCAGCAAGGAGGGAATGGGAAAATTCAGGATTGAAATCCCACACTGATTTTCTCCCACTGGTTTTTCATGTGGGGCATACCTGGGAAGGTCCCATAGGGAACCAGAGGTTCTCTGTGGTGTGGATAAGGGTGGGAGGGAGAGAAATGCTCTCCCTTTGGATGGATGCACAGAAGGTGGCATGAGTGCATCTGGACAGGAGGCAAAGAGAGCAAGGACCCTTCTGTGTAGAAAAGCCCCTGGGTATTTTCCTTGAATCCTGAAAACTTTCATATTACCATGGACTGAAATTAAAAAAAAAAAAAATTAAATTATTTTGCCGTAGAGAAGAAAACTTCCATTTCTGCAGGAAGTGATTTTTTTGCACGATTCCAACCCATCCTAATTTTAGCTCCAGTCTGGTGAAACTCAAGGCTGGACCTTTATTTGCACTGATTTACAGCAGTGTGCCCCCCGGGCTGCAAGGGACAGGAGTGGCAGAGGCAGCACCAGCCAGTCCATTCAGGTGTCAACCTCCATTAATAATTATTCAACTGCCCTAAATGGGCTTTGCTGGAGGGCTGCTCCCGTTCCTGGCCGCTGCACAGCTCCGCTTGCCAAGCCCCCAGGCCTCAGAGCCATCCCATTGATGGAGAACCTGGATCTGTGTTAAAAGCTGTGAATCTGCTCTCCTGCTTCCAGCCCACCTTCACAGAGCCGGCCGCTTAAACTTTTTACTTGTCCTGCAGGAAAGCCTGTTAGTGGGAAGATATCAAGGGGAATCTGTGTAGATCTGATTGGCAAGCTGTGTTCTTAGTTCTTGGTGCTTTTTTGAGTCGTCGTCTTTTCCCCAGCAGTGCCTTTTAATTCTGGTTTTATAGCTGACCTTGTTACTGTTGTTAGTACAGTTTTTCCCTTTCCCTTTTTTTCATTGTAGCACTTCTGTAAATGTTTTTGTTCTTTGTTCTAGTTCACTGTCCCTTTGAGGTTCCCTCTGATGTCTAGTCAGTGGCGTGTTTTTGATAAATTCTTCCCTAGCTGGTGCATCTTCTCTCCAGGTATCAAAAATCAGGGCAATGGTTATTGAAGGGACGCTCATTAGAGTGAGCCACGATTTCAGTGCTGCTGCCTCTGCTAAGGAGTGGGTGCCTCCGAGTCAACAAATGGGCCAGCATTTAAACAAAGAAGCAGGAGAGCTGCCCTTGCAGACCCTCCGGGCAGCACCTCAGCCGAGCACGGGGCTTTGAGCACGGGGCTTTGATTGCCACGCAATGGGGAGAGCAGCAGCCCTGCAAAGTCCCTGCCAGCCACATCCCACACCCACCACCACGGGGATAGAGCCATCTCCTCGTGCTCCCACACAGCCAAGCTGTGCTTGGAGGGTCAAGAGGAAGGATTGAAAGATGGGAAATGGCAAAACGAGCTCTGTTTTGTACCCCTGTGCTTACGACTGCTGTGCAGAAAAACGGTGCTGAGATGGGCACTAGGCTGGAAAGTTCCTAAAGTCCTGCTGGCACAGCAGCCATGTTCTGGCCTTGGCTTCTCCATGGGAAGATGAGCTGGCTCTGACCCCCTCCATGGGTATGTTGACCTGAACCAAGTCCTTGGCTTCAACCTCAGCCTGACCAAACGATCTATGCTGCAGCAGAACCCAAGTCACACACAGTTCAAAGCAGTTTCTCTATGTCTTGAGGGTTCAGTGTAAAGCTCTGCCTGCCTGGGAACCCTCTTTTTGTCAAACTGTCCCCCAGGCACCCAGAGATCACCCACTGCACAAAGTATTTTTGAGCATGACATAATATTTGCTGCATCTTCTTGAAGTCCTCTGTGGACAGGGAGCAGAGCAGGGAGGACCAGCAGCTCCAGGTTCTTTGTGCCAGCCCAGCAGGGAGCTGGGCAATGTGGGGATCCTCATAAAAGGCAAACCAGCAGTCCCACCTCTGTACTTTCCCAGAACAGACATTTTGTCTTGGATTATTCAGGAACCTTTCTTGTGTTCTGCGTGGTAAATAGGCTTTCCTTGAGTCTCTCATGTTGGAGGTTTAACGATGCGAAGGGCTTTGTTCTGGTTACATGGCAGAGAACAGCTCCAAGGTTTGTTTACACCAAAGGGCAAGGGCATAATAATCCTCTCTGCACATCATGCAAGGGCTTGCAACAGGAAAGGTAACGTCTAATGACCTTCATTTCTTAAATGCCTTCCAAACTCCTCCTCAGACACTAGACGGTGAAGCTCTGCAATTCCACTGAAAAGTAAGTGACAGAGGGAAAATGAACCACAGAAAGGTCAAAGACAGTGTCTGAGCCAGGAGACTTGGCTGCTTTGATTATGTCAGCGCTGCCCTATATTCTAAGAACCTTTAGGAAATTAAAGAAACTTTGAGTTGGATAAAGTTGTAAAGTTGAAGGTAAAAACAAGTTTGAGTGGCCTTTGGCAATGCCTTTTGTGCTTCTGAAATACTGCAAGATGCTGCTCCCTGACCAGGCAGGCCCCACTGGCTGTGCTGAGGATCCAGCAGAAATTCTGCTGGAGTCCAGGATGACACAGATTCTCAGGATCATCAGCAAAGCCACTCAAACAAGACAGCCTTAAAAGAAACTCAAAGTTCTCTTCATGGCTTCACTTCGGGAATCACACCAGCTGCCAAGTGCAAATGCTGGAAGTACATGCCTCAATTTAACTTTAACTTTAGCTTGTTGCAACTTGATGGGCGTACTCCAAATGCACCACTGCTTTGTTCTAACTCTAATTCTCTCCTCCACACCTGCCCAAACTGCTGGTGACTTTCTCAGTTGGATGCACATGTACAAGTCCTGGTGTTGAGCTGTGTCAGCAAACACTTCTCCTTGTTGCTTTAAAAAGGTTGCAAAATGCTTGTTTGGTGCCAACGAGCTTCATGCAGCCAAAAATGAAATGCAAATAGGAGGTTTGGCCCATTGCTGGTGAGGCTCTTCAAAGCCAGGCTCCCCTTCCTGTGATGTGAAGACTTTGAGATGGAATCCCCCCAAGCAAGAACAGCTCTCAGAAGGGGTGCCAGCACCTGGTTAAATCAAAGCTTTGAAGATGGGCCTCCCCATTGATAGAAGTCTTTGCATAAGTATCCTCCTATCTTCTCTGATGCCTTTCCAGTGTCAGCAAGCTGAGAGCTACAAAATCAGGCGCGGGGTGGGATCCCTGTGCTGCTCCCTCACTGGAACAGCAGGTCTTGGCTTTGCTGGAGGCAACTACCCAACCACCGAAATGGATCCCACTGACCTGTCTGACTCAGGGGCTGGCAGGTGAATTCGAGCAGATCTGCTGGGGTGCTTGGAGATGTTATCACACTCCCACTTCCCCTTCTCTCTGTCCTCCCCCTGCCCACCCCTCCCCTGCAGAGCTGGCAAAGCGAAGCTGTGCCGGCACCATGAGCACTCCCGGGGAAACCCAGCAGCGCCATGGAGAGGGAGGGAGGGTTTTCTCCCAGATTCTGCAGAGCTGAGCCTCTGATTCCCTGTGCCACAGGAGCAGGAACATCCTGCAGGGGCAGGGCAAGGTGAGAATGGGCCATAGCAGCATTGAAAGCTCTTGCAGATCTCACCTGCTGAGCCCTAACAAGGAAAATTCTGCTTTTTGGATCTCCCTGAAGAAGATGATGGTGTGGCAAATGAGGGAAATGCCACGAGTTGTCTTCAATGTGTAATTAGGGCATCTTCCAGTGGAAGTGCAATGATTTCAACCACCTCCTCCCCAGACTTTCTCAAAAAGAGAATCAATCACTTCATCCTCTTCCCAGAACCAGCTCTGCTCCTCTTCCTCAGGCTGTTCTTCACCAAAGCAATGCTTTTCCTGTGCCAGGCAAGGCATTAGATGGCTCACAAATTATTTTTTATTATTTGATTGGGCACTCTTTTACTTCAGTGTATAACCTGCTGAATTACAAGGAAAAATTCTTTTCTGCTCTAAATTCTTTCTTACAGAGAAGCCTTAAAGCTCTGAGTTTTCCTCATCCCCAAAAGATTTCCACTAACAAGGCATAAGAAACAGGAAGGAGTGAGGTTTCATCTCAGTTTTCCTCTAATCAAGCAACCCTCCCTGGCGCCCTGTGCTACCTGTCTTGGAGCCTGTTCTGGGGTGAGGGCTGTCCTCTGGCCAGGAAGGATGGGGGTGGAAATGAAAAGAAAAACCCGCAGGCTCTCCCTGGGAAGAGGAACTGGGAGTGCAGTGGTTTGGGCACACAGGCCAGGAGAGAGGTGTTGGCTGATGAAGTGTTCATGCAAGTCCCTTGGTGTGTGGATAAAGAGCAGCAGGAGTCTGTGTATCTCCTTCTGTGTTTCTTAGGAGCCCAACATGCTCTGTGCTCCTGAAAGCGTGGCTGATGAGAGATGTGCTGCTCCTCTGCTTGTCTTTCTCGAAGTCCTTGAAGATCCAGGCCTCCTACTTTTGGGATGCTTTGGGAGGGAAGCGGTTGCTTGTGTTGAAACACCTGGGAGAGGGTCCTGTGGGAAAAAGGTCTCTCATGAGGACCATGGATGCTCTTTGCTCTTCACAGAGGGAAGCGCAGCTGGGTAATTTTCGTAATTTCAAAATGTTTCGTTTCTGAGCAAGAACTCCAATGCTTTTGTCCACCAGACCCCAAACTGGAACACCCTATTAAACATTAAACTGGAAATATGTTAAAACTGCTCATTATGGTCTTAATGAATTATCTGTTTTAGAAGGGGGAAACAGTGAAGAATTGCTGGCGTAAGTGTGGAATAAGATTTTTCAAAGGAATTACCCCAGCCAAGGACCAGGATAAAAGTATTTTCAATAATAGCATTAGACCAAGAAGCAGCACAGCAAGAAATGCCAACTGTAGTCTCTAAATGCTTAAGCAACTTGAAATCTAAAGATGAAAAGGCACTGTACACTATTTACTCTTCTTAATGCTGAATTGTACAGAAGTACATTTATATTTTATACCTCTTTGAACTGGGAAATATGTATAATTCCCACAAGAGGATAAAGTATTTTTGCACTGAAGGATTAGAGAGGTGCTGTTTAAAAGACAGTTTCAGGTACAGCTCTGAAAGGGTCTTTGACAGCAGGTCTGGCCACTGCTCTTGTTCTTTCATTAGAGCCCAGAACTGGTGCTCCACGTCTGCATTTCGTGAGCGAAGGCGCTGGAGGGGAACATCAGCAGTCCGAGCAGATCTTAAGCAAATTGCTGCTATTTGAAGGCAGAGTTCTGCTTCAAAATCAAGAGGCTGATAAATGTCTTTGACTGCCTCCCAGCCTTTGTGCTGGTCTCCACCAGGGTGACCCACTGGACCTCATCCATGCGCAGCCCCAGCCTTTGTGAGGCGCTTCCACCGCGGCCCAACTCCTCAAACCGGGGAGTGGGAAGTGCTGGCTCTTGTGGAGTGCTCCCGTTTGAACCCAACCCGTCGGCTCCTCAGATGCATTTCTCTGTTGGGAGGTTATTACGAGTGACAAGCCTCTGGCAATGTAATCTAGCATTTGAATAAAGCAACTGCTGCGTCCTGCAGGTGACTCCTTTGTGGCCATGCTCGGAGGAACAGCGCAAGGAAGGGCCGCTCCTGCCTTTAAACTTCCTCACCGTACTCGGAGGGGAGAAAAGACAAATAAAAACCAGGCAGTTTAGCTTGCACCATCATTTAACAAGTTCTATTGGCTCAGCTGGAATGGCTGGAAAGGGATCCTGCCCCTTCCAAAACAAGGCAGTGCCTGAGTCGGTTTCATTTGATTGAATGTGTCATCAGATCAGACCACGAGCCTAGCAAGGCCAGAAATATTTTCTTGGGATGACGGAATCCCATTTATCTGAAGGTTTTCTCTCCCCTGACGTCTCTTGCTCTCGGGCAGGGTGGCTGAGGGGTTGCTGGGCGGGCTCAGCCCCTGCCTGCCCCTCTCCACCCACACTCCTGAGGGCTTGTGCTTGGCTGATTATAGGGAATTCTTATTTACTGTGGATCCAGCATTTGCAGCGGGCTCTGGCCATGGGGTCGGTGCTGGTGGGAGGGAGCAGGGCTTTGCCTCCTTCAGCCAGGGATGGGGCAGCGAGTTCTAACCAGCAAATATCGGTTTGAAGCCTCCATTGTGCCGGCCCACCGTGGGGAGGGGGAGAGGAGCAGATAATGAGCTGCTGCATGATCAACCACGAGAAGAAGGTATAAAAGATATAGACCATTAGAAAAGAACAAGGCTTTAAATGCCATCTGAGGTTTTAGCTGAAAAGGCCTTTATTAGGTTAAAAAAAATCTACATTTAACAATATAGTACCCAGTCCTGTAGATTTCTACCGCAAACTCCTCTGAAGTAAACTACAAAGGATTGTGATGTTTCTTCTTTCAGACTTTTTTTTTTAATATGAACTTTTTTTAAGGCACCGTATCCCAGTGAACTATCCTCCATTTCTTTTTCTTGCTGAAGCTGCAGATGTACATTATGCTAGTGTGAAAAAAAGCTAATTAAACTGCATAGACTCTGCAGGAGGCAGAGAAGGCCTGCAGTGCACGGGGGATGATTGATTTGGACTGTCACACAGCTCTGCTGGGTGTCATAACTTAGTGACAAATAAAGGATTACAGTGTCCCAGAGTAACTCTCCCTTTTATTGTTCACCAGACATCAAAGCACAAAAGCATATTAGCATTTTTAATAAGTAGTTAGGTCAGTCGTGGCTTACAGTTTGGAATTACTTCCTGTAAAGCTAAAAAAAAAAAAGAAAGAAAAACCAAACTTATTGGTAGATAAAAAAATATAACACCCACAAGGCAGGAGCGATTCTTCCATTGCTTTCGATCAGGAGTGCATTATTTGTCTAAAACCTGGGGAATGCAAGCTCCCAGCCCATTGTCTGAAAGTGACATTTCTAGCTCTAAAAATAATATTAACAAGTTGAAAACATTTTATCAGAAAAGCAATTACTGAACTTCTAGCATTCAAGGCCTGTGTGTTGCATCATTTGTGCATTTTCATGGGAGCTTATTGTTTTCTGCTTACAATTAACAGTATAAAATGATTATTTTTTAAATCACCTTATCTCTAATGAACATGTATACCTGGAAATAAAGTTGGGGGTGCCTTGTATTTTTAAGAAAGCATAATAATAATAATAATAATAATTTGAGGGTGTTTTCTTGGAATAAACAGAAGTTAGATATAAACATTCTGGGATGGAATAATGAGGCTGGTGTTTTTATCAGGATAAAATTAGCATAATTGTTACACTTTCCCTTTGGAATGGGCAGAGCCTTTTTGGATGGCACTGCTCTGTGGATGGGGACAAAATGGCATGGGCAGGATAAATCTGTGGGGATGGTGGGGGATGCTGGGCTGCTCCTTGGGCACTCGCTGTGTGTTCACACTCAGCCTGTGCAGACCCCCCAGAGCAGCTGGAAATTGTTCCCTCCTCAGTGGAGATGCCCCAAGTGACTTTGAGATGTTTATAAAAACCACAGAGGGTTTGAGCTAAGCCTTTATCTAGGAGGATCCTGGCTGGAAAGACGTTCTCTGTGGCAGGATTGATCAGAACCAGGGATTGAGGGAGAGGTGAGGCTGGATGGCTCCAGAGCTGCTGCTCCATCCACGCCCGTGGCACACCGAGATTCCCATCCTCCCTGTGAAGAGAAAGGCTGCAGTAAAGCTGCAACCTCCACTCTCCTCCGCTCCCCTCTCTATGGATAAAAGTCACCAAAATATTCCCCACATGTGAGGTGCAGCCGCTAAAATCAGTTTATTCACCCCAAAGCACCGACATGTTGACACATTTTCGGATGGCCCGTGTCACTGTTATCAGCTGCAATCCCAGCACTGTCATTAGCAGGGTGCTGTTATCTGTTGTGATGGTCTTTGGGAAATTAACCCTTTACTGACTGGCTTCCTTTATCTTGGTGCTCCCTTATCCTGTTGCTGCTACTTCACATTTCATTGGAGCAGGATCCAACACTAAGAGCACCAAGGGTGGTTTTGGTGGCTGGAGCCCCGTTTTCTGCACCTACCCTGCAAGACAGGGGAAGGACTCAAGAGTTTCTTCTGCATTTTGTGGGGAAATGCCACTTTTCAATGTGACACTTGGCTGAGCTCATCTGGGATGTGTCCCCTTCTCTCGTCACCAGCAGGAGCCGATGGTGCCACCAGACTCCAACAACGGGAAAAGTGCATCCTTGTGTGTGGACAGCAGCCTGTCCTGGGGCAAACTTCCATTACTCCCAGTTATCTCTTAAATTACAAATTTCCTTCCCCCTTCCTTCCTTTCCTGCAGCAGTACTGACTGCATTCCTGCCCCACTAGGACCAACAGACTTCCCTTTGTCAAGAGCAGTGGATGCTGGAGTGGAAAAGCTGCATTAGGAAAGAATAATGTGTATTTTTAAGCTGTCTCTTTATATAATTCAGGAGCTGAAAATGAGGAGAAGAGCCAAGATCGCTGTGGAGCTCCAGCAAATATTCCATGGATCATCAGTGGTGCAAGACCACATTTGGGGAACTACTGGAATGGGCCATAATAGCTGTAAAGCAGATTCCGTTTTCTTATTATCCCTAGAGAAGTGTTTCCTCCTTTCTCACAACTATTCTAATACTTCTTAAATGAAAGCTTCATTTGCTTGGTATGAAATTACCTTTAAAAAAATAATTGAAGAACTGCATTTTTCTTTACAAGAAATAACCTGGCACTTGGATACTTGTGTGACAGACACCTTATAAATACCTGTGATGAATAAAAAATTGATAGGAGATCTTTTGTTTTCAGAGGAAAGAAATGGTTTCTCACTTAAGATTAAATAATATTATTAAATATCACCTTGTGCCTACAGAAAAATCACTTAAGATACAGTGGAGATGTCCAAGGACAGAACAGTATTTACCCATCTGTAGCTGCCAAAACACTGAGACACAGTGCAGGAATTTTTGATGGTGAAATTTCCACCTAAATTTTATTTCCTTTCTTTCATTCAAATAAAACCTTCCATTTAATTTTAATGTAGTGCTTTTTAGTAAATCCAAGTTTGCTTCAAGCTTCAATCCAAGCTTCAAGGCACTTAAACCCATATCCAGAGCTGAATTTTGTGGTGTGGATCCACCACCTGCATCTGTGTGAGTTGGTCCCAATGAGCTTTGAATATTGTGCATTCTTGGGGCTACAAGGACATGATGGAAGACTCTGTCCTCACATTACAGACAAGCTGTAAATCTCAACAGGACATGGGATCTGAATGTTGGAGACTCTTAATCTTGGCAGGAGTCAGCAAGTCCCCTCTGTACTCACACTACAAAGGCAATTTGCATGAGGATAGTTGCAAAGTCTGTTCCTCAGGATCGTATTTTTGTAGTGATTTTCTCCTTTCCCCCAAAAAGAGACGACAGTGCAAACTGATTCATTTTCTGTTGGACTCACCAGCATAATTTGTGCATACCTGCTCTGCATTTTCCAGTTATTTTTCTGGACCTTTCTTGGATATGGGAGTCTCTTCCTGCTCGTGAATCCTGTATACTCACACACTCTTGTAATTTGGGAGGCTCCTGTATATTTGAAAGCGATGGCTTCATTTGTTTTTCCAAGTTCTTACTGAATCACTTGTTGGTGTACAAGTGACATTCCAAGCAGCAGATTAATGAAAGCGCCTTTCTTCTTTGTACAAGTTGTATTACGTCAGAAATTTCTCCACACGCACATCACTTCCAGTTATCTGATTGATACACTTAGACATCACGCATGAAATATGCTTTTATTCATGTATTTGTGTCTGTACACTGAAAAGGAGCCTTTATTCTGGAGGAAGAGTCCTGCAGCTCGGTGCTGAACTGCATGGCTCCGTCAACAGTTGAGCTGGACACTGGCCAAAACCCAGCCTTATCTCTTCCAGCAACATCGGTGCAAGGAACCACAAGAGGTGAATTTTGAAAGACCCATTTGGAAAAAAAACCAACCCCAACAAAAAACCCCCACACAAACTCCTGATGTCACTTCAAATCCACAGCTGGGAGATTCTGGCTGGTGTGCGCTGCCCCTCGGCAGTGGAGTCCTCGTGGTGCGAAGGGGAAGCAAAGGGCAGAGTTTGTCTGACCCTAAAAATCCTTACCTGAGGGCTTGGCTCTTAGGGCTCCATGTTCTGTGTGTAGCACGGTGTGGAGAAGCTGGGGGGCATCAGGAAGGCAGCCAGTGGAAAAAAGCTCCTGTGGGGTCTCCCATCTCAGATGTGAGGCATAAGCACATGCCAGGCCAGCTGGGGCTGGTGTCCACTGCTCCTGGAATTGCTCGGTGCAGGGGTGAAGATGAAGGTTTGCTGGGGTATTTGTCCCACAGCAGCCTCAGCCAGGCAAGGGCACCATGGGGCCTGAGTGCTGTCTCTCCCAAAGCCCTCCTGACCCATAAGGCAAGACCTGACAGGCAGAGGAGAAACTGGTGGAGAGCAGATAGATCACAAAGACCAGTGCTCTGGTTCTGTGAGTGAACCTGAGAAGACAATCGTGCTCAGAGAAGCTGTGGTGCCTCACCCCTGAAGTGTCCAAGACCAGGCTGGATGGGGCTGGGAGCAACCTGGGATAGTGGAAGGTGTCCCTGCCATGGCAGGGGGTGGGATGAGAGGAGCTTTAAGTCTCTTCTCTGTTCACCTGCAGATCTGTGTGAGGTTGTGTGAACTGGGCTGTGGGAAGAGCCACCAGCTCTTTGAAGTCCCAGCCCATCTGCAAACAAATTGTCTAACAGCACCCTAGGAGAGGCTCACAGGCTGTCATTGCTGAGACAGGCTGAGTCACAGGGCCCAGGATGTCATTTTGTGGCCAGGTTTATGGCTGCAGGTGTCCACCCTGCTGAAAGCAGCTGGCACCAGGAGCCTTCAACCTGGATGACACTAGTCTGAGGGCAAAATGTGACCTCGGGGCGCTGTTTCCTTCCCTCTTTTTATCCCAGGCATGGATACCCAAGAGAGTTTGGATAAGAAGCTGAGGTGGGTTTCCTTTCCATGCTGCAGGAGGCAGGTAGAGCTGGTGGTGGTTTGGACCAGATGAAACACCGAGGAGCAGGTCTTAGTTCTGTAAGAGCCACGATGTTCAAATAATGACATGTCCCACCAGCAGAAGTTGCTGGGCTGGGCCTGGCATCTGTAATTTCCAACCCCATCCCAGGACTTTGACTTCCTCTTTGAAAAACACCCAAGACCTGCTCAGAGAGCCCATTTGCTAAAGGATTTCCATAATCCATGAGCCATTAACAACCTCACACAAAGCAGGACCTTAACAGGCAGGCCCGGCACAGAAGCCAAAGCCCACAGGAGCTTAATTTCTCTCCTGTCCTTCCCCAAAGTGGGCCACAGTTAATGCCAAAAGGGGTTTATGCTATTACTGCAAGAGCTCTTGGATCAAGCATTTCACTCACAAGCTTCCTATTTACTTCACTGCTTTAACACTCTGCTGAGTTAAGCACATGCAGCTCTGGAAGGAAGCAGCAGCATTTGCAAAAAAATAAAAATAAAGACTTTTATAGAAATATTTGTGCATCCTGTGCACAAGCAAAGCCTCACAATAGCCAAGAGGAGAAGCAAAGCCCAAAGTAATTTTTAACCAGACACTCCAAAACATGGGGGGGAAGCAAAATGATGGCAGGTCTGTGCAAATATTACTGGATGTGAAGGAGATGCCCGGGCCTGGGGGTGTTTTGGGGAGCACAGAACAGTTTTCATGCTTGTGCAACAGCAGAGCACTTTTCCCCCCCTTTTCTTCAGCTGAGAGATGAATGAGCTAAAATGACAGAGAGAGAATGGAAAAAATAAGCAGACTTGGATCTGGACTAAATGTACTCGCAGGATAGAATGTTAATTTTACCCAGATTTGGTTTCACTTGGGGAAAAAGAAATAGCATTTAGTCTCTCCTAGCTGTCTGCATAATGTATAAATGTGGCACTTTCCAGTGTCACCACAGCAGTGACAGGCACGGCCTGGTCGGATTTTTCTGCACTAATTACCTTCCACTGGAGAGATTTCCTATCAGCACGTGGCCTCTCCAAGCACATGTGCTGCAGTAGCATCAGGGGTGAAGCTGGGAGCCTTCACTCCAAGTTCCCTTGCTCTGGTTTGCTTGAATCAAGCCTTAATTAAAATGGGAGTGGTTTTTAATTTAATTAAGAATATTGAATCAATTAATAAGACACTTAAATGATTACACAAAGTTAACTGTGAAGAGTTTCATACTGCAGCTCCTGCTTTAGCTAATTCCTGATTCGATGAGCATTCCCAGCCATCCAAAAAGCTCAGGTAATTAGCAGCTGATTGGGTCATAAGCTATTTTTAACCAACCACCCCTTACAGAGTGTGCTGCCTCCTCCTGCAGAAATGGAATATTTCAAATATACTTTTGAGAAAAACAAGGAAATTGCCCCTCCAAAAAAAAAAAAAAAGGCAAGTTAAGGAAAAGTTATAGTAGGAATATAATTGGCAATATGATATTTTTTTAATTGAGTTAACTGAATAAAAATAAGCAAATGCTTTGTGTCAGTGGTGAGTTCGAAGCAGGCCCTGTTTCTGGTGCAAATTGCAGGGGTATTGTGGGTGGGGGAAGCACTTGAGGAAGTGCTGGGATATGGAAACAGAGGCTGTGGGAAAAGGGGCTGTGGAAAATGTGATTGTGAACAGTGCTGGTGGCCAGCTAATAGGGCTGTTGTCCTTTTGGGGTATGACCCAGTACAGCTTCCAGTGGGGAAGCTGGTGGTGGCTGTTCTGCAGTGTGAAGATGTGCAGGGACACCCAGGGACACGCAGAGACATCCAAGAACACCCAGGGACCCTCAGGGACATCCACTGTTCTGCCTTATGTCCAAGTCCTCCCCTGGGCAGAGCAGAGCTGAGCCTGGGGATAAGAACCAGGCACCAAAATCCAAGGACTCCAAGGTTTCTGGGAAATCTGTCAGGGGCTATTGTATCACACATGATGGATGCGGTGCATGAGAACATCTCTGGATGACAGCAGTGAGGGGATAGGGGAGGGAAAAATCACCTTTTCTCTAAGATCCTGCTGTTCTTTTCCTCTGTGGCATCCTCTGGTTCGGTCTGAAGGAGTATTTGCAGTGGAGGAAGTGTAATTTCTATTTGCCTCACACACAGAAAGGCCTCATCATGACACCAGGGGATGTCCAAAGAGGGCCTGACCTCCCCTCATAGCACAAACATTAAAATATTCTGCTGCAGGATCACAGCGACATCTGAAACTTTCCTTCATTTTCTTCCCCCTCATTTTTTCTCATCTCTTTGGGTCCTTTGGCCCATATGTTGCTAATTTTCTGTCTTTTCAAAGCACTCTGTTTCATTTAAAGTCAGAATACATTCTATTCATCACCATGAATTCTAGGGAAAAAAGAGATCTCAAAGGTCAGTGTTCCCCTTAATGTATAAAATAAATGAGCAAAGCACTGGTTTTTTCCTTTAGCTTATTACTTTTCTTAATCTACTTTTTAGGTTTACTGTGGGAGATCACAGGAGGGACTTAAGCAGTCGGTCTTAGAAAGGATTCTTATATATTCTTGCAAGAAAGGAGTCCTTCAAAACTGCAAGTCTTTGTAGTTGGATCTGCTGAGCCAGACTTCAGCCAAGCTAGTTACTGGTCAGCAAGCTGGGGTGCCACTGCAGGGACATCCACAAGTACCCAGAGGACTTCACTTCGCAAGAGCTCACTTTCACTTGCTGTCCATCACATTTGCCCTGGAGAAAAGATTCACTCTTCTTTGCTAAGATATTGCACCGACACCCTGAGATCTGCGCAAGGGAGAACAATGAGAGAAAACTGTGGCATTCAGATTTTGCAGTAATATTTCAGTGGATCTTACCAAGAGGCAAGTTAAACTGTTAAAATGACTCAAACCCAAGAAAAGCACGTAAGATGATCTGCTTGTTTAAATTCTGTTGTTGCAGAGGGTGGGTTCTTTGTAGAAAGCCATCATGGGATGAAATTCTAGAAGGCCTTGTGGTAGATCACGGTGCAGCCTTCAAAGAGTTAATGGCATCTGTTGCCCACTATTTTCCTGCTTCTCTACAATTTGCAGTGACAAGAGCTGGGCTCTCCCCAGCTGTGACAGCGACAGCAGCCCTGGGCCAGCCCACGCCAGCCCTCGCAGGCTGGAGTGACCCGGGAGGCGCAGCCAAACCCAAAGTCAACTCGAGAGCCAGCTGAACCTTTCTTTACAAAACCTCAGACCACATCAAAGTGCCTGGATTTGTGTTCTGTTATGAACTGGGAGTTTGGGCCAAGTTAGTTAAAATGTTCATCAAGACTCAGATCTTTGTAGTGAATCTGGGCCTGAGAACTGAACTAACCCTGGTTTGGAGTTCAAAGCAGCTGGGCGGCGAGTCTGGAGTGGGACCATGGGTAGCTGGTGGCTGGATTTCCCCCATTCCCATTGCTGCTTCACACCATGGATGGCCTCGCTTGGGAGCCTGAATCACCCCTAAAATTTTGCTGCTGCTCATTTTCTCAGCCACTTGGCCAGAGCTGTGGCCAGAGCAGGTCCAGCTGAGGCTGCAACCTCTCCCCTGGACTTCAGTGGACACAGTGCATGAGACCTTCTGTGCACCTTCCCACCTTAACCCCGTGTGGGCAGAGTCCTGCTGCTTCTTCAGAACACTTGCAGGGTGACTCGACCAGTAAATAATCCCAGGAAAGTTCTCTTCAGTGCTGCAAGATGCCTACTCTCATCTGGCAGTACTTCAGGGCTGGCACTTCATCAGTAGATGAACAAAGCCAAGTAATGCAGTACAAGTAAAATTATTACAGTCTGAGGTATTTCCAAAACAAGAGCCTGACCAGAAAAAAAAAAAAAAAAACAAGAAGAAGAAAAAAGAAGAAGAAGCAAAAAAGATGGAAGGAGCAGGCAGGGAGGGGCTTTAGCAGCTGATAGCTTTGAGCTGCAAATTTGGTATAAATAACATTTCTGGCTGTTTTGAACAAGTACAGAAGTTGCATATCTGTAAGTGAAAGTTTCTTGCTTTGCAGAATGGCTCCATCAGTCTGAATTAAGCGTTCAGTGGGAACCAGGAACGATGCTACTGAGAGAATCTCGGCCTAAAAACCCGTCAGCAGCAGGCAGCTGTTCTGGGATGCCTTTTCACCACGGGGCTATTTGATCTCCCTTGAGGTTGATCCGAGCCCTGCAGACGGGTAATGGGTTCTTTTTGAACAACAGGCCCACAACATTTCTGCATCTGCAATGGAAAACACTGTGGCAATGAAAGGAAATGGGGTCTTTTAGGTCTTGTTTCTGGCTCTACCACTAATTTGTGCATGACCTTGGGCAAGTCAAAAAGCATCCCTGACCTCAGTTTACCTAGTGAGGTAAAGGGGAGTGGTAACGCTTTGCAGCCTCTGCGGTCTCCGAGATTTCACTGATGCCGCTTTCCTCAGCCTGCTGAGACAAGTGAATCGTGTCTCTGCCCATCCATAGGCAGCCTCTTTCCTGATCCCAAAAATCCTCTTCAAACACACCGAAGGTAACACATGCTCAGAACTCAGTGCTGGAGAGAGTTATAACCCACTCCTGACCCCTGAGCATTCCCAGGCAAGCATGTGCTGGGCTAATCCATCAGGATATCACTCACTGATCACCTGATGCTTTCCTTGAGATTCACTCCTTGCTTTCAACCAAGAAACAAAATTGGTCTTAGAAAAGGACACACATTTTAAGCCTGACTTTTCCATCTCGTGCCGCATTCAACTTGCACACAATTAATTTAACACCCAGCTGGTGGTAAAATTAGGTGCTTCCTGAGCATTATGTTTTTTAAATTGCTTTCTTAATGCTTTCTGCTCTATCAGGGCTGTCCTGCTGAGGAAAGGGCTAATATCCTCCCCCAAATTCAACTTTTCTCTCAGCACTGCGGTACAACTGAGAACAATATCCCTGTTGTAAAGGTGACTTTTTATCAAAGGTACCCAACAGGCTCTCTAGAATTCCTGAAAATCTTCCATGTCTGGAGGTGTTTCAGATGCACAGCTGCTGGGTGGTTAGACCTTTCATGGTGTTCATTTAATGGGGACAGTATCCATGGAGCATCTCCCCATCCCCTTTCCAGGCAGGATTTTGACATCCAGCTTAGCACAGAGTTGCTGCTCTCTGAAATGGAGATGGGATTCTGGCTCTGGGAGCTGTGAAACCAAACAGGCAGCAAAATCTGTAGCAAGTTACAACAATTTTCTTAACCTGCAAGGCAGGGAGGGAGGGAGAGAAGAACCTTACATGAGACATCCCATGTCTTATTATACTCCACACATCCACGGCTATTGAAACTCTCTGATTCCCCTGTTTGAGATTTAGCTGCAACATCCCATTTGTTCCAAGCAGATATGTAAAGTCTCCTTGGTATTCAGGTTCATTTAAAGATTTACATTTTGTATTTCCTTGCTCTTTTTCTGACGATGTACATAAAACAGAATTGTAAATGTTTAGGAAAATCAAAGCTATTCTTAGATGCTTGCAATTCCACTAAGTTTGTATTCTCTAATTTGTGCCACGAAAGGAAAAGGAAATCTGTGAGAGGAGCTTGTAGTTTGCTTTCTGAGGTTTTCTTCACTGCATTTCCATTGAAACTTGGGGCTCAGAGTTGTGTTTCTCAAGGCACTTTGAAAGTTCCTCAGTAACCCTTTCCTCCAAAGGATGTGGCTGCAGCCACCTCTCCTACCTTTCCAGAGGGCTGTAGTGGAGAGTTTTAAGATTAATCACAACAGAACCAGCTCTGGGAGATATCCAGAAGCTCAGCTAAACTCCTCTACCCTGGAAAAATTGGTGATACATGAGTAAATTCTGCCCAACTGCTTTTTAAATGCTGTGGTTTCCACAGTGCTGGGGCGCAGCCGCAGCTGGAATAAAGTTGGTTCTTAAACTCATGAGCCAAAATGCCAATCCACCTCTTCCCAGAGCCTGTGGCCAGCCCCATTGGTGCTCCCAGATCCACAGTCCATCCCTGTGGATGTACGTCAGAGGTTGTAAACTACCACGGGGAAGAAGCAGTTTCAGATTAGGATCTCTGGAAGAAAATCATTCCCTATGGAATCCAAATTGGATGAAATCTGCCCTTCTTTTTTCTTCCTTCCACAGAAGTCAACACCTTGAGAAAGTTCAGCCCCACTATGCCAGCTGGGAAGGGAAATGCTGAACAAAATTCCCAACCAGCAGAACGAGAATTTTCAAAGGAATGAGAATTGCATTCCCTGAAGCGCAGCCCCAACACTGCTCTTGGATCTCTGCTTCTGAAACTGAAATTAAAAAAAAAATTAAATAAGTAGAGTTCTTACTTCACCCTTTGCCCAGCTCTGTGGGAAAGGTGGGTTTATCTAAACTAAAGTGTTGCAGTCACTGTGTGCCTTGATAAACTCCACTCTCTGGAGTGAAATTCAGGAAAATCAAGCGCTCTTTCCTGCTCTGCCACCTGTCTGATGGAAAAACTGAACACTTTCCTCCCAATATGTGCAGTAATGGGAATTTCTCATCCAGAGAAAATTTCTCATATCTAAAATGTTCCTCTGAGTTAGAAAAAAAAAAAATAAAATGAGAGGTGTGGGATTTTCCAGGAATGGAAATTATCATTTTTGGAGAATGTGAAGGAGAGCATTTCTCCACACCCAATGTTCAGGTGTGTCCTTGTGTCCTGCCCAGCTCCAGGGACCAGTGAGATCCCCTGGCTGTGACTGGGGATGGTCAGCGAGTCTGGATCCCTAAGGAACCTGCCCTGAAGCTACTGGTGAAAACCATCAGATAAAAATTTGCTGGAACAGATTGTTTCTGGTGAAGATTTTTTTGATTCTCTTCTTAAACCACAGGAGTGCTACTGACTGGCATGGGGAGCACACGTGCTGAGGGCAAGCACATGCCTGCTGGGGGCACCCACCTGCTCTGCTTAGCGAAGGGTTTGTGACTGTCCCTTGGCCAAAAACGTGCTGAATGTCCCCTCCAGCCCAGCTGGCCAAAGGGCAGACATTCAGCACATCTGGGTGAGGTTAGAGGAACTTGGCCTGCTGTTTTACCTCTGCAAGTCAGTGCTGGAGGAATGCTTTGCACATATGAACTATCTCATGCTCACCAAACCACTTATTAGTTTCAGGCACTGGCCCCTGTGTTATTATGGCCTTGATAACTTTATTAAATTCAGCCCCAGCTTATTCATCTCGCAGAATGGCCTTAACTATTTGTAGATATTTTAAAGTAGCCATCCTTGCATCGTGATCGCTTCCAGACCTCGCTGAGAGACACGCATGTGTTTGAAATGCCTGCTTTCCTTCTCCATTTCACCATAAAGTAGCCAATTTAATTTTGCACAATACCATTTGATAACAACCATGTGTGTGTGTCTTCAGCATTTATGTACTTCAGAGAAGGTACTGCTTGGTCAGTGTGAGATAATTTCACAAAGGAAAACAGAACCAGATGTTCCTCCTTTTGACTTGGCTTCTCCCTTCGCCTATCTTGTTTCTAATGTCAGTCTCCACTCAGGTTTTCCATTACTTTGGGAAGGGGATATCTTTACACTTTGTGTTTTCATTACCAACGTGCCTGACAAAGTGTTGGGAGTAGCTGGGGTAGATGATTATCAGCTTAGCACCTCTGAGATCATTATCAAACCCTAAAGATGCTCAGGAGACAAACAAAGGGAGAGGCATGTGCTGGGTGGGTTTCCAGAGGAACTCCAAAGGGAAAGGTCACCTTTTGCACCAAATCTCGTGGATAGTGTCTGGATGCTTGGGATGCAATCTTGAGCATGCCAGGGAGGAGTGAAGGGCATTGTCAGCTCCAGCAAACGGGCAGGAAAATGAGCAGATGTCTTCACTCAGGCGCTGGAACGGGCAGTTTAGCCATGGTCACCTGGTGATGACTTTTTGCTGTTCCTGGTCCTCCTCCTTGGCTGGAAGGGTCCAGGTGAAGGTGGCAGCACCTGGGTGTGTTACCTGGATGTCAGGAAAGTGAAGGGGAGTTTCCCTGAAGTTGTAAAGTGGAAGGATGGGGAGGACAGAGGGATTTGCTGATGGAAGGAGGAGTTAAACTGCGTAGAATACAGCTGGGCAAGGGACATCCCTCACAGAATCTGGAGTGGAACCAGCAGGCTGGGAGAGCAGCTGCTGAAGTGCTGGGGACTGGGAAAGCCCACGGTTACTGAGGCCACAGGTGGAAAGCAGTAGGTGACATTTCAGAATCACCATGGCAGTCAGGCCAAGAGGGGACCATCGGTGACTGCAGCATCCTCTTCCTCACCTCAGCAAAGCACACCGGGGCTCACCGAGGTCTCCCTGCCCATCCACCTGGGCTGAACCCGACAATTTCTGTTCAGAAGCGCCAGCTGTGGTCCAGCTATGGAATTCCAGAGGACCACTGCAGTGCCAGGTGGATTCCATGGGAACATTGCTCTGGACCAACCAAGTTTTACAGTGTGTTCACTGCAGGTGGCCCATGCAGCAAAGCTCGGCTTCCTCACTGTCCTCACTGGCTGTCACCCACCGGTCAAGCCTGCACTCCGAGGAGAGAGAGGAGCTTGTTATCTGCCTGGTTATCAGCACTGTCCTGCAAACGACCCATCCTGTGACAATGACACATCAAAAATCTGCTCTGAGAACAAGACCGAACACGGATGGAATGAGAGCCGAGCCCAGTGATCTGGAGCTGCCCAGTGGTGCCACTGCCAGGCTGGAAAGCTCTGAGCTGCTTCATTTACAGGTGCTTTTACCTTGACACCGGCTGTTATTAAGCTCCATTATTAGAACAACACTTTGTGATCCTCCCATGACTCACCCGTCTTGTGACATCCTGGCAGGGAGAGCCCTTGGCCGCCGTGCTGGCAGGGCTGGAGTCTCTTGGAAGGAGCCGTTATTGCAGGGAGTGTCTGGCCTGGATCACAGCTGCCTCTTGGGTCACTTGAGCCAGGCAGGGATGGATTCCTCTGCCTTGGACCCATGGAGAGCTATGGAAGGCTCCAAGGACAACGGCAGGTGGCTGTCAAGGACCTCCAAGAAAGACCAAGCCCTTTGGCTTTGAGGACAACACACAATTTCTGCTCATTGCCTTTCTTCATTCCTTTTTATTTGGGTTAGAATATGAGCTCAGCGTGAGCCTTGCATGTATTTTAGTTAAATCATCCCAAATTTGCGGAAAACCTTATATAGGCGTGAGCTGATCTCATGAGTCATGCTCATTGCCGTGAATGCTCCACGGCATATGGTAAAGCACTGGAATGGGACACATTCCCCAAGCAGCTGGCTGGAGTCGTGCAAATCCTGTTACTGGCTGGCACGTAGACCAATGAGCAAAGGTCCTGCAGAAAGAAGTCCTGATAATCACCATTTCTTAGGGACTAATCCTAAATGCCTCCGCTTCCTGTCACTGCTTGCGGTAATAACAGCAGGTGCCCATGCAGAAATCCTTTTCCCAGCACCTCCTTCATGTCTTTGCTTTCCAAGAGGGAAGTTGAAAGCCTTTCTGACAAGGATACAGAAAAAACACCATCAATTTTTTAAAAGTCTTTTTCTCTTGAATTGTCAACTGTTTGTGATTTTCTTTTCTTTTTTTTTTTTTTTCTCCAGCTGTTAAAAAAGTAATTTTGTCACTCAATGCACTTTCAATCCAGTAAATTGTAGGAGAAGGCAATTCCACTGGAGGCCTAGCTGGAAGGAAGGAGAGATATTTGCTTAATACATGCTAACTGGCAATCATCTTGGCAGTATCTTAGCCCTGCTGCAGTCGAGGTGGCTTTCATCACTGGAGGTATAATTTGTCTCTACCTTTCCAATTGCTCCTTCCTCTCATCTCCTGCTCCAGTTTACCGGAACTAGTAAAACTCCAGCTCCTACCCCAAGCACAGAGATGAGGAGCAGTGCTCTGTGCTGATCAGCCTGGTGGCAACTCTAAATGGTCCGTGCTGGTGCCTACTGGGAGGTGCTGGCGGCAGCAGAGCTCTGCCTCTGTTCCAGGCTGTCTGTGACCTTTACGCCTTCAGGGCTCCTTGGGGCAGCCACCCACAGTCAATTGTTCCATTGATTTCAGTGGGTATCAGATGAGATCTTTGGTTCCTGAGGGCAGGATTATCAACCTGGGATATCTAAGGTGAGGGCTCAGCTCCACATAAAGCCGCATAGATAAGGGACTGGATTTTTTGGAGGGTGAGTTCGGGTATTCAGAGTCACTGCAAATTCTGTTTGCAAATTCTCTCTACAAATTCAGGTACAGAAATCCTCATGCTCAGGTGTTACACACTGGCCTCAGGTGTGTAACTTGGGCCCTCCGGTTGGGAAAATACAAAATTTTTCTCTGTGTCTGTCTACAGAAAAAAACAAAGCACCTTTTGTAAGGCAAAGTGTAAATATTTGTCACACTCCACTGAAGTCATCGCACCACACCTGGCCCACGCCACCTCCCTCGGAGCCCAGATCTTGTGCCACCACCATGTGAGTGATAGAAGAGTGTCTCTGTAAACACAAGTTAGGACATACCATGATGATTCCATAGAATTGCATAAATTGTATAGTCTAACTTAGAGTGTGTCATGCAAAGCACTCTGAAAAGTCCCGAAAAGTGCCTTTGAAAAGAGGCTTATCAAGACCCCCACGCCCCAGTTGCTCTTCCTCGCCCCTCTATCATCACAACACCCTGGTCCTTATTTTCTAGGTCATCCAGCTATGGCTTTCTCTCCTGTGAAAATGCTTAGGTCATTTGTTAGTGACAACAGGAGATGGATCTTTTGGTGATGTAAATCAATGTCACTTCAAAGCTTCAATGGAGTGATACTTATTTACACCTTCAGATATCAGATCCTTATGTTGTGCTTTTATCTGTGGCAAAGTTCTTTTTTTTCTGAAAGGTAACGTTTTGTTGCAAATTTCTATAATTAATCAACCTCATTTCTATAGCAATAGGAACTATACAAATTAATAAAATAAATATTCCAACACAGTTTAATTCTGGCAAAGCCATGCTAAAAACCTTTCCATCATTCCTCATTATGAAGGCAGCAAAACGTGCTTAACAGAATATCTTATCAAAATTAGTGAAAACATTAAACTTCCCAAAAAAACCTTCTTTTGAAAAGTTGTTCTAAGCAAGTTTCTAAAATCTCAGAAGTATTAAATCCTCATTAATATAAGCTCAATGTATTTATGGTGTCAAAAATGTGTTTTATAAAAGCCAAAAGCAGAGTTGCACAAGTTGCCTCATTATCAATAATCTAGCATCGTCCCTTTTATGTGTCATTTCTTTACATAATATACTATCATTTATGACTTTTAGCAAATACATCATGGCAAAGGATTACTCTCATCAGAGGCAGTCTTTGAAAAGGATATGCTAATTTCTAGAGAGCAAGAAAACATCAAAACAGTGCCAGCAAATAGCCAAGGGACTTTCATGTCTTAATATCCTTCAGAAGTGCTTTATCTCCTAGTGCAACGTGTATCATAGTATAAACAGGAAATGAAACAGCCAAGGCATCAAAGAACCACCAGTGCATGGCTGTAATTTTAGATCAGGTTTAATAAAGGTTATCTGCAGCAGGCTAATCAAACAAAAGGGTGTATGTTTTAAAGCGCCATTTGATAATTTTCATTTAAGGCTCCCGATCAAAGAGATCCTAACAATGTCTTACTGACTCCAGATAGATCCCTTTGCCTCACTTTTCAAAGTAGCTTCGTTTATTGCTGGTAAAACTGGTTTTGATGTTCTAATTTTTTAGGTGGAGGAGAGATCAGAAACTGCTCTGGTTTCCTGTGCACCTTAATTTGGAAAGCAATAGAAAGAGAGCTGAGAAGGAAATGAGCAAACACAGCGAGGGTCAGGAAGATCTCAGGGTCGCTTTTGTGAGCTCTCCGTGGACCTTGATGCCCAGACAGGGGCTTCCATCCCTAACAGGATGCAAAGAGAGGAGACAAACCTGGAAAAGACTGGGCCAGGCCACTGACTAGTTAATGAGAAGGCAAAACACCCTGGAAGTGAGAGACCGAGGGGAAAAATAGAGTAGCTTGATCTTGGCTGGCTGCCGGGGAAAGGCAGGAGGAGCCAGACGGGCTGTTTTCGTGACACTTCTCATCTTTGGCCAGCAGGAGAAGCTCCACTGGCACCATCCACACACCACTGAGGAAGGGAATGGCAATTTGACTGTCCTACCCTGGGACAAAACCTGCGGAGCTTTTGCCTTGTGTTTCATGACCAATTCCTGGATTGCACTTTCAGGCCAAATCTGATTCAGGTTCCTGGAAAAAAGGGCTATTTGCTGATTTCTGGAAGTGGACTAATCCCACTAGGAGAGACTGAGAGAATCTACCCTCTTGTAGCAAGGGAGAGGCTTCTTTGGGATGCCAGTGGAGTCTTCCGTATTCCTGGTTTATTAATTATTCTGTTTGGGGAGCAAAGAGGGAGATGAGAAACTTCTCCAAATGAGAGCTTATCAAAACGGTTTTATTTCTGGCAAGGCTGATATATCCAAGGAGCGAAACATAGTTCTAATATTTTGTCAAAGCTTTCTGCACCATTCAAGCCCAGGGATGTTTCAAACTGATTTCCACACAAAGACGATGTTTCCCATTAAATAGGAATGCTCGCCTTGAAAATAAATATCTCCCTGCCATAGGAGAGTTATGGTGGGATGGCTCATGGAAGAGCAGGAAAAGCTTACCACCATGCCAGTTATCAGGTCCAGGCAGGTCTGACTGTTTTGGGGAGAGATCTCAGCTTTTTTAGGGACCAGCCTTCCTCAGCTGTGTCCAGAGGCAGGGGCTGGCAGGTTCAGCACCTTCCTTGCATCACTGGGGCTGTTGTGACTTGTGTGTTTGTAAAGTTTGTTGTTATTTTTCATGTTCGGAAATCCAAAGCTCTGTAGGGGGGAGTTCTAAAGGAAAACCCAAATAAATAAAAAATTCACCCTTGGGTGCACTTAATGTGGTTGAGAAGAAATGTGCTGACTCCCAAATGTTCTCCTTCCCACACACTTCACAAAATGCTGGTTTTATTCATACACATGTGTATATACTTCCTGCTGATGCTCTCTTAAATGAACCAATACACTTTTATCATGGTATTCGTAGGAGCACAAGACCTTGGTCATACCCATCCAGCCTCAGTTTGCTTCCTTTCCCTTTCAAGTAAATTTTAAATTACCAAAGAAGTGCTGATAACCACAAAAATCTCGTTATTGGCCATGAAAACTCAACCATAAGTAATCTCCCCAAAACCAGTCCCATGAAATATTCATGCTCTGGGAGCTCAGTTCCAGGCAGGGGGGTCGCTTCCGACAGCAAACTCTTCGGGAGAAGAGAAATGGTGATTCCTCTGCTTGCAGAAAGGAGAATGCTGCCAAACTGCTTGGCAGGATAATGTGCTAAAAAACAAAAATCAGGACTGTTTTGTTAAAATACTCACAGCAAGGGTTAGGGTCCCACCACGAGCACCAGAGAGAGCAGTGCCAGTATCCCATCAGCAGCTCCCTATCGATCCCCGACGTATCTGCAGCCACCCTGGATCCCTCCCTGTGCTGGATTACTGCCTCCAGCACAGACACCAATCAATAGTGACTGAAGACTGGTAATGACCAAATGTCAGGGACTTTTCAGCAGCTTTTTGAACTAATATTGGTGCTCCCTAATCCTGTTATCAAAGGATACCATGAAAAACACCATGACGGTGGGTACGAGTTGCCAACCTTTCACAGATTCATATACTTGAGACCAGAAAAAGCCACTCAATAATCTTTTTTTCTGCTGACCTTTATTTCGTGGGCCATTAGATTTCATCCGTATCAAGTGCAGTAACTGGCGTCTGAGGTACAACTTGTGCTTGGCAAAAGCATATCTTCAAAGGAGGAAACCGGTCCTGATTGAAGACATTGGAGCTGGACACTTCACCACCCCTTGGCAGTTTAACTTGGTGGTTATGACAGTTTATTTCTGGGCACTCTTCTGCCTGAGGAAGTTAACTCAGGGCGAGGGAATGTGTGTGAGTAAAGACAACAGCCCCTTTCTACTTAACTGTCTGCAGACACAAGCGCAGGCACAACAGTCATTCACAAACACTCCACAATGACTGCTGTGTCTACAGGCTTTATTTTGACTTTGTCTGCCTCGGGTTTCACCTGTTGGTCCTTTTCGGTGTGTTCCCCTCCTAAGCTGAGAGCTGTGATTTACACTGACTCGCTTTTTCACGCCTCATGCCCGTCTTCTACTTGGTAATAATCCCCAGAGATGCACATAATTCCTCATGTCACCTCCAAATCTTTCATGTCCGTTCTGCCATGGCCAAGCCAAAGAGTGGCTGAAGTCCTGGTCCAGCTTTAATGAGAATAACAGAGACATTGTAGGTTGGACTTGATGATTTTGGAGTTGTTTCCCAACCCTAACGATTCCGTGATTCTATTTCTTTAGGTTCACGCCTCGCTTGCCCATCAATGCACTGAGCTTGGGGGAGTTCTGCATCATCAGCCAGACAGACACCTTGTCACGCAGTCATCATCTGCCACGTGGCCCGTGGCAAAGTTACTCACAGGTGTCCCTGTGTGCAGGGCTGGGGCTTTCACTGTCCCTGGAAATGTTATTTAAGGAGCTGTGCCTGCCCTGTGTGCGGGTGCTTGAGCTGTGCACCTGCAACACAGGGGGTGGGCCAGAGCTCAAGGTTTTGTCCAGGATTTGTCCAGGACCTCTTCCCAGGACTTTGGGAAAATGTGGACACGAGCTGGCAGGTGGCAAATAAAATATACACGGTGCAAAACATGCCTGAGCTCAGCAAATAGTGTGCCTAAGTCCTAAAATTATCCAAGACAGTCTCCATAATTTTTATGGGAGAAAATTAAGTCTTCAAAGCAAGAAGGAATTCGAACTATCCCCGGTTCAAAGAAAACTGCCACATGCCGACAAACATTAAGAATGATAATATTTTGCTAAAGCCCCAGTAAATCTTTGTGTGGTTTCTCTGCATTTCCTTTCCCATTGCTGTTTGTTGCTCATACATCCACATTCACACTGGGAGGTGAAGGAGGAAAAACTCCCCATAGAAAAGAAGAAACAAGTAATTTTAATCTGCTGCAATGCCCTAGGTTATGGCTTCACTCAGTAACACCAAGTCCTGGGCAGGATGTTGCTTCCAAGCATTTGCCAGGTACCAGAACATCCCAACCTAAACAGGAACTGTCAAACATTTAATCAATGTGTCATATTAACAACTGTAATTAAAAGCATTAAGCAAATGCACCAAGGGCAGCTCTGGAAGGGTGCTAACACCTGTGTTTGCCTCAGTGTTAAAGTAATTGCTTCAACTGCAGTTTTAGGTCATTAAATATCTGTGTGTACTCAGGGAACATGAAGAAAAATTCGAAGGACTTGAGAAATGAATTTTGGTGACGTATTTTGAAGTACAACAGCACAGCTGTCAGTGCTGCCTTAGCAGCAAAGAGGAAGGCAGAGATGATAAGAGAGGAGCTTGTGGTGCCTGTGGGAACAAACACATCTCATTCACACAGGTCTGGAGGCAAAATTAAACTCTGCCCCTTCCCGTCTACAGAATTACTTTTCCCCCAGGCAGCTTCAGGATGGAGCAAGTTTCTGGGTGGCTTCCTGAAGCAGGACAGCAAGGGGAGACCCATCCCACAACTCCAGCCTCTTCTCATCCACTGCTTGCGACTTTGAGGTGCGGGGACTTCTGGAGGCACCATTTTACATTTGTTTTTCAACTGAGAAGTGGAAAAGTCTAAACCAGAACATGTAATGCAAACTCCCCCTCCACACACCCCTCCATGCATCTTTTCCAGAAGGCTGGAGCTCCCTCCCATCCACAGCTTGATCACATATGTGTGAAAAGGATCCAGGCTTTGAAACTTCAGTTGGAGCAGCAGCAGCCTGAGAGTGGTGTTTGCCTCCCAAGGAAGGGTCTGACTCCAGCAGCAAGGAGGGAGCTGCCTCTATTCAAACTCTTCCTCACTCCAGTTATTTACTGGATAAAACTTTCTTGCTCATGGGCTCGTAGCTCTCCCAAAGTGCTGCATAAACCCAAGCTGTGATTTTAATCCAGAGCCCAATTCCAATTTGCTCCCTTCCAGACAGAGGCTGCTGTACGTGCAGCAACTGGCAGTGGTTAATGGTTACCATGAGGTTACCACGGGGTTGTAAAAGTAACGGTCACTGAGGGATGAGGACAGCAGAGCCCAGCCCGCCCCAGCAGTGCCCTGCTCTCAGAGCTGCTCCAGGGACAGAAAATCAGGAATGCTGGCTCCCATTATCCAGCTTGCCCTGAAGGAGCTTGGCTACTTTGGCAGTGCAGATGACATTAAACAGATGAAGCACAAAAATGGCTCAAATATGATTATAATACATGTGTGTAGCTGTCTCACCCCCCTTTCAACTTGCACCATATGAAAATAACCTCATCAAAACAGAAGGGCTTTTAGGGATGAGGTTAATTGCAAAAACAGCCCTAAATAAAATAATCACAAGGCCCCAAATGTTGCTATTAGTGTGAGCCAGCAGCTTGCTCCGAAATTCACAGAACAAAAAGTTTGCTCTGCACTTGCAAACCATGCCATAAAATAGATAAATCATAACTATCTGCTGGAACAAACACGGAGCTGGGTTTTAGTATGCACCAGGGTATTATCTGTGCCCCAAAACTTCTGTCACACATGAGTCTGAAGTCAAGCCCCAGATCCTCCATCGACTGCTCAGCATCAGGGAAAGGGGGGCACATCTGGACCCAACATCAGGTTCCCCTAAACCCTTCTTCCAGAGCATGTGGCCAAAATCCCTGCTCTGACCATCTCCTCTAAACTTCCCAAAGGACAGAAGGTGGAGCTGGCATTATCCCTCCGTTACAGCCCTGCTCAGAGACCTTCCCACTGGACTGCACGAGGCTGTGTTGAGTCTTCATCAAAAGGCTTAAAAACAACATGAGGACTCCTATGAGTTTTTCCATGTGTGTGAGGAGAGCAGAGACCTTCAGAGAAGATTTGTGGCCCTTGCGACCACCTCATGTGGGATTTGCCATCCCCCCGGTGCGAACACAGAGCTGGGCGAGACTCAGAACTTCTGAGAGAGTTTTGCTTTCAAAGTTGGGTTTGTTTAAGTGACTCCAAGGGGTGCTGAGCCACCTGGATGGGAGCCAAAGAAAATGTTGATGCAAATCCTGCAAAGTAAACCTACCCCCTCCTGCAGTCACGTGCCATTTAATTGTTTTGCATTTTATTTCATACAACGGCCCCAATCCATCAGCCTGCCAAGCAACATGGCTCGTGTGGCAGCATGGAAATCCTTCTGATTTGCTCTCCATCTCTGGCTCTCCCCTGCCAAACACATCATGCTGCAATTTTTAGGAAGCTTATTAAAAAGTTTAGGAATGGAATCAGCTTCGAGGCCAGATGTCCCCAAATACCAAGGTAGTTTGTATTTGCTGCTCCATGTATGACTCAAGTCCCTGAGGTTTGACTTGAGCGTCCTCTTAACTTCCCATCCCCCCGTCCAAGACAGCTTTAGCTCATCACAGCATCTCTCCCTCCAGGCTATCCCCCTAAATCCACTTCCCTTCCCACACTTTAGAAAATCGTGGGAGCAAGAGAGTGATCAGCGAGTGTTGTCCCCTCTTTCTTTTTTATTTTATTTTTATACCAAAATCTGTTTTACCATCACCATCTCATTGATTCCTCATTGACTGATTCCAGTGTCAAGCTGTGGGGGTTGTCCATAGGAATCTAAAGCTGCTCACAAGACAGAGCACAATCCAATATCAGGTGATGCAGAAGCCAACATAACTTCACTGAGCATCTCCCCTTGAGCTACAGAGCATCTTCTGGAAGCTGCTCAGTTTCTGGCTGTGACAGCATTCATGGGATTCAGTTTCATCCTTCCAGGATGAAATTCTCTCCCCTGATGAGGGCTGAGCATTGTATTTGCAGGCTGTTCCTTCCAGCACTTTTACTTGGGAATAGTCCATAGGATTAAGCTGGCATTTGGTTTCCTAGTCAGATTTTTGGGATGTTGTACTATTAGACGGTCAGAGGGAGGTGGGGAACATAGGAAGTCCATTAAAGATAGGAGAAAAAGGCTCTGGGAAGTGATAAAATAACTCCAGTCTTCACTCAAGCTGCTTATCAGAGAATGGAAGTGACACCAGCAGCACAACCACCTCACTCTTCCCACTCCACTCCAACATGGGAGGAGGTGGCAGGGAAAAACCAGTTCTCCTATGAACCTCTTAGTACTGATCAGCCCCTGGGTAGGGGCAGGCAGATTTGATGTCAACCCTTCAGGAGGAGCAGGGGGCAGAAATGCCTCTCTCAGCCCCGTGTGGGTTCCTTAATTAAGGTAAATGCTCCCAGAGGGGAGGCTGTGAGTGCTGCTGGGGCTGCCTTGGGACTTCTGGCAGGGAAACTCTTCTGGTACCTGAAATAGCTGGTCTTGCAGCTCTGTGGGGATTTTCTAGAAGGTAAGATCCTAAATCTGTTCTCTGCTTTAATGAACTTTGGTGCTCCGAGGTGGGGAAAGAGTTCTGCCCTTCATGTCCTCATCTTTTTGCTGCTGGAGTTGGAGGGAGCTTGTTGCTTTTCTGGATCTTGCAGGAGCTGGGGCTCATGGCTGCTGCTTGTTGTTGCCGGTGGGAGTTGATGCAAATAAATCCTGCTGTTTTGATCCACGTGGGTGACAGCAGCCCTGGAGGTTTGAAATAATGCTAAGAACAAACTTCATTGCTGCATGTCATGTGGCCTTTGTGCAAAAAGAAACCCCACTGCCAGCATCCACAGTCTGAGCTGTACAAAACCCAGGAGGCCCCATGGTGAACCCACGCTGGGCTTGGAGAGTTTTTGGGTTTCATTGCCAGTCATTAATTTTTTTGCACAAGTGTTGCACACATAGGTAGGTGTAGTTTTTACAAGCCATGCAAACTGAAGTGTCAGACCTTTTGAAGTGTGTTTGTAGCAGATTAATTCAAGATTTTTAGGATCCACTTGCGAGGCGCTTGATACGGTACAGGAGGACGAGATTGGGAATCATCTCCTGGGTTGTTCAGAGACACTGGATGTGCAATGGTTGGTGAAATGAGCTGTGTTATCTGGATGTGAGAGGTTCAAATGTGTTTCAAGAGCTGTAAAGAAGCTAATAGGAAGATTGGAGTCCAGGGCCTTGGACGGAAGAGATTAAAATGCTTGTGTGGGTTTGCTAGATTAAGGATGCATTTTGTTTTAACTGAATTTGCTCCTAAATTTGTCTGTCAGTGATACCCAAAGCATGAAACACACCTGTGGTCTGTGTGAATCAGCTGAGGAGGGATGAAATGCATTTTTCCAACCCTGATCCTGTAGAGTACGTGCGTGTTTTGGCTGCTGGGTTATGACAACAGAGAGGGGGCATTTCAGAGCCATTACTGACATCTGCAGCCTCCCAGGAATGTGTCAGATAGTTAATTATTGTGTTGAACTGTAATTCTATCATGCCAGAACACAAGTAGTTTGTTTGGGTACTCTTTCCTCCCCCCCTCCCCCTTTGCTGAAGATAAAGGAGTTAAGTTTAATCATTAAATCTCCATCTTGATCCATGTAGGTCACGCACCGAACCAAAGTCAGATAACACAGCGTTTAGCAACCTTATCTCCTTTACAATAAAGAGCAAGCAGGAAGCCGACTTTGTTGTCTGTTCTATTTTTTAATATACGTTTATTTAAAGAAAAGCCATCTTGAAAATGGGGAGGGGGGATGAGATCTTCCAAACAGCAGCTTCTGTAAACAGGATGAAATCAGATAAAGAAATTACTGTAAAAATATTGCCTCATCTCTAAAGCTCAGAACTTCTTTTCTTTTGCTCTTTTTTATCTTTGAGAAAGATAATGAAAGAGGAAGCTTGAAACCACATTTCCATTGATGTTTGAATACACAACTGCTGGATTTAAGAACTGGAGGAGATCAAAGAGAATGGTTTTCATTCCGATAAAATTATAGCAGTTCTGGTATAGGGTGATGGGCTCATTTATGAACTCTACGACACAAATAGTTGTTCAGGCACCTTTTTTTCCCCTTTCCTCTGCTAAGAACTAAATGAAAAATGCCTGGAATTCTGAAGGATTAATTAGGAGTGTGGCTAATAATGTTATAATAGATACATCCTAAGAGCGTGCGTCTCTCTTTAGGATATTCTCTGGGAGCACGAAACATCTGTACCATTCAAAGGGAAGAGGAATTCCTGTTCCCTGCTACTGTACATTGCAGTTCACATGACGTGAAAACTTAACAGCATCGGGTTACCAAAATGTGTATCCTGACACTGCTCTCTGGTGATTTAATTTTTTATTAATACATACTTCAACATTCATCACTGAGCACAAGCTGCAAGTTAAAGCCATTTGTGGACACAGGGCTAACACAATTATTTATCACGTTATGTTATGTTCTTAAACTGTGCAGTAAAAGTTATCAGGAAGGGTCTGCAAAATGCAGGAGTGATGCAGCTGTGATTGAATGGGAGATCTGAGCCTGTGATCCTGAGGAATATCCTTGAAGGCTTCCTGTGCCTGTGGAAGGATCTGTTGACCTGGGATGGCTGTGCTTTAGTTCTTGGGGGATTTTAGGTTTGGGTTTGTTGGTTTGGTTTTTTTTGAGAGCTGAGGATTATATCAGGGTTGGTGTCAGCTACAGCATGGTAACCTCACATTTGCATGCCCTGGGGATGTGAATGTGCTTTAACACGGTTCATGCAGAAATGAATTTGTCCATGCCATCCATACAGCCCAGCTTGGCACAGAATCCGGTTTGGTTGATATTGATCCACTTTTTCTTACACTTCCAAATTTGAAGTTTCACAAAAATCATATTCTGGGTTGGTCACAGTGCAGTAGGAAAAATTTAAACTTTCTGAAGTGTTTCTTTCTGGGGATGGGTCTCTTGTTTGTTTAAATTTTGGGTTTGGGCATGAGTTTACTTTTGGGTTTGCAGTTTTGGTATCTGAAGGAAGTCACACTACCTTCAGATGAGGAGTGAGGGCAGAGTGCTGGGGGGTGTCTTTCACTACAGGTCACCTATCTCCATGGAAATCCAGGTCTGAAAGGGTTGGTTTTGATCAGGGGAGTGAAAGTCTTACCCCAAGAGGCTGAGTGCTAAGAACAGGTTTTTTTATTAGTGCTGATGATGCAGAAGGAGATGTTGCTTTGCCCTTGTGGCACAAGCCAGCTCCAAAGGTGATGGCCAAGTGCGTGACTAGTGTAGAATCACTGTAAATTCACAGAATGGGTTAGAAGGGACCTTAAATATTATCCAGTTCCAGCCCCCCTGCCAGGGGCGGGGACACCTTCCAAAATCTCTTGCTTCAGTTTTAGTTTTAAACCCCCTTCTCCTGGCAAGAGAGGATCACTTCTCTCCTGCCAGACCCACTCAAGAGGGTTGGTTTGTCCGTCCTGGACAACACGCTGGGGGTTTGCAGCTGTGTAAGGACAGGGGAATTTTCAGCAGGGTAGTGTGGAGTTTGGTCCTGGTACGACTTGCTTGTGCAACCCTTGTAGGGTGGGCACAGCCACTCGTTACAGGATTGCTGTAAAAGGCTTTTTTTTCACTGTTTTTTGAAGCAGACAAAGCCTGACCCAGTCTGTCAGCTGAGCCCCATCTCCCCTCCTTTCTTCATTAGCCTTTTTATTAGAACCTTGAGCAGAATGTGGTTCTTGTGGCCTCCCGTCTGCCTTATCAGATGTGGCTTGTACCTCAAAGCAGCACAGAAATGGGTGAGCTCTTACCCTGAATCATTTTATTTAGGTTTTTTTTTCTGGCAGACTGCCCTGTGTGATGATGCCCAGTGGAAAGGGTAATGTTGCTTCAACTTAAAAATAGCTCGTGTTTTCAGGGTGGGCATAGAGGACAGCTTGTGCAATTAAAGTGGTGATTATTGAAGTCATGCCTAATAAAGTCATCTGTGACTTGCTGAACTCAAGTTAATGACCATGAAATCCATCGTTAATAACAGGACAGCCATTAGTGGGATGGGTGATGTGCCAAAGGAAGCCAATGGAAGGTAATAAAAACATCAAAAGTTAATGTTTGACAGCTTAAACTGTCACTTGAATATTTTGTCCCCATGGTGACTGTTTGAAGTTTGTATTTTAATTTTTAAATGCCTTTTAAGAGCTTCTTGATAGCTTTAAATTTCCAGCGAGACTCACCTTGTATTTGGAGTTAAGTGCTGAGATTGCTCAGTGCTGCTTGAACCCCTGTGTGTGTTTATGTCCAGTTTTGGAGCTGGCTGAAAATTAGCAAAGCACCACCAGGTCTCAATCCTGCCCAGCAGGAACTGGAGAAAAGAGTGGAATTGGGAGCGGAAGAGTAAATTGGGTAAAATGCACTTTGGAAGAGCAGACATCGTGAAAAATCATGATGTGCAGAGGTTAGGGTGTGCCTGGAGAGCAGAGCTCATCCCAGGAACTCGCCTTCTGACTGTCATTGCTGTGAAATGCTCCAGGAATTTTTTTAGGAAATGCACAAATTCACTTTGCACACGTAGGATGAAATGTGGGATGTGTTGTAGGGAAGCAAGGTCCTTAAATATCTTCCCAAATACATCCCAGTCAGGAGAAATACAGCCTAGTTTAAAACTAGAGCTTGAAAGGGCTGGATGGATGTGGTTCCAGTGGTGCAATGGGATCTAGTCCTGTTCTCCAGCTGAGTAGTGCTGATGCTCATGGTAGTAAAGGAGTAGTAAAGGAGTAGTAAAGGAGTAGTAAAGGAGTAGTAAAGGAGTAGTAAGTGCACTTGCAGGACTTGAATTTTGAACATTTCTGCCTTAAAAGTGATGGGACTGTTAGAGAAAACACAATGCTGCAAAACAGCTTTAAATTCCACTTGAAAAGATGATTTGTTTATGACTTCTCAAAATGTGTCAGTCTAGCACAGGAGTGCAACCATTTCATGAATATTGTAGTGACACTTGGCAATAAACCTGCAACACGTAACAATAGCTGGTGCTCCTCAGATAATCCTGATTCCCTGGGATCCCAATCCCAGGGACACTCTTGCCTGGCAGAGAGGCAGGGATTTCCCAAACCCTTCCATGCTGCCGGCCCAGATCTTTCTTAAATCACAGGAGACAGACTGACAACTTAAGAAAAAAACACCAGTGTGCAAGGAAAATGGGAAAACTCTTGTGGATGCTTCTCCTAAAATGCCAGTGAGGGAGTCCATGGCTCCAGGAGTTCTGCTGTCCCTCAAGGACAGTGGGAAATGTTGAGGGGAGGGTAGCACAGCACGGTAAAGCTCCAGCATGGGAAACCTGAGGTTCCTGAACCCAGGAAATAAGTTGAATTCCTTCAGGCTTTTTAGAAAGTGGCACTTTTCACCCCACAGCATCCCAGCTACTGTTTCCAAGGGTTTGGTTGTTCAGGAATGGGATTCCTGCAGGTTCCATGGATGCTGATAGCTCCTATGTGGCAATGGCCACAGATGGATCCTGTCACTGGGGCTGGTTCAGCTTCCTTTCCACTGGCATCCCTTGGAACTGTTGTAAACCAAAAATAGTGTTTGCTTCTCGCTGAAAAATTTCAGATCAACATTTCTGGGAACACTGAGGAAAAATACAGTTGTACAAAATATAAAAAATACAAAAGTCGAGGTTATTTAGGTCATTCAGAAATTACTGACCTAGATAAATACATAAGAGTAAAAAATATAATACCTATTTATTCCAGGTCAAAGTGATCTATAGCTTTTTCTTTTCACCGGGAATGAAGTTCGTCTCCTTACAAACCAAAGCCCGTTGGAGCCATTAAGCAGTCATTAATTATTTTGGTTGTAGGTGGCTGGAATGTCATGGTGATGAAATATGCATTTCCTCGTGCTTGCAGAGTCACGGCTTTGTGTCCATCACGTAGGCAGCACAGGTTTGCCGGCAGAGAGTGGCAGGTGTGTTGTCTGTTGGAAAATGGAACTCTGTTTTGGTTTTTGGGGTGTGTTCATGCATATGAACATAGTTCACTTCCCCTGGGAAGGGTTCCTGGTGCATCAGGAGGAAGAGGAGGAAGAGGAGGGCAGCAGTACCCAACAGATCCGGGTGCCATGGAGCAAGGCACAGCAGGCTGCTCCAAAAACCAATCCCAAGGGAAGAGCAACCCCATAAAAACCCAGCAGTGCACATGCTGGTTCCAGGTGGGACTGAACCCTGCTGTGATGCCCAGGGTGGGCCGCGGCACTGGTGACAGCCCCGGGCACCGTGGCTCCTGTGGGTGTGCTGGATGTGCCCCCCAGGCAAGGCTTGTACAGCCCTGTGATGTTATGTCACCACTTCCAGCCCGGAGATCAGCCTCCAGCACAGTCCCTGGGGCCTGCCCCATCCCAAACCTTCCTTTCCCACCCCGGGACAGGATCTGCATCAAACCCAGGCTGAGCACCTTGTGTGCTCCCTGGTTCTTGCTCCTTGACCACCAGCACTTCTCCTCTGGCTGTCACACCCCGAGAGTGCTGCAGCTCAGTCATCTCCAAGGTTTTGAAAGGGCTCGGGATGAAGGGGAGACCCAGGGTCTGCTGCACCAGCCCAGGAGCTCCACAAAGTCAGGCACAAACCTTGCACATGGGCACTGCCACCGCTGCTCTGTCCCCATCCCCTTCCAGAGGGCATCCAGGCACCCAGCTCCCCTCCATCCTCTCCCCTTGCACGCTCCCAGCAAGTCCCTCAGGGAAAACAGACGCGCGGACTGAGGAGCTGCTGGAGGAGGAGGAGTACAGCCAAGTCCCTGAGTGATCTCCTGTTGCTCTATCTCTGTCCTGAAGTGCTCATGGCACTCTCTCAGAAGTGTGTTTTCCATATAGATTGTCCACCTGAGGATACGGGATCCCTTTGTAGGCATTAGCTGGTTTAATTGAGTTTCACTGTACTTCTCTGAGGCAGGGAAATGATGCTCCCCGGGTTTTTACACCTATGTAAACTGAGGCATGGAGAAGTTATTCATCTGTAGGAAAGTCCAGAGGCATTTTTTGCAGGAGATCTGGTTTTAGGGGGGATTGTATTTCCTCAGGAAAGAAAAAATAGAAGTCCTAAAAATCAGGAGGGAAAAATCCAAATCCAGAAAAGCCTCAGAAAAGGGGAAATAATTTTTCAGAAATCTACACATTGAAGCAATTTTAAATAAAGCATTTGGAAACAAAGCACAGCACTTAGCTTAAAATTAAAATCTTCTGGTGGGGAGTAGGTTCTGCTTCAAACACCATGGTCTTAAACACAGGTCAGCCCTCAGTTTAAGAAGGAGCAGGAGGATTTTCAGTCCTAAATTAGAATTGCCAAAGGGGTGAGCAGCATAAACAAGAAGGGAGAAGGGAAGGATTTTGGGAGCAAGTAGGAGCTGTGGACAAGGAGGCGTACAGCCTGTGAGAATCCCTCAGCCTGGCTGAGAAAACCAGTTTGTTTAGCTAAGCCCCAACTCAAACACACTTGAAAACTCAGAGTTTTACCAGGCTGCTATCGAGCTGTGAAGAAGTCACTGTTGTCTGGGTGAAGAATGACGCTCCTGTCACCCACATTTCGGGGATGCTGAGGCGCAAGTCTGGCTCCTCAGGGCAAAGCGGGCACGGCATAGGCTTGGAGTGAAGTGCCTGCACTGGAAACACCAACAGCTGTACGTGCAGTGAGCAATATCAACCCTTGGTCTTGCTCTGCCTGCTCCTCTTCTCCCCAGGGATCCACCCTGTGACCCCCCAAAGGGAGGGAATGGCCACTTGCTGGTGTCCGGCGCATCCCACCCACCCTGGGATGGGAAGTGGCCGTGCCATGGATGCGTACGAGCTTTCCCCTGCTGAGGAGCTGGGCAGTCACGGCTGTACCCAGTCTGTGCTCCGTCCCCACAGCGCAGAGGGCTCACCCAGCACCGCCGCAGAGCAAGGCTGCGTTTTGGCAGCTGGGGAAATGCTTTTTCCTGCACGAGACAGGAGAAGGGAGAATAAAGAGATGAAAGCGTGGTGAGCTCAGACAGTGTGAAACAGCCCCGGGTGACAGGGAGGGAGGGGTGGAGGTGTCAGCAGCCAAGCCTGGCTCGCTCTGCCCTGCGCTGTCGCTCCCCACGGAGCAGGACCCTGCATGTCGAGGCACCGGTGAGCACTTGCCAAGCTGCCAGCAGTTTCCAGGCTGATTCTCACCCATTTGTGCCGCTTGGGCACCACTACAAAAAACCCCAAACAGGCAGGAACGGGCCTGTTTCAAAGGGGAGAGCAGTAGGGTCAGCTGGAAGTTGGGCTTTTGGAGCTACTCAAGAGTCAACTCGTACACACATTGCTCCCACCTGCCTTCACTTGGACCACCATTAAGTCCTGTCTTAGGAATGTGGTATGCACCTGCCTCATGGGGGTATGGATCAGCAATATTCCTTTGATATGGGGCAAATTCTGTCTCATTCTCCAGTTGCTGACACTTTCCAGACCATGTTTATAATTTGAATGACTTAAAAAGGCAAGTCCATCACAGGAAAACATCTTTGTCTAGAGCAGAGCTGTCAGCCCAGGCTAGGGGTCTTCTTCCCACCACGGTGGTCATTTAAGGTGATATCAGATCCCATCAGTGGTGCTGTCACTAGAGGCTCATCTGGTCATGGCTGTTCAATTCCTTCATGGTGTCCAGTCATTCCTGCACAGTTCTTAATATCCATGGTGGTCCCCTCTTCCTCTCCAAGACACCCTTCTCCAGAGCTGGGGAGATGCTGCTTTCATCCTCCCTGCAGCAAGGATGAGGACAAGGGCTGGAAGAGCAGCACGTCCCGTGGCTCCACAGCCACCTCTCACTCCCCAGCAATCTGCTGGAAGACCCAAGAGCTGGCTGTGGGGTCTGTGGGGTGCTGGAAGGTCACAAAGGAGGCAGGAGAAGGGAAAGGGTCCAGCAGCCCCAACCTGGTCTACTCTAAGTCAGCCAGGAGCAGGCTCCATCCACCAGCACAACTGGACCAGCTGGGGACTGGCAAAGAGGGGTCTCCAGCTCCAAATGTGCTGCCACAAGCCCCTGACACTTATCTGGAGACTGTGATGCTCAGTGTGGCTGTGGAATCAGGGGCATTAGAGCTGCAAATGATGTTGGTCACCACTTTGCAGAGCAGGGGGTTTATCTGTGGGCAATTCATGTCCCACAGATGCTGGGGAAAAGAAAGCAATAATGGGAGCTCGTGCCCATTTAAAATACCTTCCATCAGAACTGAAGAACTGAAGCCTGTTTTTTCCATTGCAGAAATTATTTGGCCTTGAACCATCCAGACCTCACTTGCTATTCTGCAATTGAATAGAGCCTTTTGTGAGGATTTTTAAAAATAATTACTACAAAGCACTTCAAGAGGAATTCTGATTGTCGTCTAGTTTTCATTTCATGCTTTCATGACATTTTTGTTCAAGGATGAATCTTTTATGAAATGTCTGTTTTAGGTTACACCCTCCAGAACCTTATTATTTGCCTTAAAAATTCCATCAGGGGCAGGAGCATATTCTTTAAGCTCTCCCATTAGTATAACTAAATTCATCAGAGTAATATTACTATTCATGCAAAATAGGTGTCGTCTTTCTTTAAACCTCTTGGCAAGTGGTTAAACTGATTTTAACAAGTATGCAGTGCCAACTTCTTAAAGCTTTGAAAAGTCTGAAGATTCCCAGGCTGCAAAGGACTATTTACATGGTTAAAATTATACACATATCCCCTCTACTTAAAACTGTCCCCTCATCACTTAAGACCCTTGCAAATCCATTCTGACTTCAAAAGAAGGAAAAGTTCCTCTTCCAAGAAATTTTTTTTCTCCCTGTTAGCACAGCCCAGGCTTTCCAGGTTGTGAGAGCCACCGAGTTTTAGCTCAAGGGCCAAACTGAGCTTGGAGTTTCGTGGGTGCTTCTGCCATTGAGAGAGGAAATTAATGAAGGTCGTGTCTTTTTAACGCCTTCTGAAAATGTAATTGTAGAGATAAAAGACTTTGGAGATGCCATTGTCCACTCTTGTAATACATCCCAACAGCACAAGTGATGCCAGGAAATCCTGAGGGACACTTTCTCCTAAGCTGATTATCAGGTGTAGAAATTACACCTTGACTCCTTGGCTGTCCCCATCCTGACTCCTTTCCTCAGTCTCTGCAACAGGTGACTCTCAATGACCCCGATGCTCACAAAAGGAGCACTTCAAAGTTGTATCCATGATGAATTCATGGGAACTAATTGTTTTAATTCATAGAAATGTTGAGGTTGGGACATTTGCAAGTGTATTCTGGCAAGGAGCAGGAACCCACAGCTGTGGGTAGCACAGGCAGGTGGAGCTACAGGGGCAGAACTCACCCACAGGACCTGAAATCTCTCCACAGAGTAGTAAATTTGAAATGCCATTAAAAGATTAAAAGGATTGTTCTCATCTGAGATCTGTAAGTTATTGGACTGCACTGTGGGAGCTGCTCTGGCCTGAATTATGGTTCTTTATGACTTTCCCTCCTGCCCTGGAAACCTCTTGATAAATTCATTGAAATTCTGATTTTCCCATGAAGGTATCACAGTAATGTCAGGGAACCCTGTGTTTGTTTGGGATCCTGTCTCATCTCTAGTCTCAAGCCTGAGGAAGTTACTGTGCAGGAAAAAGTAGGACTTGATAAAGTGCTCTGGCACGGGAACCACACAAGCTACATGTGTTCCTACTGTACCCCTGTGCTTTATTTTATTTTCTAACTGTTCTGAGCTGGGCTAATCTGCAAAACAGAGTGATATTTTCAGGAAAATACTGCAAGTCATATGCTAGGCATGTTTATGGAAGTCCTCTCCTTTTTACAAACACAAGTCAAAAAACTGAGATGCCAACAAATTGCCTCGAGGTCGAAAGCTGTTCCGATCTTGTATTTTCATCTGGGTCATTGCTGAAAAAATAAAGATATATATATGTGTAATATGGTGGGGGAGTGGGGTAAATGGTCAGCCACAATGCACAGATGCAGATTGGGATCTAAATACCTTCAAAGTTCAGGAGTGCTCTGTATCCTGGGAGCGGGTTCAAAGCCATCTCTGGATTCCACAGCCCTGTCTGCTGTACTTGTTGTTGTACCTGTCCGACTTGCAGAGCGACCAGGGGAATATCTTTCTCAAAAGCCTCTCATTAGAGAAAATATGAATTACAGAAAGTAACTCAATACCTACCTAGGCTGCTTGCCATACTGCTTTCCCACTTTCTTCAAAGGAAAGTTATCCTGTATTTTGTGTGGATTCAAATCAACACACAAAGGAAAATATGCATGCTTCTGAGCCCAGCAATCAGCTGGGAATCTGCACTGAGGGAGATGGAGAGATGCTGACTGCAACAGAGTCGGGTCAAAAAGTCTCCATCTTGATTTGCTGCTAATGTTTTCAAGATCAAATTTTGCTTAAGTAAAAACAAAAAAAGGTAGGAATTTTATAGAGCACTTGCCTGGTTGTGAAAAGTGTGCAGGCTGATGGAATGGCTTTTATTGGACTCCATGGGTGAGACAGGAGGGTGATGGAGCTCAGGGCTGGAGTCGTTTTAACTTCCCATCATTTGTGCAGGTTTGGGGCACATCCCACAGCGCAACTCCAGGCCCAGAACTCTTCTTAGGTGCTTTTGTAATAAACACAAACACTGGGGAGAGTAATAACTGCACGTGTGCCTCAGTAAATGGGTGCTGTGAGGTCTGCAGAGCTGAATGACTTCTGTGTGTGTGGCTGAGCAGTCTCTGGGCTTCCGAGCAGAGCAGGATCCACGCTGGCCCCGCGCGTTATTGTGTGCAGCACCTCGGGATACCTGGGGTCTGAAAGGAAACTCTTTTATAACAAATCAATCTCTGCACTTCCCATAAAGTGCCCTGCGTTTATTTGCAAGGCTTCTGAGATGTGTTTCATGGTTTGAATGGGGCCATTAGGAGAATCCCCAGGAGCTCCCGGCGGCTGCAGCTGAGGCTGGGCTGGAATCGCTTCCCCAGGATGCACAGGCAGTGAATAGCTGAGCTCCTCTGCTCCACTCCCAGCCCGGAGTGACCAGCTCATGACAGCACTAATTAAGAAGCAGACAACTCTCACTTTCAAAGCAAAGCTGCTGTCAGCAGGAGAAGGGAGAAATCCCTTTCCCTTGGCAGGAGGCTGGTTAGTGGGACAACCACTGGACAAAACCAAGGAAGCACAAAGCGCTCAGCCTGGCTCCCTCCATACAATGGGACGTGGATCTTTGAAATGTAAAAGTTACCTTCCCAAAGAGGAGAAAAGTGGTGAAGAACAGAACCAAATTGCACTGCTCTGATATTTTATTTTATTTTTTTATCAAGGCTGTTTAAGGATCTTTTGATCTCACTGATGTATTTGTTATCATGGACTGTTTGTCTGCAAATAGTCTAACGCTAAGCCAGGTTGGACCAGGTGAGGTTCAGGCTGGATATGAGGAAAAATGCCTTCACTGGAAGAGTGGTTAAGCATTGGAACAGGCTCCCCAGGGAAACAGTGGAGTCACCATCCCTGGAAGTGTTCAAAAATCACATAGACCTGGCACTTTGTGATACGGTTTAGTGGCCATGGTGGCATTTGGTCCAAGGTTGGACTCGGCGATCTTGGAGGTCTTTTCCAGCCTAAATTTTTCTGTGGGTCTATGAATGGTGACATCATTGAGATCCAAAGAGACTTCCTTTTGTGCTGCAGGACTCTGGGGGTTTGGGGCATGAGAGTGGGGGGTGCAGGCCCCCATCAGAGGTGAAAGGATCATGAGGGGCATGGGGTCTCACTCCTGATAGTGTGGTAGTGGGTGGGGCTCCCCAGGCCGTGGCTCTGTCTGAGCTGAAGGCAAAGCTGTGGTCAGTGAATTAACTTTTGGTGCCAGAAGAGATTTTCCCTTGTTCCCTGGTTTCGCATGGAGGCATCACAAAGGAGCAGTAGCTGAGATCACCTTGGGGTGTGCTGGCTGTAAGGGCCAAGGACAGAACAAGACCTCCCCAAGAGCCTCAGGCCAGAGGGGCTTTGTCCCAGACCTGCTCCTGCTGAAAGTGAGGTTTAGGTAGGTTTTCAAAGTGGAGTTCAAATCCTTGCCTGGCCTTTCTAGAGCATCAAATGTTGCTGAGCCAAATCCCTCCCCTAATGCAGCCCCGTGTGCAGGATCACCCTCTGAGGGTTCCGTGGGATGACAGGAGCACCAGACCTCCTCAAGCAGGTCATAACTGAGGTTTTACAGAGACTCAACCCCAGAATCCCATGTTGATTAATCCGAGGGATATCCGGGGATCCCTTTTTCCCTCAGTAAAGGCTGCAGCATCAAGCCTCAATCCCGTGATCTGTGTGCAGGTAATCAGCGACGGAGGTTGTGTTAATTAACCTGGTAACGTGTGACCAGGGAAATTTCACCTGGAATATCCATCCCCTGAGCACCTAAAGAGCAGAACAATGTCAACAAATTGGATGGGATTCAGAGAAGAGCAATAAAAATGATGAAAGGGCTGGGCTGATTTATGAGGAAGGATTAAAAGAGTTACATATGTTTAGCTTGGCAAAATGATGACTAAGGGTGGGATACGGTGTCTGTCTGCAAGTGTGAGAGGGGTGTAAATACCCCGGGAGGATGGGAATTATTTAGCCTGGTTCAAGTGGGAATAATAAGATTAAATAAAGGAAATAATCTTTGTGACTGGCTAGAAGGAAAAATTCTTCAGAGTTAGAGCCCAGTTCCCATGTGGAATAATCTCCCAAAGGAAATAGGTGAAGCCTCAAGACTTGAATGATTAGAGGGGCATTAGGGAAACGGGCAGAGCACCAGGGAAAACAGCACATGAGCTGGAAATGCCAGTTCCTGTGATTCCAGCCATGCCATGAGAGCAGTTAGGACGTTTATATCCAGCTATTAGCCAATGCTTTGATGTGGGCAAGAAAACAGAGGGGGCAGAGGAAAAAAAACTCCAACCAACCCAACAAAAATTGTACAAATTTTCCACATACTTAAAACCGCGAATTCAAAAGAGAATAAATTCAAATCATTAATGCAAGCTTCCCAAAGAGTGCCACTGACAGGGAAGGGTTGTGAAATCCCATCCCATGGCACGATGGGGGAAGGAGTGACCTCCTGCATCCAACAGTGCTGTGAACACAGCCCTGGGCCCCTGCGTGACAAACCCACTCGGGATCGGGTGTGAACCAAAATAGAGCCATTAGCAGGCTCCCAGTTACCCTAATGGCTTCTTATTTGCACAGTGCCTTGGCTAACAGTAATTAAAAGAAAAAGGTTTTTCCCCCTGTAATTGTGAAAAAAGTAAAAGAGAAAAAAAAGGTAATAATATGAAGAGAGCAACTCCACGTTACAAACAAGAACCATATGTTGACTTATCATGGGAAATATGTAAATACAGGCTCGAGCTGATCCAGAGCACATGTTGTTAGTCATGAAGCAGCTATTTAAAATTCCACGGCTGGATCATTAACTTCACAGTATCCTTTATGGAAGACAACAGAGGGCAAATAATCAGTGGCACTGAAAATAGCCTTTTTCTGAAGAAATCTCGTTTAGCTGCGTTTTACAGGAAGCCCTTTGTGATCTGTCAGCTGAATCAGAGCGGGGTGTCCTCTGCGCTGGTGAACTGGGATGGTTTTCTGCTGCACCAGTAGCATGTCCTGGCTCAGAAATTCCCTTTGGATCCTGAGGAATGGTCCATTCTCATCCCATCTGGGAGCAAAAGAGCCGCAGGAACCGCTAACTGATGGCTCAGCCCTACGTCCCGTTTGAAACGTGGTTTACCTGGAAGGCTGATTGATCACACAGAGGAAGGTTTGTCCTGAGGTTTCTCTAAAGCTGTGGCTGTGCAAAGCTGGTGTTCACATCTTTGCTTTGCTGCATATTTTCTTAGTCATCCCGGGCAGGTCACTTCTGCCTCTCATCTTTTTCTTTTCTCAGTCGATCCAGACAAGACGAGTTCTCTCTGGAGCCAGCTGTGATCAAAGGAGGGCTAGATTGAAAGAGATTCCATAATTAGGAAAAAACCTCATAAAATGCAAGAAAGGGATCCTGGACCCCAGAGAAGGCTCTGCCTAAAGCAAACGCTTTAGAGCAGTGAAAGGATGGATTTAGACTAATGCAGTCACCAGGACCGACATCGCCTCGTCCCTCCTGGGCTGCACAAGGACAAAAACCTCCCAGAGCCTGTTCCTGTGCCCCCTGTTTGGGTGTTTTTGTGCAGCAGCATCTGCAGAGAGGCCTGTCCAGAGGCAGGGTGAGAGGCTGAGCAGACTGCAGGGGTTACATTGCTAAGCCTGTAAATTGGGACCAAACCCATCGGCATCCTCTGTTTCCGTCCCAGAACGCTGGCAGGAAGCAGCCGTTTGCAAAAGTCCTGATTTGCACATGCTTGGGTATTGCTCAATGGTTTAAAAAAAATTATTAAAAAAAAAATCTGTTTCTGTGCCATCCTGGAGAAAATGCAGAACCCGGCTTGGTCAGATGAGAGCTCAGCAGTGTCCAGTGTGAGCTCCCATTCCAGCAGTGAGGGACCCCATGGATATCCCCAAACAGGGATTTGGCTGCTCTCTGAGAGATGTTGTGTTAGTGGTCCACAGGGTGAGGTTATTTTGGTGGAGATGAGAAGGGCTGAATTTGGGAGCAGCTCAGGCCCCACCACAACATCCGTCTCCACACACCTCAGGGGCTGCTGAGAAGTGCCAGCAGCAAGAGAGACCCCCTGGTATTTGGAAAGACCTCTACAGACTTTATTAGGGGGCAGAACAACCTGCTTAACAGGATTTCCCCATAGATTTAAGTATTTTTGCTGTAATTTGGAGGGACAGAGAGAAAGGGAGAGACTTTGATCACCTGCTGCTGGGGCAGCAGCTCTTGGGCAGGTGTGACTTGGCCAAGATGCTTCAGATCTTCTCTTGGCATCTTCAATCGGTGCCCTGACATCCCCAAAGCTGTCCCAGCACCACTCCCAACCCCTCATCCCTCCTTCAGCCCTGAGGGCATCACCCAAACCCCTTGACCCCACGTCCCCTGCACAGGTCAAGTGCCACCGATGCCATCTCAGGGCAAGGCTGGGGATCAGAGCAGACAAGCAGCACAAGGACAGGGGAAGAAAGAAGTCTGGGGGAATCAAAATCATCAAAACGTTGTTGGAAGAAGGGAGAGCTGAAGGAGAAGCTTAAAGGAAGCCATTAATATTAATTCAGGGAGATAACAGGAGTTCAGTGACCGCATGAAAGAGCAGAGAAATCACAACTGTAAGTGCAGGAGCCACTGAGGCAGACGGGAGCTGCTCTGAGATGCTGCACACTGAACAAACTCCAGAGCTGTAAATCTGGAGAGCTGTGTCTGGCCTTTGGGAACTGCAGGGGACAGGGGCTGATGTGACAGGGGAGAAACAAGGCTGCAAACTGGCTGTGTCAGCCAAAGGGGTCAACTTTACGGGGTGCCTCAGTGCTCTCAACTCAGCCATGACTTGACCCCAAGTTACTGCTCAGAGTTCAGGTTTCCAGTTCCCCTTGTGCTGTACGAGACAGGGGAGCAATCGGCGGTCCCAGGGGTCAGTGCAAGGCTGGGACCCTGCCTGTGCCCCACATCAATGGTTAATTAATGGTTAATTATGTGCAGAGCTGGGACCTGCTGCACTACGGGAGATCCAAGCCCCCCGATGAAGCCAGTGCAAGATGTCTGATAGTGACGACCATCTCCTCTTAGAAACCCACCCAAAATATACCCCAGCCTCTCCTGAGAGTGCACAGACCTAGGCTGGAGGAAAATTGTGCCTCCCAGCAGTGTCAGCTCAGGGTTTTTCTTTGCTTCACTGCCGGATCAGGTGCCTGATTCGCCTCGTGCAGGTGTGTTATCCAAATGGCCCCTTGCTTTGTCCTCAGAGAGTGCCCAGCTGTGAGGCTCAAAGCCTCCAGGAGAGCCCTGCAGAGAGCTGCTGTCCCTCAGTTTTAGTGTCTGATTTCCTTCTGGCTGTCTGGGCTCTGCATCTTGTTTGTTTTTCATCCCTGTTATTGGCCTTGTTTTCTGTTCAGCCCCGTCAGTTGTCCCAAAAGAAACACTGCTCCCTTTTTATTATTATTAGGATTTTCCTGTGTTTTTGCTGTTCATGTAGAAGTCCAGGTAGGGTTTGGAGGAATGATGAGTAGATCTGCAGGAGAGGATTTGCCAGGCTGGAGACCAGGGACTGGTTGGTAATGGTGTCCCCACCATGTCCCCACTCTGTGCCAGGCATTGCACCCACCCTGTGGCCACGCCAGCCCAGGCTGGATCACAGCAGTGTCCTGGCTTTGTTCTCTTCTCTATGCATGTTCAGTTTAAGTGGGGATCACAAAACTGTCATCTTCTGTCTTCCCAGTGCTTGACTTGACAGCCTAAGCCTGCCTTATTTTATGCCTCTTATTTAATAACTTGAGAGTATCTTTGTTAAAACAATATGTAGTACACAAATGCACAACTCCAGCCAGGCAGTGCTGGCAGGGTTCCCATTGTCCCCTTTGCAGTAAAACCACATGAAAAATGCTAAAAGTTCACAAATACAAACCTTAGGGCATGTTAGCAAAAGCAATCAGCCCCAGCAGGGTGTTGACGTGGGGCAGGCTGTGTCTGTGTGTCCCTCCAACCCCAGGTGACAGCAGTGGGTGGCTGGAGCAGTGATGAGGTTCAGATGACCCAGGAGTGATTTGGGGCAGGGATTTGCATGGCAGCCCAACTTTTGGGGGTGTGGGGCACAGGACCTTCTTGAGGAGCTATGGATGAACAAGCAGGAAGCTGGAACTGAACTGCTGGCTTTGGGGTCTCCTGATAACAGAGTTTGTTTAAACTTCCATGATATTTTGAGAGGAAGCAATATTTGCTCTTTTGTTGGTTTGGTTCTTTTTCTTGTGTTTTGACAGTTTTGTTTCACTGGGGCACTTTTATGAGGAGCATTTTATTATTTTACTGTGTTATTCATCTGCATTTTAATTGCACACAATAAAACTTGAAAGCTCCCAGCAGAGAAAATCCTATAGTACTTCCCATCCTGTCCCACTGGGGATGAACTGCTGCGGTCACATCGTTTGTCAACAAAAAGGGCTGAACCCTTTGTAGGAAACACTGATTTTCCTGAACTATAAAAGTGACGACTTTTAATTGGTGTTGTCAAATGGTTAAATTTAACCTGCCTTCATTTGGGTGTCTTTGGAAAGGAGCTGGTATTGTTTGGAGGCAGGATGAGAGAGACCAAGAGCACCAAGTGTTCTTGGTGAAACATGTCATCCCAAAATCCCTGGTCTTGGTGAAATGTGTCATCCCAAAATCCCTGATAAATGCTGGCACCAGTGTGCCAAGGGAGGAGCCTGTGACAGCTCCACTCTGCATCTCGCACCTCCAGCACTGATGGATTGGGGTTAACTCTGCAGAGAATTGTCTAAAACCCCTTCACATTCACCCAGTACAGCTGGGTTTGTTCTCTCATCTCCAAACCCCAAAATTCCCAGCTAAATGCTTCTGGGTAAATCCCTGAAAAGCTCCCCTGTGAAGCTCTGGGGGGTTGGAGAGCATTCCCAATCCAACACGGAGCAAGTCCAGGGGCTGAGCCCACCCTGAGCTTGGATCCTCACCCACCCAGACCCAGACATCACAGTTCCAACCCACAGTCCCACCAGAACCAGCTAATTCTGCAGAAAACAATCCAAAATTGATCTCTGTGTCAGAGTTTAGACCTTCATGTCTCTGTGCACAAGCCATGGAGCTTGTGCTGATTCCCTCACAAGCACGAGCTCACATCAACATCTTGTGCTTGAAGGATTATGGTCTGTAGATCACTTTACCCTCCACCTCTCTGTGGCTCTCCCTTGCCTGAGAGTCTCTTTCTCCATGTAATTATTAAAGAAAAAAATTAAAGCCAGTTAAAGTTTTCATGCAGAAAGGGAAGCAGCTCAAATTGCATCCAGAAAAAAAAAGGTATTCTTCTATGAAAACATCATCCCTCCATCCCTTCTGCCCACCCCCACCTGATATTTAAGGGATCAGAAGCAGCATTGCAAGGCAGCATTTAAATCAGCCCAGCTTCATGTATTCCTGCACCTGTGTTTCTCATCAAACCTGCTACCAAAAGAACTGGTTAAAAGTGCTTTGATCTGACTTTAAATATCCCCAAACATCAGGAACTGGAGGTATTTTAATCTGATTTTACTGGAACTGTGCCGATTTAAGGAAAACAGAGCCCAAAATTAAGTTCATATTTTCCGTCAGTACCTGGAGTTGGGATGGAGATTTTTGCTGGGAGTGGGGATGGCAGCAGGACAGCTTCAGCTCTGCACTGTGGCTGCAGCTGGTTGCAGGAGCATCTTTGGAGCAGCACTTTGCCATCAGCTGTGCACAGGAAGAAATTTTCTGCTCCTTATTTGTCTTAGAAATTTTTTGTGGGTTTTTTTTTCCTCTTCAGTTTCTTTCCCCACTGCATTTAAAATCTGAGTTTATCTCTGTAAGTATAAAGCAGGTGGCACATTTTCACATCATTCTTCACAGCAAACATCTCCTCAGTCTACAGGATGATCTTTCCTGTCCTCAGGTTTGAACGTGGCAACTCTGATGCAAAATCCTGAGTGTGATTTAAGTGCTCAGGGCCTGATGTCACCTCAACCTGCCCTACTCCATCACACACACCCTTTTCCCTCGAGGGAGTCCTAGAAGTCCTCTCTCCATCCTTCCCCATCCTGCTGCAGCTTGCAGCCCTCTGGAGCATCTCTCATTAGCTCCCAGCCACGTTTGTAGAGCGGGACCCAGCCAGAAACTCAAACAACCCCCTGCTTGTTGCCTCACATCCTATTTTCCCTCCCCTCTGATGTGTTGGTGTGAGGGCTTTGACATGACACTGTTTTTAGCTCTTTCCCTCCTGCGTCAGAGGCGCAGCCCATGTCACCTGGCAGCACCCCCGTCACTCAGAGCTGAGGATTCAGCCTGGAGAACAGCTTCAATAAGGAGCTTATTCTCAGGCTACCTGCTCAGCAGATGTTTCTGTTTGTTTTGGTTTATGTTTACTTTAATTCTGCTCCTAATGTGCCTTTTATAACATCTTCTGGCAGTACTTCTAGACCCCTCTGTTGTTAAAGGCAGAGCCTGGGCGGCTCTGAGCCATGTTATCTTCAGATCTCTGCAGTTAGACTTCAGAACTTGCTAAAACACTCAGCTGCAAGCTTTTTTCCCAGGACAGCACAGGATTTTCCCAGTGCTCCTGTGTGTCTGCTCTCCTTGCCCTTGCAGGAATTGTGGCATCTTGCTGTGAGCAGTCCAGCTGCCCCTTCAAAGCACAGCTCTTCCCCAGCCACGGCCAACAGCACCAAGCTACAACATGCTGCAGATTCCCCCTCGCTTCACTCCTGGATAAAAACCCTTGACTCTAAAAAGTAGGAATGCTTTTGGACAAATGAGGCTGGCTGAAGGAGAAAGAGATGTGTAAGCACAGAAAAGAATGAGCCTGCTCTAGGTGTGGTGGTGGGCTCATCAAAAATAAGACGTGTGCCCAGTCAGGGCAGGCTGAAGGATTATCTCCCATCCTGAGGGAAAAATAAAAAAGACTTTTGGTTTCCCAGCGGCCAATTTTTTGGCTGGACATTGATTGAGAGCTGAGGCTCAGATAAAGGCTCGAGGGCTGGTGATAATATCAAAAAGGCAGTCGGAGTCTGGGGCCAGCCAAGTTGTCATTTCCTAATTCTGCTGGTGCTGTCATCCAGCCTTCTGGGGCACTGAAGAGTCTGGAGTGAACTGTTAAAAAGTATTTTAAAAAATCATGGCAAACTCTTATTCCAGAGTGGTTCTCTCCACCATAGCCCCAGCTCAGCCTGCTCTTGGATATTGTGCTAAACTTCAGCATTTGATCAAAAAAAAAAAAAAACAAAAAAAAACCAAGAAAAAAAAGGAATAAAAAAAGAAGATAAAACACATAGGTAGAAATCAATGGAGCCTTTAAAGGCTGTGCTGTGAAAAAGGCTGCACTTTGCTGTTGTCTTTCTGAACCCTGTGAAATGCTGGGAAACTGTTTTTAATAAACAAGAGTTCAAACAGTGGGGCTCCGTAGCCAACAGTCACGCCTTAAACTCTAAACTTTACATGAAAACTCTCAGATCCCTTTGAACTCTTTTTTTTCTTCCCTGGCAGAGGATTCCAGTGTTTATGCATTTTTTTGAGATTGCTGGCGGGATCATGAGGAGGGTTTTAATATTTTTTTTTAAACAGTCTCCTGCCTTCAGAAACCATTAATGCCCACTAAGAAACATCAAGGCATTGCTTTGAAGTGCCTTCTGGCTACAGCCCTCTTACACTCTTTGGTTACTGTGCAATCAAATAATTAAATGGAGTCCAAAAAAATTGTTTTACCTGGTAATTAAACACCCCACACTGGACAGTTGAGGGGTTTTAAAGGCATTGCAAATCTACAAAGGCTTGAAACACAAAAGCACTACATGCTCCTAGAATAAGTGAGTAGACACTTTCTCCCTGCTTTGGCAACCTTTCACACTGGCAAGGTGAGGGCTCTCCTTCCTCTTTCCCTCACATCCAGGGTTGGGGCAGTGAATCCCAAAGGAGAAAGGGCAGAGCAGAGAGTCATAAATTAGCAAAGCTAAACTCTTGAACATTTCTTCTTCTTCTTCTTTTTTTTTTTTTTCCCCCCATTTGTTTGTTTGCTTTGGAATAAACAGCAAGGAAGAAAAAAGCTGGAAATAGTATTTTGGCTACTCCATCAAATGTTGGATGTTGGGCCGGCAGCCATCCCGAAGGCCAGGGAGCCCAGTTTGGACAGGGGCTGTCTGCAGGCTCTGGGTGTTTGGCTTTTGTTGGGAATGCCGGGATGCGGATGCCACCCACGCCCGCTGCCATGGGGACACCAGCGCGTGGCAGGACCCGCTCCAGCTCATCCTCCTCCGCAAAGCTGGGGAAGAACAGCTCGGTGACAGCTTCCAAAGAGCGGGGCGGGGGTTGCAATGGGTGTGTGGGATCCGGTGGCCAATAATAATTCCCTGTCTGGGAGGAGAGGAAGAGGGCGAGGGAGGGGGCGAGGGCCACCTCCTCCACTCCCACGGAAACTCCTCTCCCTTTGGATGGGAGCTTTCTGAAACCTGCTTGTTTCACTTCCCAGAAGTTAGCTGAGAAAGTTTTCCCTGGTTCCAACCTAAATTGGCTCTTCCTTCCTGGAGCTCAGCTTTGATCTGGGCATTTGAATCTCAATGCAAAACCCCCGGAGCTTTGCCTGGTTTTTGCATGGCAGCACCATGGGGAGGGTTTAACCCCTCCACAGCTGTTCCAGCCGGGGTGGCCTCTTCAATGACCATTTCATCAGCTGTCCTCTCATTATTCCTGAGCCATCTTTGGATACCAGCTGGTTTCACAGCATCATTCCCAGGAGCAGTGTCCAATCCTCAAACCTGGCCTTTGCCTCTGTCCTGCTGGGGCTGCTGGAGGGTGGTGGGTTGGTCCCTGGAGGTGAAGACCCTCAGGTGCTGTGTGATCCTTTAACCTTTGTACCTGTAGAGGAGAGACATTTGCTGCAGAATGTTTTGGAAAAGGGTGCTGTGTTTGTAGAGATACCAGAAACCTTTAGGGATGTAAGGATTGCAGGAAACAAGAGCTTTGGAAAAGGCACAAAGCTTTTGTTCCGAGGTCGGCCAGGCTGCTGCAGCGAGTACTTTGAAGGGATGGAGGGATTTTGGTGGACTCCGTGCTGTCCCTGTTTTAAGGATGGATGAGACCTTGAGGGGTCAACTGGGCTCCCATGCTGGGACAATGCTGAGGGTGCAGCTCTGTAAATGGGGGGAAGGGGAAGAGCCAAGATAGGACCACCTCTGCCATGCATCCCATTTAGCCTTTGACTTTTGAAGGATTGGGGGGAATGAGAGCTCACTTTGAGCCAACACAGCAGAAGCAAGAGGAAGGGGAAGGCGAGGAGAGCTGCCAGGGCAGTGGGAGAGGGAGCAGGGAGCCGGGAGTGCTGTGACTGCAGATGAGGAGGCAGCGTGGGCACCGTGCATGAGCAATGACGAGGCAGTGGTTTCAAAGCAGGACGAACTGTAGGGTTCAGAGATATTCCAGACTCCTGCAGGGCCCAAGACAAATGTTGAAAGCCAGAATTCCCAGAGGGTCTTTCTGTTTTCTTTTTAAAAAATAATAATAATAAAAAAGAAGATCTACCTGTCAAATCTTATCATGTGAAGGGCTGAATTAAGGAAGGCAAGACTTAATGGGCTTTCTTCCCTAAAAATAGATCTTCTCATGAAAGAGATGAAGGGCATTGCCCAGGGAGGTCAGCCAAAATTGTCTGAAATTATGCTATCACCTAGATCTGATGTCCAAAATTAGCCTCCTCTCTCACTCTGCGAGTTCAGTGCTCCCTGAAGATTAAATGCACCACAACACTCATTTAATTTAGAAGAGAGGCTAAAACATATGGCAGGCCATGGTTTAAATGTTAGAAAAATTCATCCTGAGACTCTTCATTATGATTAGTAACATGCTAATGAGGGCGAGGGGGAGAGGAGTGAATGTGCAGGGCTGTGTGGGGAGGCTGGGCAAGGCTGCGGGCAGGAACTGGGGACGTTGCTGGGAAGAATAGAAAGGACCTGAACCAGAGCTGCTCTCACCATCCAGAACTAGTCTGATCTTTTTTCAGAAGAGGAAGGAAGATGATTTGCCTTAAATAATTCTCCAGCCTCCAGTGTGTGGGTGTTTTCTGGGCTCTGTGATTAAGAGAAAGCATTTGAAAGCAATGGGATAGGAACCTCATTTAAAGACAGTGTGCTCCTTTCTTTTTTTTTTTTTTCCTTTTTAATTAATCTGAGGTTGCTACTGGAATGGAGTAGTTGGATGAAGGTGTTTGAGGAACATGAGGTTAATGGAAGGTGAAAGAGGAGGGGCATACAGATGCCAGTGTGCGGCAGGCAGTGTGAACCAGCAGATGCTCCAGCCCAGCTGACTGGTGGCTGACTCATGGAGTTAGAGGGAATAAACTCCCAGGGCAGGGGGGGAGAAAACAACCTCAGGGAGACCTGAGAAAGGCTAGGGGCCACTGGACATGCTCCTGATCCCAGCACCTGGGAAAAGGAGGGAGCTTTTGTGGTACTTCAGCAATGCAAAGCATCCTCCCATTACAGGTGCCTTTCAAAGTAACGTGTAGTGTCTCTGTTTGTGAAGGGAGGGGGGATTTTGTTTATTTATTTTTTTGTGTTATTTAAAGCTCATGATCTCGAGGGCAACTTTTGGATGTTTTGCACCGTTTGGGCCAGGGGATGCCAAACATTCAGTGTAGAGAAAGACCAAAACCTTCTCACTGTATGTGCTGTGACCAACCCAGGCCAGCAGGGAGGCCCACAAGCAATGCCTGGGAAGTTTTGTGCATCCAAATGCAGCCGGGTTTTTGCTGAGAAAAACCAAATGAAGGCTTCCAGGGTCCTTGTCCCTACTCAGAGAGGAGAACCAGCCCTGCAGCTGTCCCTCCCCACTCAGCCCATCCCCACTCCCCACTGCTTCCAGCCTTGATTTGGGATGGAGCAAGACCATTGTGGCTCATCGCCACACGCCCCAACAAATTCCAGCTGTGAAACACTTGGGAAAGTGTTTCTTTTTCCCAAAAAAAGCCTCAAGGCTTACTTATGATTCCCAGCCTCCAGGCTCCACATCCCAAATGCTCCCAAGGACTGTTAAAGGTCCATCAACACATTTGAATTGGGCAGTAACCGGGGCTGGTGTTTTTGTTGGATGGTGACCCGGAGCCAACACATGGCTTTGAAGCTCCTCTGGCCACCACTCACCCCAGCAATTATCCACCACGGACAGAGGCCACCTACCTCTGTGGGGCTTCAGGAGCATTTCCAGGCTGCTTTGAAGACAAAAAATGTGCTAAGTGTTAAGAATTAGAGTGATTTGAGCGTGTGGAGTGGTTGGGGATCTCTCACTGCAGTGCTCGAGCCCTGCTCAAGATTGCTCCTGTAGAGCAGAGCTCTTGTTATTGATGCTTCTCCTCTGGAAGGACCCAAATCAGGACATTTTGGGTCCTACCTCTGGAAAAGGCCACAAATTTGGGACATTTTGGGTCCTACCTCTGGCAAAGGACCCAAATTGGGACATTCTGTTTCTTTCCTCTGGAAGGACCCAAACCAGGACATTTTGGATCCACCCTCTGGAAAAGGATCCATGCCAGGATATTTTGGATCCCTCCTCTGAAAAAAGACCCAAACAGGGATATTTTGCATCCTTTCTCTGGAAAAGGACCCAAACAGTGATATTTTGGGTCCCTCCTCTGTCAAAGGACCTAAAGTGGTCCATTTTGGGTCCGTGCTCTGGAAGGACCTAACACAGGACATTTTGACACCACAAGCAGCTCTGTGGGCACCTTTTTTCTGCATGAATTTACACAGCTTTTGTTAAACCTGATAAACTTCAGCTAAACTTAAAAAAAAAAAAACCACTTGGGTCAAAATAAGGTTCTTACTCCCTCTCAATCTTCCTTACTGTGTAAAAAAAATTGGTTGGATGTTACTTCCAAGCTGTAAGAGCAGAACTTTCCCACGCTGCCTCTCCATTTAGCAGGGAACATGCCAGACCTGTAATCACGATCTTTATCCCAAGACAAGCTAAAAAACAAAATGTTTCTGAACTGCTGAAGGTAGGTGAACATTTTTCAGAGTGTCACATATTAAGGTGGTGTCTAACGAGCTCCATGTCCCACTTATAATTGAAACAGAAGAGAGTATTCACTTTTCATTCATTTTAAAAAGACTATTCAAATACCCTTTCATCTCCACTAAACAGCCTGCCATGTATTTGAAGCCATTTTATATATTGTTTCTACAGACATCCAAAAAAACAGAGGTGAGTATTTTGGAACATTGATAGAAAGATGCAAAGGCTTGTGAGGCACTGAATGGCTTCAAGCTGCCTCAAACACATTCATCTTCCCAAGAAGAATTAGGCACAGTGTGATTCATTTTAATAGCAGAAGAAAAATAATACTACGATGTAGTGCTAAGTTCCCAACCTTTGATGGTAGACTAAAAAAAGAGAGAGAGGGGGGAAAAAAAAATCTTTCTTCCCTTATGTTGTTGAAGTCTCCCTACACCCATCCGTTATGTCCAGCTTATCAATTAAGATGAACCCCATGAACTTCAGATGGTTTTTTTAAAACAAGGCACCATCCATTTAAATGTGTAAAACTGCCTGCAGCTCCCTTGAACTGCAGGATTCAGTCCCCAGCTCTGTGTACTCAGTGTGAAGTGGAGCCCTTTGATACAAGTTTTACTGATGTTTTAAATGAAGTCTTCTCAAACACACAAAATAACCCAGATAATTTAAAACCTCATAGAAAAAATAGGGTGGAGAGAGGGGAAGAAAAAAAAAAAGCCCTAGTCAGTGCCATTGGTGAGGCAGAAGCAAAGGGCTGGCTCTGGTTACCAACAGGACAGACCAAAAGCAGCTCCACAATTGCTTTCCCAGCGTTTCTCACTTGAGCCAGGGAAGGTCTGGGCGACAGCTGGGAGACAAATCCATCCCTGGGATGGGCAGCTTCCCTGAGGAACAAATTAAGCCCATTCAGCTACAGAATAGGCTTTGTACCACAAATACGGGTGCAGGGCAGGCACACGGGGAGGAGCTCCCTGTGTTTGTCCTGCTCAGCAGCTCCCACAGCACATCTGGCCCCAGTTCACCTTGGCCAACGTGGCCACGTGAGCCAGGGCTTTACAGAGCTGGGGTTTGCCCTGAGCTTCACAAAGCTGAGTTTACTCTGGCATGGGATGCAGGTGAGCAGTCCCAGCTCAATCACGTCTGGGGAAGGCTGTGACCAAAACCCAACACCAAACCCACCACATGTGCCACGAGAGGAGCTCCAGCCTGAGGAACACCACATCCCTTTGGATGTCACACCCTGGCTCCATCAGGTGAGCTCAGCAGTGCAGTCTGGAAGCACGACCAGGCTAAATTTGCAGGTGAGTTACCTGAAGGAGGTGTAAATTATTTAATCCTCACACTGAGGTGCAGCTCCAGCCTTTGCCTTGCCTCCTTCCCAGCAGGAACAGCCCCTGCCAAGGCAGGGAGAGAGAGGGCAGAGCTCACCAGCTCTTTCCAGCTACCACCATAGATGAGGAAAAAACCCATTTAAGGCATTAAGGGTGAAAAAAAAGTCAAGACAATATTAATTTGAAAAATATAAAATTTTAATAAAGGCTACATCTCTTAATTACAATAATTATTGTACCAAGTATTTTTTTTTAAATGGAACTCTTTATAATGCATAATTTACAGTATAAGTAGAACAAAATGCCATGGCAAAAGTCATGAGTACAGGACTTGTAATAAAAGGCATAAAATATATTTGTACATAAACCCCTTAAACAAACAAGGGAAAGCTTGAACCCTGAATATAGGGCGACGCATGGTCTGTAACACCATGCAGGCACAGGTACTGTACTGATTAAATTTCAAAAACACTAGAGATAGTGTATTAATATTTCCACCATACATTTTCTACAATATATACAGACTTACACAAAGTAGCAATGGCAAACAGAATGCACAGATTAACTTAATCAACACAAAACCCAACTGTTGAAATGCAAGGTCTTTCTCGGGAAAGGGTTGTTCTGCCCCCAAAACCCCACCCCACAGAGCTCCAGAGCCTTCGCCCGCATCTCCCACGGCCTCACATGGGTGTTCAAGGCAAGGCAGAGAAAAACCCAACTGAAAAGAACCCCAACCAAACCCCACCACACAAGGACTCACACGCTCCACACCGAGCTGAACACGCCCTGTCGCAGTTACACGGCCTCGAAACACAAGTAGTGCTAACATTGATCAGCTAAAAACCATAGCTCTGTGGAATCCACACGGGCTTTCAACCTCGTGGTGTGCTAAAGATGGACATGGGAATGGGATGGCTGCTCCTACTGCTCTCCCAGGCTTGGGGTTTTGCTCTACCTTGGACACCACTGAGCAGCAAAGCAAAAACCTCACCCCACCGAAATCCATGGACAAAATAACCTGTTGTTGTTGTTGTTATATTGCATCTAAATACAGTTAATGTTTAAGACCTTTATTTCAAATTAGAGCAGCATAGATTAAAATGCACTGGTCTCTAGATGAATGGTAGGACAGTATTTTTATTTTGTCTTTTATTATTATTATTATTATTAATATTATTTCTTTAGGAAAGTTTTATCTTCACTCGGAGAAATACTGGGCACAACCTCACTCCTTCCCTCCTCCACCTTAAAAAAAAAAAAATCATCACGAATGCGCTCATCGCAAACTCCTAAATTTTAGATAGTGGGAAAAACGTAAAAAAATAAAATAATCCTTCCTCCCCTCACCCCACTTCCCAGCCCCTCTCTTCTCCATTGTTAAAGCAGCATATCCAAAAACTGGACTTAGGGGAAAACAGACTGTTCAATAAATATCAATAAGGATTACTGTTAAGGTAAGCTATACACAGTTTCTCTTAGTCCATAGATTTCAGATCCCCAGGAAATCATATATTATGTATGGAAGTCTCTCAAACACGGTCTGCATCTCCAAAAGCCAACAGTGGTCATGTTTCTAATAAATAGTCCGGGGTTTTTATCATCTCAGTACCAACTCATGAATAATAAATGCCATTTTTTCCTCTAAGGCTAATTCAGCAAAGTCTTCGTAGACTTCACTTTTTTTTCTTCATTGGTTCAAAACTTTTCCTTCAGAGTTGTTTTTTTTTTCTCTTTCCTTGTCATCACTACTGTTGTGTGTCCAAAGACTCTTCCAGCTTAACTTTCCTTAAGAAGCACAGATGCCATCAATCAATCCTTTCCACTTTCCCGAGGATCCTTCCTTCGTACATGGGCAGGATGGTTTCGTCTTCCCAAACCTCCTCAAACACCGCGCCGCAGTCGAACTCGTCGCTGGCTTTTTTGAAGTAGTATCTGTGGTAAAGAGAATTAAAACACGGTTTAAAAAAAAATCAAAAGGTAAAAAGCAAAGGATGCTTTGCCAGTTCTCCCTCCTAAGGATGTTCCTCCAGGAACACCTCAGGGGTGCTCAGGTCCAGTGACTTGAAAGCATCCCAAGGGCCTCAGGGATGCGATGGGACAGAAGGAGCAGGGCTGTGAATGCTCCTCAGGGGTGACAACAGCTTCTCTAGTGAGTAGATTACACACACTGGCAGTGGATATCCCCAGCCATAAAGAAAATTAGAAAGCACAGTGATTTCTGGTCAAATATCTCATTTAAAAATAAATAAATAGGATTTCAAAGCCAAGCATCCTTAAAGTTCCCCTCTCTCCCCACCTTCTTTCTTTCATGTGTTTTCTTGTTTCAAAGCTGAAGCCCAACATTAAAATTAGCAACTGTTATTAAAAGGATGGATTAAAAGCAAACCATCCCAGCTTCCTGCAACGCAGGAGCTGAAACTCTGCGGTGTTCCCGCTGGAAAAAACATCCTGGACTTGGAACAAACCCGTTCCTGGGTCCATGCTAAGTGACAGAAACTCCTGCCTTTGCTTCCCGAGGCTCTGGAGCAGTGGGAGAGCCTGGTCCAGCCCCTGGGCCGTGACACAGGGAGGTCAAGTAGCAGTGTCCTGCATTCCTGCTCTTTTGCTCCGGGTCGTTAGATCATGAAGCCAACGCTCCCAGAGACAAAAAGCACCCCCACCCCTCCTGTGTCAAACAGTAAGGACCCCTCTATTATCCTGAATTAGACCGTTCAGCTTCTTGATTAAAGGTTCCTTTTATCCCGTTTGGAGCTTTCTTCCTTCTAAGGCTGCTTAATTGCATATGCACAAATGAAGGGCTTCCATTCAGAGGGGTAGCATTTAGGGAGCCTGTCCGTCTGCCGACGAACACCTCCTTGGAGATGCCTGCTTTCCCTTGGAAAAGGGCTTTGCCATCTGATTGCCAGGGATGGAAAATATTCCATCAGATGGATTACAAAGAAAAATATACATATATCTATTAAAAAATTTTTTTTTTAAAAATTAACCCCTCCCCTGTAGTTTCCAGACAACTTGAGCTGGCAGATGTTTGCCAGGGGAAAAGGGGTTTGTAATTACGATTTTCTTTAGGATGACAAAGGAGATCAAATGAAGCTCACTTTTACTACTAAAACTGGAAGAGCCACAGCAGGGCCTTGGAATCTGACATTTTTATTTAGTGACTTGTTCTATGGCGTATTTTTAAAATAGTCACATCGCCCTGCAAATCTCTTTATTTTCAGGGCACATTGAAATTATCTTGGTAGGTGGATAAAAGATCCCTCTTCTTGGTCAAAGAGATGAAACCACCTCCAATTAGTCCAGGTATGGTTAGGATGTATTTTTGTAGTCATTCCAAGCAGAATTGACACATGTTGCATCTTTAACGGCTCAGCAAGGAAAAGCACATTATTTGAGCCTTCAGAGCCTGCACTCATGGAAGTCAATGGCCCACCTCCCACCAACTTCCATTCTGCAGGTCAAGGCCACAATTCCCCAAGACAGCAGCCTTGAAATAAACCCAAAAAAAACCCAAGGAAAGTTTGAATGAATTACAAAGAACTTTCCCTTCCCTCTCCCCTGTCCAGATAACAGCCGCTCTTCCCAAGAACTTCCTCCCCAAGCCCAAGCCCTGACTGTGTTTACAAAATTTTTATTTGAGAAAACACGCTATGACCTTTTACATAATTACAACCTTATTTCACAGAGAAACGGGGAAAAATAAGAAAAGGAGGAGGCAAAGCAAAAAGAAAAAGAAAAATCCACCCCCACAACATCTTCAAACAAGTCACTCTGCTCTTATTTGCTCAGCAATGGGCTTTCCATTGAAACGTATTTTATGTGGCAAGCTTTGCTCCGTTTTTTTTTGGGGGTTTTTTTAAATTTTATTTTTTGGGACATCTGGCACCAATCGAGGCGCGCGGGCCCGGCCTTGCAGCTCTGTTTTGAACCGCTGCCATCCCCAGATTACCCGACACCACCCACTTTTTTCTGTGCCTGTATGTTTGTTTTTTGTTAACGCCATCAGTATTAAATCACTGCTTAATTCCTTCTTTTTTTTGAATTTTTTTTTGGGAGGTGGGGGGTGGGGGATGGAAAGCCAAGGCTGCGCTTCCCCGGCGGGGCTCTGGCATCGCGGGAGCCCGAGGTACCCGCCTCGCAAACTGATCCAATCAATAAAGAATTTGGAGAGTGGAGCATTTCTGCATGTCTTTGTGCATTAAATGAAAGGCAAGGGCTTCAAAGACATGCTTATTAAATGTGCCTTAAAAAGAAATCAATGCCAGATGTGACCAAAGCAGCCTAGTTAGTGCCTCCCCGTAACACACACGCTACTCCGGGCACTGCGGACCTCTCCCCTGAAGGTCACCCGCAGTTTCACTCAAAGTCCAGCCAAAAGTCAAAGCTGAGATCAAAATGATTCCCTGGAGGTACACACATTTGTGTAATTAGTTTCACCTTGTGTCTGTGCAAGATAAAATACTGGGCACGTACCCAAGTTCCTTTTATAAATTTCTGTATTGTCTTTACCCAGGTGTAAAGGGGTGAGATCTAAGCAAAACATTGTTTCATCCTTGTCAGTCACTTAAAAACATTTTCTAAAGTAATTACAGTCTGACAAGGCACAAATAATTGCACCTGGAGGGGCTTTTGGGCCACAGAGGTTTTAGGAGCATAGTCCCACACTTGGGCATCACATGAAAAATGTCACAGAAAACAAACATTAAAAAAAGCTAAGGTTTTTTGGGGGAGGATGGGACTACACAGCCACTGGGCAGTGGCAGAGCAGTGGTGAGGCTAAGGAAATTGGTCTGCAAATGAGGAGGAGCACAGTGGGAGAGGCTTTAGGGGCTGGAAAATGGCACAAGGGTGGCAGAAGCCCAGGGACCATCCTGCAGGATGGCCAGGTTGGGTGTACCTGCAGGTTGGTGCCATCCAAGGGCAGCTGGGTGGGCTGCAAAGATGGTTTTGGGAAGGAATTGGAATATTTCAGCCCCACTGTGCAACAGCCATAGAGAGACCCCAGCTTGGCATCCCCCAGCCTGCGAGTGCCCAGGGTGACTGACCTCTGGGCTGTACAGGCGGACTTCCCAAAGCTAGAGAGAGGCCACTGATGGGGCAGCAAGCTGGGAATTCATTGTACCAAACCCAAATGACCATCTGGAGGTTAAATCAGAGGCTGCCAGTTACAGGGCAAGGCACCCAGCTCTCTGAAGCACCACCAAATTCAGTGCAAATTCAAAGAAAATAGCTGGAATGGCCTTCTCCTGCTCACCCTGCAGGAGAAGCAGCCAAGAGGCGATCCCAAGAGTGCCCAGATCCACTGGGAAAGGGCAGCCAAAAGGAGCCAATGTGAAGCTATTGCCATGAGAACTAAGCAGAGGAAGCAGCAAACTGGTTAAACTGGGAGATGGGAGCTGGAAAGCAGACCAGCAGGGTTTGTTGGTGTTTCTGAGGAGGAACTGGGTATTGCTGGTGGAGCTTTCCCTGCAGGGCAGAGGTTTTTTTTCCCCCCTAATGAAGAGAATAGTGAGGGAGCTCCACCTCTGTGTCCCTCAGCAGCACCATCCCAGCCCATCACTGACCCCATTTATGGCCACACCATTGCAAAACCAATCAAAAATTTGCTAAGTGAACAGCAGGCAGCAGAGGAGGCCAGTACCAAGATGAATGCTGACCCCAGCTTGGAATCTGAATCCCAGTGCTCCATGCCTTTGCCACAAAGCCATCCCAGATTTCCCGGTATTGGAGCTTTATGGAGAAGGGCTGGGGCACAGGTCCTAATGCAACTGGGAACGAGGTTGGGGAGGCAGGGAGGAGGTGGCCCTGCAGCCAAGGCACCTCTCTCCATCTCCACGTTGCTCCTGGTTTGAGTGAGAAGAGACTAAGAAGATCCACAGCCTCTGAAAATCCGAAGTGTCACTGCAGCAGCCCTGCAAAATACCTGCTGATTCTTTTGACTTGTAACACACTAAAGAACAAACAAATCACACATTCTTACCTGTAATTTCCCTTTTTGCTCAGCTGTTCTTTAAAGTGCCCAAGTGTCAGGCTCTGGGCCTTTAACATCCTCCTGTAGGGAATTTCTTCTCCACAAAAAAAATAGGTGACAACCAGTTCACCAGACTGAGAGGTGTGAACAACTGACAGTTTCTTTGGCTCTTTGTGACTGCAAAACAGAAAACACACACAAAACCCTCTATTTTTCCATTTGAGAGCAGGCTGTTTCACCACACTCCAACCAGCAGTGGAGTTGGTGAATGCTGTCAGAAATACCCTGGGTGTGACCTGAAAATCAGATATTCCTGTACTGCCTGGGAATTTGTTGGGATGTGTTTACACAGCCCTTTGCTGATTTCCACAGTGGGAATCATGGAATGGTTTGGGTTGGAAGGGACCTTAAAGCTCATCCCATTCCACCCCCCTGCCATGGGCAGGGACACCTTCCACTGTTCCCAGGCTGCTCCAAGCCCCATCCAACCTGGCCTTGGACACTGCCAGGGATCCAGGGGCAGCCACAGCTGCTCTGGGCACCCTGTGCCAGGGCCTCCCCACCCGCACAGGCAACAATTTCTCCCAAATATCCAACCTAAATCCACCCTCCTTCAGCTTGAAGCCATTCCCCCTTGGGATGATGGCACGGCAGAGACCTCACACCATCTCATGAATGGGGGAGCTGAGGGATAGAGGTTGGGCTCACCCTCCCCAGCGAGCCCCAGGATTGCACACCCAGGGTTTTAAAGGCTCTTTTCATCAGCCCTCACACAAAACATCTCCCAAGCTTTCTCCTCATGCCCAAACCCACCTGCAACCACCACGCCACAAAGCAAACCCCCCACCAGACGCTTCACCTCAAGCACCCAGGTAATCTTATTTTTCCCAGTGAGGCTAAAATTAACTGGATTCTGCCATTTGCACCCAAGCAACACTTCTTAAAGAATGATTAAAACAATATTACCCAGCAAAATGGCAACACTCTAGTGAATACCATACAGCCAAATCTACAACTGCTTCTGAGGCAATGTACACTTGGGATGTCAAAAGGTCACAAAGTGTTAGTCCGCAGTAATTTAGTCTTCCTAATTTGTTCTAAGTCTTTGTAGAGTGGTTTCAGAAAAAAAGCTGCTAGCAAAGACAGCTGGTGGACTTAAGGTCAACCAATTAAAAATGAAAGGCTCTAGTCAGGTGGCTCAGTCTGGACTTCAAACATTACTCATTGCTTAAGATGAAGAGGGTAAGAAAGAAAACTTTAATTATTTAGGCCATTTTAGACCTCTCTGTAGCAGATTTCTTGTTAAAAGAACCATCCTGTAATTAGACTAATCCAATCTTTGTCCACTTTACAGGAATGCAAGTTAAAAAGAGCCAGAGACAAGATTTGAAAATGTTTTGTTCTTTAAGAAGAATGTTTGAAAGACAAAATTTCAGATATAAGAATTTCCTCTCCTTTCAAAGCACAATCCATTTAATGAAAATATAATTATGAGATATATAATTTCCCAATCCTTTTCTGCACGTGCAATACTCACTCTTCTGTCATTAGACTTGCATTGCAGAAAGGGGTGCTTCCCCCCTGAATGGCAGCGGAGTGGTTTCGGTCCCTCTGCTGATTTGAGGTCGAACATCTGAAGTGGGGAGGGGGAAAGCAAATGGGGAAGAAGGGGGGGGGGGGGGGGGAGAGAAAAAACAAAAAATTGTTGAAATACAATCTTCTTAATTGAAGTCTCCTGTGGGTCGTTAAGTTCGTTCTTTGTATCAAGCCTCACATGTTGTAAACAATCAAAGGAAGAATTAAAAATGCTGTGGGCTAATTTATCCTTCCATACCCAAATGAACGATAACCAGTCCAATTCCCCACTTGGTATGTAGCTGGAGCCTGTCCCAGAGGAAAAACGGGCAAATTACAGCCATGAAAAGAGTGGAAGTAATAGCCTCAGATTCCAACTATTTGTGCTGGTGCAGGGTGGGGATGGAACACGGAGGCTCATCCTCCAGGCTCGGCCAGGCCGTGCCATCACACGTCCCCATGGCTGACCCTCTGCTTGGACGGGCAGGACACATCCACATCCACCCACCAGCAAACCTCCCCCAGCCCCGTTTGTCCCCACGGCGGGACGAGGAACGTCCTTCCCGTGGCCGTTACCGTGGCTTCTGCGGCTTGGAGACCTCGGCCAGGCGGCGACACGCTTCCTCCAGCTGGGCCAGGGTGTTGGGCGGCGTCAGCGGGGGCATGGCGGGGTCCTGCACGAAGGGGTGGGCGGGCTGTGCCCCGCGCGGGTGGCTGCCTGTCCCCCACGGGTGGTGGCGGCCGGGGGCCCCCTTGGCACAGTCGGAGCTGTAGGCCTTCTTTGTGCTTTGTGTGCTTGGGGAAGGGAAGAAGTCGGGTTAGAAAAGCTGGAAAATATGACTTTAATAGCAGCTCCTATTCTGCTCGCTCCCTCTCAAAAGTCTGTCATAACATGAAAGGAGGTTTATTGCCAAAAACATGACATTTTTGTGGTTTTTCTGGTTCTGCGGAACAGCTTTTATATTAAACCGGAGGAGCAAAGAGTCTCATTTGTTTTTAGCGATTGTAAAAATAGACAGCCCATGTAATATATAAATATTTACCGGGAGCGATATTGCTGCAGACAGCTGCGTATTTACCTATGGGGCTTGTGCTTATTTTGTCTCTCGCTCTCCAGCATCCACTGCCAGACGTTCTGCGCCCGATCCGCTTCGCCCCCCGGGAGCTGCACCCCACCAGGGCTGGGCAGCCCCCCGTCCCCGGCCACCGGGGCCACACTGTCCACTCCTCGGCCCGGCCTCTTCAGCAGCGTCCCCGTCCTGCTGGTGGCAAAAAGGGACGATCCCCTCGTCAGCCCCCATCCCCATCAGCCCCACCACAGCGGGATGCTGGGTGATGGCTTGGGGCGGGTGCAATGGGGATGCTGGTGACTTACCCAAAGGGCTCCAGCAGAGGGAGAGGGGGGTCGGTGTTTTTGGGGTGGCCCTTGCACTTGGGGTAGCAGTAGTAGTCACTGCCCACAGGGCAGCAGCACTGCACCCTCTGCGCCGCCTCGGCCTCGATCTGCTCCTTCGTCTTGGGCACGGTGTGGTGGTGGATGTAGTGGTGGTGGACGTGCTTGGTGGTCTGCTTGGTGATGAAGCCCTTGCCCACCAGGGCGCAGGCAGCCAGCGAGGCCGTGCCGGGCGGCAGCTTGCCTGTGGGCAGGCGGTCGGGCGAGCGGGCGCGGGGGCTGTGCCGGCCCACGCCGGGCGATTGGCAGCCGGGGGTCTTCAGCACACGGGAGAGGTGCTCGTCCAGGATGGCCTGGGGGTCCTCCTCGTAGCTGCCCGAGGGCAGGAGCGACAGCGGGTGCTGGGGGTGCTGGGGGTTGGCCATGTCCCGACTGCTCTGCAGGCTGGCGGGGAGCTCGGCGCCCTCCTTCTCCTCGTCCTGCCAGACAAGGGATGGCAGGGAATGAATGGAAGGGGCCGGGAGCTGGTGAGGCGCGCGCTGGGATGTCCCCCCCGCTGTCCCGGGAACCGCGGCGCGCTCCCGCCGCGGGCAGGGAACGGCCCCCTCCCACCCGGCTGGGTGGCACGCGGAGCTCTGGGAATGCTAATCCTCCTACCTCCTTGATCTGCTGCAGCCTCTCCTCCAGACAGTCCATGGTCTCCTGCTCCTGCTTCAGCTTCTCCAGCCGGGAAATGAGCTCGGCGGCGAAGGCAGCTGGCTCCACCGGGGTCATCTCCTTGGGAAGCCGGTGGGTCCTCTACAAGGAGCGGGGACAGAAGGCACAAGGCAATGTTTAGCGGGCGGCGCGGGGCGCGGGCGCTTCGCCGCTGCGGCATCGCCGGCCCCGCTACGCTTGTTGTGTCTCCATGTTTGGATGAAAAGACGACCGCAACTAGGCATGGTCTGCTCTGGATTTTTATGAGCTAGTGCTGTGGCCTCATGGAGTGACATCCTCCCCACCAGCGTTTGCCTTCGGCAGGAGCAGTTGGTCGCACTCTGAGGAACCCCGCTTGTTCTCTCTGTAGTACAACCAGCCCATCAGTAGCTACTCTGAAGTAGAAAATCTTCAAAGACTGTTGTCAAACATCAAAAAAAAAACAAAAAAAAAAACCTCTGAGGTGGGAGGGAGAGACTTTAACTAAAGGAATAAAGTGAGTATAAACAGAAAGGAGTTGGAAATTAAAAAAAATAAGATGGGGGAGAAAAAGGGAAAGGAGGGAAAAAAAAAAAAAAAAAAAAAAGAAGTCAAACGGTTGCAGATCAGAGAAGTGCTGGTAATTTATTTCCTGGCTACACACTGGGCACCTTTGAGGTAGTGTTGTCTCAACAGTGTCCTAGATCTCTTCCCCCCCCTCCATCTCTTTGTACAGAAAATGAAGAAAGCTGCTGCAGGCTAGCAGTGCTACACTGCTGAGCTTGGCTGCCTCAAGCAGATCTATCAAGGGAAAAAGGGAACATCTCCAAATCAAGTGCAGAATATAAAAAGGCAAAACGTGAATTTCTGCCAAAAGAAGCAAACATGGCAGGAAAAGGGGAGGAAAGAAAAAAAAAAAAAAGATGGAAAAAGAAACCACCCACTTGACTCTGCCCTCCCTCCTGCCATCCCCACGCACCCCACTCCTCACCCCCACTCTCCCTCTTTCCCCCCCCCCGAAAGCAGAAAGCTGAACTGCCAACTCTTTCACATACTACCCACCAGATGAGGTGGGGCCTCTCTCCGGCAACCACTTAGCTCCAGAAATGATGTGAGGGTAGAAAAAGGCCACTCTGCTGGAAATTGTCACTCTTACACAAGCTGGCTCTATTCAGTCCCTGATCAAAGCACTGCCTTACAGAGAAAGTCGATTTGCACGCCCTGGGACAAAATAATCTAATTTACAAGCTCAGGCTATAGAACTTTCTTTAGGAAGGAAGGGAAAAAAAAATACCAAAAAGAAAAACCACATAAACCACCCCCCCCTTCCACCAGAAATATCATCTATGACTTCTTGCTGCTTAAGACAGCAGAAAGAGGAATTTTAGCATATTAATCTCAAGACAAGATAAGTTTATACTTGTCTGTGTAAACAGTTTATTCACTGCAGGAATCGAGAGGCTGCAAGTCAACAGAATTAGCAAGTCAGCGAGTTAATTTTCAAGAGCAGGGCAGCGCCGCGCATCGGATCCCCTCAAAGCCAGACACGGATCTGCTGCCAATTCTCTCTTTCGGGAGATCCTGCTCCCTCCAGCTCACAGACACCCAGCTCTTGTCAGCGATGTGCATGAGGCCAAGCCCTGCTCAGCACAGCAGGGGTATCAGGGTGGTGGCCAGAGCCGAGGCTCCCACAAACAGGACATCTCCACTTGGGATTTAACCAACAGGACAAATTCAGTGCCCCTGAAAACTCCTAATTCGCAGCTGGTTTCAGGAAGGACCAAGATGTGACTGTGCACAAGCAGGGTTTTGGAACGACGCTGAGGGCACATGGCTCCTGCCCAACACCAAGCAGCACCTCTCCTCCGGCATCACCCTGGGATGAAAATGCTCCCCCTCCCCTGCTCCCAGCCCCAGAACTTCCCATGGCAGCTCCTGCCTGGACTCACCGGAAAATGAGGTAGAGAAACTTGACCGTTGGCCTTGACGCTCCGGTGCATTTCCCGCTGGAGCTGCTTCTTGCTCCCAATTCTGTACGGGGGGATCCCATCTCTGCACATGGAAGAGAGGCCACCGTCAGCTGGGGCTGTCCCCATGCTCTGAGATACTTCTGCATCCCCTCTGGAACCACCCAGGCAGCCGCAGGCCCTCGTTCCCAGAGGTGCTGAGCCCTCTGGATGTCACCTGAAGCCTCAAACATCCGGCGGTGTGGGAAGTGCCTGTGTCACCAAAGGATGCACATGGATGTGCAGTAATTAAGCAAAAGCTGAAAAGCTGAAGGCAACTCCACATGGGCAGACGTCCAAAGATCCCATCAGCTTCACTTCCAAGGCTCTTCCAACACCAGGTTTCTGCTTCTGACCTTTAATTTTAGCTTTTTCCCCATCCAATTATGCTCTCTAGGATCACAATGTTCCTCAAGCTCTGGAACACCCTGTGGAGTGCTGGTACAGTGGAAACAAGGAAGAGGTTGAGGATGGATGGCCATCCAGAGGCTGCTCCCCAACTCTAGTCCCATTTAAGATCCAGCATGTTTCCCCAGCCCCGAGGCTGGCCGGCCCAGGACACCTCAAGGCGTGAGCATGGCCATGGCCTGTCCTCTGGACACTGCTCCCCACAGCCACCCCAGCTCCTGCCTGGAAGCCACGAGGAGGGACCAGGCCAGGAGCTCAAGGCTCTCCAGTGGGACCAGCCCCCTGCACATCCCACTCCAGGGATGTCCCACAGGGCATCTTCACCTGGCCATGCAAAAAATTACCCCAGTGAGGATGAAAGGGCCTTGCACAGACAGCAGGGCTAGCCGAAAGAGCATGCCTGGAGATCCTGAATGTCTCATTCCACCACTTCCCTCAGACTGCCTCAGTAACCTTGATCTCCGGTGTCATCCCTTTCATCCACCTGCCCCCACACCTGACTCATCTCCTGAGAGGAGAAAATAACTCCAGCACAAGGAGGAGCAGACAACGCCGGCCCCACGCTGCTGCCAGAGGAGCCAACGTGGCACAGTGTCCCTGTGTGTCCCCTCCTGTGGCCACAGTGATGGTGGGCACACACTGGCACACAGGAACACCTTCCCAGAGACACCACGTCCCTCCCCTGGAGGAGGATGATCAGATGCCACCACTCAAAGCTTGAAGCAGGCGATGGCAGAGCTTTGTGAAGATCCTGACCAAAGCCTTCAGTTGCCATTAAATTGCCTTAATGAGCAAGATTAAGCTGTGAAGCCTGGAGTGAAGGATCAGAACAATCTCCTCTTAATAAACTTGGAAAAATCTTGACAATAAAAACGAGCATGCTGGGAGGCCCTTGATGCCACAAGATGAGCACCAGCCTCCTCTGGACACAGTTTTTGCGCACATGTGACATGGGAAATGAACAGAGCTGATTGTCCCCATGTCCCCACTGCACAACACGGCGCTCCAGCAGCTTTCTGGAGGAGCAGCCCAGCACAGAACAGCCAATACAGCCACTGGTGGCCACCAAGCACCTCTCCTTTGCTCCATGAAGCTTTTCAGCTCCACAAACCCATGGGGCAATGGGGCTTGGGGCACATGACATGTCTTAGTTTTGGGGGAGGATGGGGGGAAAACCAAAATCTAAGGTGAAAATCAAAGCACCTGTACCTTCAGAGATGTGTTTGTTAACCGGGGCTTCCCGAGACAAGGGTCTCTTAGGGATGACCTTCAGCAAAGGGAATGCCCAGTAAAACAGGCATTTCAAAGCTAAGGAAAAATGCCAGCATGAGCACATGGACCCATGGGATGAATCCCATTAACACACTCAGTGGAAAAGGAGGTGTCCTCTGTCCATGGAAGTCCAAGAGGCCAGATGGGGAGGAGCAGGGAAGCAGCTGTGTCCACCACAGGGATACAACCAGGGAGCCCTGCAGCCCTCCCACACTCCCCACCTCCCTCCAGCTCTGCAAGCATGAGATGCTGTCCCCAACCCCTCTGCTGCAGCACACATCTTCCCTGTGGGGTATCCCCAAGTTCCCAGCTCCACAGGGAACATCTCTGCCCAAAGGGACAGTTCTGGGACAGGCTATGGAGCAGGAGTGGGGACTCACTTGTAGAGGAGGAGGAAAGCAACGCTGACCCGACAGTGTGGACTCCTTACTTTAAGATTTGCACTCATTCAGGTTGATACAGAAACTGCTCCTTCCCCCTAAAACTCCTCTGGTTACAGCAGAGAGCCCCACACCAAACCTCCAGCTCCCTGCTTCCACAACCCTGCCTTGGCAGAACAATTCTGCCACTTGTAACAACGTGCAGAATTAAAAAAAAAAAAAAAAAAAAAAAAAAGAAAAAAACGCAGAGGTGTTTCTCTGGGATGGGAAGGCTATGGAGCAGCTTGGGGAAGTCAGCCTGGGGAAAGGGAAGGGACTTTAGCAGCCACTTTGCTGTCTAAACCCTCTCCTAGAAAACGGGGTAAAAATGGACAAGGCCAGGGTTGAAGAGGTAACCAACGAGTGACCCCTGACTGCAGGAGGGACAGATGGATGGAGCTGGAGCCAGGATTAGTCTGGCAAGAGATATGGGGGGTAGGGGGAACCCTGATGCTGCAGCAGATCCCCTAAGCAGGAGAAAGCACCCTTGAAATGAAAGGGCTGAACTTGGCCAGAGGTTTTGGGGCAGGCCAAGGGTTAACCCCAGCTCTCCAGGTGCCACCTCTCCCCCTGCTCCAACAGCCAACATTTGTACTCACTTTCTTGGCTACTAAAAGCTTCGAGCTGAAGAGCTACAGAGTTGAGGCACTAAATAGTAGAGTTTAATTATAAACATTTCAGCTAACCAGGCTGGGGCTAAGCCAATCTGTTTCTGGGGGAAACACTAGTTTGAAGTCTTCTACCCAGTCAGCTGCCATTTAAGCTGAGCCAATTATCTTAGCCTTTTGACTCAGATGTGCCTGACCTAACCTGAATGTAGTTTTACTGCTGCTTTGAAATATCAGACTCATGCGCATATGCATTCACTCCCATCTTCATTTGGCAACGGCTCTGAAACAAGCCTCTGATCTTGCCAACATCAAAAGCCTGGTTTGTAAGATAAGGTAATATTTGAAGTTTGCTCAGCAGCATTCCCCTGTGTCCAAAGTAAATCCATAAATAAGATATAAGCAAATAAAAAAAAAAATCCCCTTTCCTTCCCCCCCCAATCAAGAAATGGAAATAGAAATTTGCATGATGTTTTGTGGCTATTACAAAATATATAGGGACAGACTGGTCCCTGGCTTCTGGAATAAAATAAAAAAGGCAGATAATGCATTATTTGGAGATTTCTCCTAATTCCAGTGCAGTTCTGACTTAGATTTATTAAAAAAAAAACAAAGCTCCAAACTCACTTTACTGCTGTGTCTGACAGACTTTTCCAGAACAAGTTTTTCCTCTTTACTTGATACCAGTATGAGCCAAAGTAACTAATTTGCATTTGCACTGCTGGAACAGAACAAGCTCAGGTCCCCTGTTCCGGGGGATAAAACCTGACAGGCCGAGCACCTGGGCTCAGCCAGGGTGGCTTTGTGCCCCCCAAAACACTCCCAACACCTCCAGCTCTCAGCAGAGCTGGTGCCAGGAGTGCCCACGAATCCCAACTGTTCTACAGAGATGCTGGCAGCAGCCCTTCTCCTCTGCAGAGGAAGTTTTACATCAACCTTAACTTTAAGCCCAGCCTCCAGAACTGCCAGTTTACCTCTCCCACTTCCAAAAGCACCCAGAACCCAGCCGGCTCCCAGCCCCAGGGCCGGAGCGTGGCCCGGGGGGCGCGGGGGACGGGCTGTGCAGCAGGAAATCTCCCTTTCTGCCACCCCCGGGCCTCCCCGCCGCCCCCCAACCTGGAGCTGCGGGCAGTTTAATCAGCCAAGCTTCCCCAAACTCTCACAGCCTGCGCGGGCCATTGTTACGGCAGGAAAAAACAGGCAGCTCCTTTCAGGCGCTGCTTTATGGGGAGCTCCTATTCACTTGTTCAAGCAAATTTCAAAGCGGGCTGCTGCCCTCTCATCCCCGCTAAGCTCCCCTGGACTAACAATGGGCTGAAAGCGATTCAGTTAAGCCTTTCATCCACCATGCACTTTATTTCTCACTCAGTGCTCTCATCTGTATAAGGCCTACAATTGGCATTGCTGTGAAGAGAGGGTATAATCCTAGCCCTGTGAATCCCAAGTGACCCTACACTGGTCCAGAAATGACTAACCCAATGAATGCTCTGTTGACACATGATCACATACAACCAGAGCCAGTAAGAAGAAATAAAGAAGTCACCCTATGATTCAGCTCTTTTATTTAATGCCAATATTGTTCAATAAGGGAATCTACTGGGACAACAAACTATTTTTTTCCGTAATATCAGTTCAAAACACGCATGTGCCTTAAAAAAAAAGAAATAAAAAAGAGCTTTTTTTAATGCATTGAGGATTTTTGGTAAATCCTGTTTTCTGTTGTGTATCTTCATGCATGTTGACTTTAAAAACCCAGCATGAAAATCTCTCTGAGGAGCACACAGGGACCACTGGACATGTCTGACACAGACACTGGAGAACTTTCAAGATGAAAGAGCAGCAATGCAGCACTCTGCTTACAGGTGGGCTTTTCTAGAGCACCTGCACTTAAGTGAAGATCATGAAACACTAAGGGCAAGATCTGCCTTCTGCTCAGCTGAAGAAAATGGTCCTTAGGAGCACTGAGTCTCACTGTCCCTTCTACAGAAACAAAAGCCCCACCTCTGTCCTGCTTGGGAAAGCAATCTGACAGTCAAACCTTGCTCCCAGCTGCACACTCCTCAGCAGCCAGGAGAAGACACATCCTGCAATTCCTGGGCTCAGCCACAGCATCATCTCTCATCCCTCTATGCTCCTGAAACAGCCAGACCCGATCCATGCAGCTCATCCAAAGGGCTCTTTGAAGAATGCCCCAGCCACACTAGACAAGCAGCTATTTGCCCCTTCAGGTCACTGGCCCTATTAATGTACATTCTGACATTAATGAAGAACGTTAATTACAGAAAGTACTTCCTACAGGAAGTTATCTCCTTCTCTTTGATGACTGATAACTAGTTAAGGAAGCCTGGCCTTAAGACAAAGGCTCAGGGAGATTCATTCGCTCCTTGGGTTAGTCAGGCAGCACCATGGGCCAGGGCAGAACATGTTTGCTCAGCTGCAGTTGTAGAATGGCAAGAGAGGGATTCATTATTTCCCTTCATCCGATACCTGAGGAAAGAGAGGCTGCCATGCCCTGGTTGGGGCACACAACTCCTTTGGGTCGGGCAGGGTGATGACCCATCACTCCCCTAAGCCCCATGGAGCATCAGCACAGCTGATTTACAGGTGTTCCATCCCAAAATGTGGCCAGCACCAGATACTCACACGCTGCTGTCCGTCATCGACATGGAGTCGTCCGTCAGGGCATCGCTGGAGATCTCGCTGTCGTTAGCGCTGGTGGCCGGCGCGAAGACATAGCCCGAGTTCACGTGGTAGGGGTTAACGGGGTCATTCCTCTTGAAGGACCTGGGACAGGCAGAACAGGAACCCAGTTACCAGACAGTCTCGGGCTTCGTGGCAGCACCATCCTTATGAGAACCACACTCACCGCCTGCTCAACCTCTTCAGAACCAGCCAACCATCCACTGCTCAGATCTCAGCCAGCACACTGCCTAAACCAGGACGCTCTGTCTGAACACACCCTGAGCCCAACTTTAAAGACTTTTAGCATCTTCTAAAGCACTCTAGAAAATCCCAGGAAGCATGTCTACATCCTCTCATACCCTGAAAAACTCAGTCCTTAAGGCTTGATGCTGCACTGCTGAGGTCAGCAGGAGTTTTGCGGTTGGCACCAGCAGGGAAAATCCAAGAAGTTCACAGCTCAAGTCCCACTGAAAGCCATGAGGAACTGCTCACAAGGATTAGTTCTACTCTGAAGACAAGGGTTAGGATCCCTTTGGGAACACAAGTTACTGATATCTGTGTTGCCTGAACCAAGAGAACTGCCTGGAACTACAGGGGCAGGACGCCCACGTGTCAGAGGCACAGGGCACAGCTGAGATCTGCTGTCCCAGGCTCGGCCTCCCAAAGATGGATGCCACCTTCCTGGCACTATAAAAACACACAACAAAAAGTCCCCGTTTTTAGGAAAACCTCCTACGAATGTTTTCTTGGCATAAAGTTGGGTGGGAAAGAGGAGGATGGATGGGGGACGTGAGGAGAGGCCAGCAGGTTGTATTAATGGGCACATGGGCTACTGACCCCAGCACCTCTGGCTTTCCCCAGACAAGCAAACCCAAAGCCAAGCCTGGATGTTTGAGCTGAGCACCCAGGAGCAGTCCTGTGAAAAACTCATGGGCAGTGACACGGGCTGTGACGGAGCAGGGCCAGGTCAGCATGGCAGGGTCACTGCAGGGGGGGGTCCTGGGCATCCCCCTGCCCACTGCCTCCATCACTCCAACTTCCCAGCCAGGATCAATATACATATCCTGGCAGGTGATAAGGGGATTATGCAGGGAGGTTTGAAAGCCGCATGTTAAGGTGCACATTTTGTTCCTCTTCCAGGGCAAGATGGGGTTGTTAAGCTTCTGCCTTTGTATATCAAAGCAAAAGGCCTTGTCATCTGATAAGGACAGCTGATTTTAATAATTAGGGCCACTTACCCAGGACTTGGGGGCCTAAGGAATGTGCCAGCAGGCTCGGCAGGTTTTTTTTTTATGGGCTTTCCATCTCCATGCCCCCCTGGGGCTGGAGGGACCAGCTGGGTTTAAGTGACAGCAATGTCCTCGCACTTCCCTGCTCTCCATCTCCATCCTCATCCCTGTGTCCCCATCACCCCATCCTTCCTCCCCCAGCACCAAAAGCAGGAGCCTCAGCAAGGCTTTTAAAGGTTTTTAAAAAATAAGGGGACGGAAAAAAAAATTGAAAAAGGAGGGGGAAGGCTGGTGGGGAAGATGGGCCTCTCTGGTATGAGCAGTGTGGGGCTGGCTGCAGGCAGGTATTCAGCCCAGCCGGGGCTGCATTCCTTTCCAAGGAGGCCAAGGCATTTCTGATAGGGAGATCAAGATGTTAAAAACTATAGATCTGGGAAGAAGAAGAAGAAGGGGAAAAAAATGAGATAGTAAGGAATGCCACAGGAAAGAAGTTAAATCTTCAAAGATAAATTAATTCCACATGTGGGTGAAAGCAACGTTATCCTGCTGCTACTACAAGAAAGTTCCTCTAAAAACCATGGAGTCTTCTGCTCTGGATCAGGGGGATGTGCAGTCCCAGAGACCCTTCCTACACCCCTGCTGGGCTTTTGGGTCAATGTGTAAGGGATGCAGCTCTTCCCACTATTTGATTTGAAACCATCTCCAGTCTGAGACTGCATCTGAGGACCACAAGGCTCAGGATGCTCCATAAGGCTCAGGGGCGCAGGATGCTCCCTAGCATAGGACCAGCACCTTGCTGGGAGGTGTCTGGCAGTCACCCCTGTCACACCCAGGGGGTGGATCTGCCACGCTGTTCTCACAGAAGGATTCCTGCAGAGGCTGAGCTGGGGGCGGAGGCAGCGGGTCCGTATGGGTATGGCACAGGGAGAGGAGGTGTGTCCAAACATGTAACTAGAGAAAGTGGCCACAACTAACTCATCTTCCCAGCAGGGCTGCAGCATCATTCACCTACCAACACCTCATGGACAAAAAAAAAATAATAACCCCTAAAGGGATATTTTTAAAGTCCTCATCCCTGCTCCACATCCAACACTGCCCCACAGAAATCTCCCCATCCTTTCAGAAAACCAGTGGGGGCTGTTTTGATATGTTTCATGTTTTTGGGGGGTTTTTCCCCTTTTTAATTTGACCACCTTACTCCAGTAATTGCACCCAGATGCACCAAGTTGCCTGCGAGGGTTTTAAATTCCAGGGAAAGCGGTGGTCTCCTGCCACAGATGCTGCACACACAAACACAGCCCAGCTCCAAACTCAATATGCAAAGTGTTTTCAGCTGTCAGGTAGCAGTTGCTCTGGAGCTTCAAGGAGAATGTCTGATGTTTCTCAGCCTATTCTTATCTTGATGCGATGACACACAGCATGTAACTCTCTCTTCTATGTTAGGCAATGGCCATATCAGAGGTATTATAATGCCATGAAAATTTCAGGGGGGCTGCTGATTGTATCCCCTGTTATGAGGGTGCAGTTTCAGAGTGCAGGGGTGTTAGGGGTGTTTTTATTGTCAGATTGCTTTTAGAATAAAAGCACTTGGGCAGGTCAAACCACAGACTTACACACAGAGAGAAAAACTGTACAAGGAGCAGTTGGAGGCAGCATTGAATCTCATTAAGTATTTTCTTGGGACAAACATCATTGGGCAACCATGGGTTTAAAAACACTAAAAAAAAAAGCAGAAAAACCACACATGCACAAACCTGAAAAAAAATATATATTTTAACACAACTACGTTAATCACAGCTTCCACGCTCTAATTGTAGAACACTGCTTTGAGCATAGCTTTACAATGGCATCATTTACTTTGATAATTGAAGCCAAACTTGGTTCCAATAACTTCACACACAAGGAGCTGCACCGGCGGGTCCTTTCAAAGGCCAGGAAGCACTGGGAGCCGGCAGAAGGCCATCTGCAAGCCCCAGCCTTCCCCCAGCAAGGCAAGTCCCACTGATGTTAGAGCCTAATGGGAGGCAGATGAGTCCACCTTGGGCTGAACAAACCCACGTTACCCCAGCGGCACAGCAAAGGAAGAGGAGCTCTCTGTGTACACAAAGTCGTGCGTGATAAATTTAGAAGCGCGTATAAATAATAGCTGGAATTCCTGGAGCATGGGGCCAGGTCCAGCACAGCAGTGTGGGGAGGCCAGTTTTAACCTCACCACAGCCCAGAGGGGAGGGGAGTCGCCTGGGAGGACAAGAGGGAGGTCCTGCTTTTAAAATATTCCCTGTATTAGGGCTCCAAATATACAGCCAGCACTTTGCAAGTGCCTGCTCCCCAGCCAGGTGCAAACTCTGTGTTTTCACTTGACTTCTCCTGTTCCTGTCCATCACCGGCGCTGGGGCCAAACAAAGTCTTTCAACTTGTCCAGTTCCTGCGGTCTCCCCGTTTGCCGTGGGTTTGGCCATGACTCCGTGCCCTGGGATTCCCAGGTGGTCTCCCATGCAAACACCAGGCTGGCCTGAGATTGCTGTGCTCCCACTGTCAGGTGGGCTCAGCCCAGGGCCGCCGGCTTTCGCTGGGATAATCACATTGAAACCCACCGAAGCGAATGGCCAGAGCCTGCACAGCCCTTCAAAACCAGAGCACACTGAGCAGAAATTCCTTAATTCCAACATACACGAGGGAGGTGTGGTTTGGCCACTCACCAGGAAAGACTTTGTGCAAGCTTCAGTTCCAATCCTAGCCGCGATCCTAAATGCTGAGTGATGAGAGATAACCCATCCATATGCTCATCAGCTTCGAGCACATGCACGCACAAGTGGCTTCACAAACGGGAGGAACTGAGCAGCATCTCAGCTTGACCTCCCCTCTCTTTGCATTGAGATCTCTTGGCCCCATGGAGAGCAAAAGCTCCTGGAAATTCAACAGAAGGTGATCAAAGCAAAACGCACTACCTAATGTCCTAGGAGGGTAGATCTGACATGTGAGGAGAAAGCTGCATTAATCCCTGGACAAAAAAAGAAAAGAAAGGGGGGGAAAAAAAAAAAAGAAAAGGAAAAAAAGCCCAGCACTAATCAGGCAAGCAGCCACGGCACTGCAAGAGCTCTCCTGGACAAGGCACATGTGGGTTTAGCAGGGCCTGCAGCTCTGGTAGAACATACAGCCAAGCCCTTCCAGCTCTGAATCCCAACAAAGGCTCAGAGATAAAAGCATCAAACATCCCCCTCCTGGAAAGCCAGCGAAGGGCAGCAGTTCAAACCAAGTTCTGGAGAACAGCAGATGCTCAGGCAGCAACACTCAGGCACGAGATGAGGATCCCAAAGCCCAAGCCCTCCACAGACCAGCTGCCAGCGCTGCCCCCCCGCAGCCCCCGGCAGGAGGGGTCCAGAGGCCACGCCGGGATGGAGCTCATCCCTTCTGTCCCCACGCCCAGCACCTCATCCCTCCCTGCTGGCAGGACAGCCTCCAGCACAGGGAGAGGGCCAAAGAGGGCTCTGGCTCCGGAGCACCCTCCCGGGCAGGGGGGACCCTGCCAGCACCCCACGGCACCAGGAAGCCCGGCACAGCTGGAAGCTCTCCGGGGGCAGGAGAGGAGCGCTCCAGCAAAGCCTCCCCGGGAGAAGCCCGATGCCCTTTGATGTCCATGAATCACAGACACACTCTCAAAATTCCTGTAAACGAGATGTCAAACACTCACCATACCAACCCCCAGGCTCCCGGGCCGGCGGAGGAGAGCACACATCTGCAGCAGAGCCCTCTCCTCTCAGCCCTGATTCAACAATCCACATTTATGGCAAGGGTGGGGAGAGGAAAGAATACATTTTCAGAGGATTATACAACTCATCATTTGCTCATCAGAGTCTCTCCTTCCCATCCCCCACTGCACTTTGAGATGGCTCTTACTCTCCTCACCCTCACACTGCTGTGCCATCAACATGTCCAACAAAAGAGAAGGCTCCGGCAATGCAGATGCACCCCAGGACCAGGGCACAAGGACAACCTGTCACCACACAACGTCCCCACATCCCTGTCGGCACCACCGCCTCTTAAGGAGTTTAACTCTGAGCTCATGGCCAACATGAGAGCACCAAAGACCTACCAAACATCTGTTTGTTACTCCACACCTGGAATGCCTCTACCACCTTAAACACTCAAATTTTAAGTATCCTCCTGTATGCACTGGCTCAAAGCCACCCTAGATGGCTCTGACATGACACCAACACCCCATGCGATGGAGAGGCTGCACATCACACACACACAGAGTCAAAATAAAGGCAGATTCTGCCCAAGTTGCAGAGTTTGATGCAGTCAGTGCACACATTTCCTCTTCCACGACCGCACAATTGCTTCCCACATAACCAACAGCGTTAAACACCGGCTGATGGTGGAGCTGGGGAACTGGTAGGTTACATTATTCATGTGTCTCTATGATCCACTCCACTACTGCTCTTAATAGGTTTGAAAGTTGAACCAATAATTAACGTATGTCCGGAGGACATAGCTGCTATGAAGTTTTTGATCTATAAAAGAACTGAAAGAGCCAATAGGGCTTCAGAGCACAGGATCTTGTTTTCCTCTGTAGAGGGGGGAAAACCCCACACTCAGACAACACCCCACAAATTCCAGTGTTTGGAGGTGTGGAGAAGCAGCTGTGCTCCCAGCCCTTCAGAAAGCCCAGCCTCCCCTCGACTCCCATCCCAACAACCTTCTGAAATACACTCTCAAAGTCTTTAAAAGTTAAAGCACAATTTCCAGGGGTTCCCTTACCTGTATCCGTTCTCAATCGTTTCCGTGGCTCTGACATTCGCTGTAACCCTCAACATCTTGCTGGATAGTCCAACTACTGAAGGCAAGATTTTGTTTTTAAAGTCTGCACAGCTCCATTCCTCTTCTTCATTCAAGGTCGGGAGATAGCCACAGACAACTTTTAAGCTCCCCAGTCCATTGCTGTTCATGTAAGCAGGATTCTCTCCTCCACTCCGTACATATTCGAGGTATATATCAGAAGTTAAAAACATCTGGTAAGCATTTTCCTCCATCACAGTCTGAATCTCAGTCTGTGCCTGATCAAACATGATGGAATCTATCTGCTGCTTCTTGATGCTGTCCCTTATGTAGGTCTTGGTAGCAGGTTTGAGCTGCTTGGAGACGATGCTGTTGTTCTCGATGTACCTTTTGTAAATAGCTTTGGCTACTCGTAAAGTTTTGGTATCCTTAAGGTCCATCTGCCTGAAGCCATTGCAGGCAAACCAGAAGTCTAAGGTATCCACACATTTTTCCCTTTCCAGAAAGGTCCGAAAAAGATAGGCACCATCTTGATCTCCCAACAGGGAATGCAAGGATTTGGTCCATCTGGCTAGAGGGGAGTCTGGGGACGCGCTGCCCTCCGGCTCCCCGAGTCCGTTCTCATTCCTCCGCGGGGCAGGAGGCACCGGCATGGCCTTGAAGCTTTGGCTTTTGGGGAGAAACGAGCTGGCGAGTTGCAGGCATGGTGCTTCTCCTTCCTCCCCCGGGACAGGGGGTCGGGGGGCGTCTTCCCTGAAGCTGCTGCTGGGGTCTGGGAGGTGGGCGAGGACCACGGCGCTGCTCATGGCTCCGGAGTTCGCTGGGGAGAGGGGCTCCCAGTTGCTTCAGGAGCTGCCTTGCGCCTCTGCCTGCCTCTGCCTGGAGTCAGCAGGGGATCCTCGGAGCCTCCTCTCTGCAAAGGGGAAAAAAAAAAGGGGGGGGGGGGAGAAAAAAGGAGTATTGATCTAATCAAAACCAGATCCTCCCAACATCAAAGACAAAAAGTAAACAGGCTTTTCAACTCCTCACAGTCACACAAAAAAAAAAAAAAAAAGAAAAAGAAAAAGAGAAAAAAAAAAAGGAAGAAAGAAAAGGAGAGAGGGAGGCAGGGCAGAGGGAGCGCGGCTCTATCGCCAGCCCGATCGCGACTATCAGATCCGCTCCGCTGAACTCCCGGCGCACTTTTAGCGGGGCCGGGGCTGGCGCGGGGGTGTCCGCCCCGGCATCTGGTTTCCATTTGCCCCTCACCCCAGCCCCGCTCCCCCCGCGCCCCCTCCGCCCCGCGCTGCCGGACACGCGTGTGTCCCGTGTGTCCCCCCTCCGCGAGGAGCGATTCTGGGGCGCTTCTCTGCGGGAATCAGGCTGGAGCAGAGACCCCCCCCCTTCCAAAAAAGCACCCCCGGGGGTGGGTTAAGGCGAGGCGGCCGTACCTGGGCGCTGCGGGGCATCCCGGGGCCCCCGCATCCCCCCTGGAGCCGGGGACATCAACCCCGGCTCTGGAAAAGGGGGCAATAAATGGGAAAGGGGAGGGTCGGAGGGGGGCAGCCCCCAGCCCGGGGCTTCTCGGCGTGAATAATAATAATAATAATAATAATAATAATAATAATAATAATAATAATAATAATAATAATAATAATAATAATAAACCTGCTCCAGAAATGGCGACGGGCTGGGAAGAGGGAGGTCGGAGCGGGAGCGGGGGGGGAGGAAAGGGGGGGAAAAAAGTCCGGAGTGACTTGGAGCCTCCGAGCCGCGAGCAACAGCCGAGCCCGGGCGGGCAAGGGCAGCGCGGAGGCTCCGCGCCCGCGGAGGGCGGCAGCGCGGGCACCCCCCAAAAAATATCAAAAAAATTTAAAGAAAATAATTGAAATTAGGAGAAAAATCCGTATCTAAAGCAGAAGAAGCGGCAGCCGCCGCCCCCGAAGTTGCCACTCACCGCCGAGCCGGAGCTCGCTGCGCGCCCGCGGCCCCGCCGCTCCCCGCCGCCGGCAGCGCGCAGGCTGCACCCGCTCCCCCCGCCGGCCTTCCTCCTCCTCCTCCTCCTCCTCCTCCTCCTCCTCCTCCTCTCCTCCCCGGCGGTGCAACCGCATCGGAGAGCATCGGGAAAGAGGAGGGTAAAGGCGGGGGGGGGGGGGCTGCGAGGGAAGGAGCCCACTGCGATCCGCGCCTCCCTCCTCTCCCTCCCTCCCTGGTTATTTATTTTATTTATTTTAAATACAAAAGCGCAGGTCCCGCCCCCCCCCTCCCTCCGCCCCCCGCCCCGGGCTCCCCCCGCAGCATCAAAGCGCAGCCCGGCGGAGCGGTCCTGCAAGGGCGGTAGCGCACTAAAAAAAAAAAAAAAAAAAAAAAAAAAGAGAAGAAAAAAAAAAGAAAAGAGGCCGAAAACAGCCCCCAAAGAATTTTTGAAATTAAAAAGGGAAAGAGGGAGAAGCCGGGGGAGCACCTCCTGCCCCTCCCGATGCTCCCACCCCCGGGGCATCCCCGGTGCGAGGCGTGCGCGGGGGCGGCTTCAGCGCGGGCGGGGGCGGGGGGGTGGGTGCATAGATCAGCGCTCGTGAGGAAAATTACATTATTATATTTTTTGGGGCAGGATTTATTTTTTGCGCCCTTCTCGCGGCATCCCGCGGCGGCTACAGAGTTGCCAGGACCTTATCAAAGGGAAGCGATCGCAGCCGCCGCTCCGCCGCCTTAAAGGCGCAGGCGCCCTTTTTTCTGCGCCGCCCCGCGCAGTCCCCGCGCATCCTCCGCGCATCCCCCGCACCCCTCCAGGCATCCCCCCGTCCCCTTCCCCAGCCCACCGCAGCGTTGCGGGGCGGGGGCTTCTCCCCGGCATTAAAAACTTTGCGAAAAGTTTTCACGTCGAGGAGAAAACGGGGCGGGTCCCCATATTATTATAATATATATATATATAATCCGAGGGCCTGTTTTCGCTCTTCAGGCTAATTAAACAATCCCTGATTGCAATAGAAGTGACAAAACAGCTGAAGCCCGGCCGCAGTTGTGTTCCCATCTCCCGCCCCAGCTGTTAAATATTAACCAGGCACGGAATGGAGGGTTTGGAACTTCATATGAAAGGTTTTAATTAGGGGTTGGCCCCCAAACCTGCCCTCCAGATCCAAGGATCCTCCTGCCCTCCTTCTCCTCAGCCTGCTCCGAGGCTGAACCCGGGGGCTCCACAGTTCCCCCACCGGGAGCTGCTCCTCTGTCCAGAGCCCACCTTGGTCCAGCTGGCAGAGCTGATGGAGCCCAGCTTGGCTTGATTTTTATCATTATTATAGAATCACAGACTGGTCTGGGTTTGCAGGGACTTTAAATCTCATCCCATTCCACCCCCTGCCATGGGCAGGGACAACTCCCACTGTCCCAGGTTGCTCCAAGCTCCATCCAACCTGGCCCTGGGCACTGCTAGGGATCCAGGGGCAGCCACAGCTTCTCTGGGCACCCTGTGCCAGGGCCTCCCCAGCCTCACAGGGAAGAATTTCTTCCTAACAATCAAAGTAACTCTGCCCTCTGTCAGTGTGCAGCCACTGCCCCTCATCCTGTCACTCCAGGCAGGGCAGTGGCAAAGCCTTTGGAGCCTTTGGCAAAAGAAGCGGCACCTTCCACGTTTGCTGTGCCTGAACATCATTAGGGCACCTCCTGGGAAATGCAAACGCACAGTGCAGCCCCTCGATGGACCAGCCCTTGTCCCCAGGCCGTGGGGTCACACACTGTCCTGTCCCCACCTCTGGGGCACACTCCAGAGCCCGTTCCAGCCAGCAAAAATACCCAGAGCCCCAGGGACCGCAGCCCAGAGGACCCTGCTCCCAGCACCACACTGGTCCCAGCACCTCACCCTCTCCCTCCTGTCCTGCAAAGGCAAATCCCAAGGGAATGACAGGGAACATGGGACAACAGCAGCGGGCACCCCGGGGATACTCTATTGCTGATCCCAGGGACTTAACCTGATCCTAAATGTGCATTCAGAAACAGGATCCTGGGCACAGACCTGTCCCTCTCCCTTCCCACCCTTCTCTGTATGAGCTGTTGGAAGAGCTGTTGGTTTGCACCATCCCTAAACCCAGAGCTTGGATTCACCCCACGGCACAGAGCTCCTGTTTCCCCAGCTCCAGGCCCTGCTCAACCCCCTCTGCACCAGAACACAAAGCAAACACCCCAAGAGGCTGTGTCATGGTGGCCCTGGACGTGATGTCCTTTGAAGCCAACAATTTTGTCACCCATCCAATGGCTGAATCCATCTGGGAGCCTCACAGAGCAGCACAGAGCTGACCATGCCTGGACTGGGCAACCTGGGCTAACAATGAAATAACACATGGGTGAATTTGTTGTTGCTGCCCAATTACACATTTTCCAGGCCTGGGAATGGCCACCACTGGGCATGGAAAGCAAATGTCCTGCCCAACCCACGAGCTGAATGGTAAAAGCCCTTTCTAGGCACAACGAGCAGTTATGAAGTATTAGAATTATTAATATTTTTGCTGCTCATAATGCCAAATATCGATGTGCCACTATGCCAGATGCTACTGAGCCCTACAAAGTGGTTCTTTCCTGGACTAATGAACAGCCTGTGTCCCTCTGGGCTCCTTGGGACAGTGACAGTGGTGTCACCTCCAGTCCAGGACCTCCAACCACCAGAAGGGACAACCTCTTTCTCCTTACGCCTTTCTTTGAAACAATGTCAGACAAAAACCTCTCCGAGTCCCATTTACTGCTACAGCACAGAAAATTAAGCCATTATAATGGAGGCTGAAAACCTCAGACTCGTTTCCTTTGGAAGAAAATCTCATTAAGTCTCATTCATCCTATTTCATAAAAATGTCATTTAACCAACAGGTTCTCTCCAAATCCCGTTGTGCAATAACACCACCCTGCTCCGATGCCCTGGGAGAGCAACCCAGAAACTCAGACAGGGACTTAATTTACCAAATTACTGGGGATTGCACGTGCAGAAGAGGAGCCCACCCAAACACCTGCCTAACTCAGCATCCTCTTTATGCCAGCCACCAGAAGGGGACACTTAGGGAACAAAACAAGGGGAGGGCGAGCCCCTGGGGCCGTGGCTTTGTATGGAGGTGCCCACGGAGCAGCTTGTCCTGCCCAGAGCGGCGGTGGCCCCGTTCATGTGCTGCATGTCCAGTCAGACAGTCTATTTTCTCCTCCTGCCAACAGGGAAGAGTCACGTAGTGCCTGGGATTTGAAAGTAATCCGATGAACTAGGCAGGCGGTGGCAGGTACAGGAAGGTCTTCCAGAGTTTTCTTCATCTTTATCAGCTTCTGGAAGTCCTTGTTCACAGATCTACAGGGAATCTCTGTGTTCAGGTAGCAGCTGCAGTCATCAAGAAAGCAGAGGATCTTTGAATTTCCTTCTGATTTTCCAGTCTAAACTTGAATCTGAATTCCCAGGTTGAACAGAGGGAAAATTAACTATTTATATTTTATTTGTTAGCCCTTCTGCATCTGAGATAAAAACTCAGTTAAATGAGGGAGAAAACGACTGCAAAAAGCTGTTTAAAGCAGTGTCCTCCAGCCGTGCTCAGCCCTCCTGGTGCCCAGCAAAGGCCAGAGACAGCCTGTCCCCTCCTCTCTGGCTGCTGCTGTGTGTCATGTTCACAGGCAGCAAAGAAGCTTGAAGTCAGATTGTGGCACCAAAAAGGAATAATTTTAGATTAAAAGAATCAGTTCACAGTGAAGCCACACAATAAAGAGAAATTAATTTTTTTTTCTGCAAGCTTTTTTTAGAGCAGGTAGTAAAAAAAAAAAAAAGCGGGAAATAAAAAGGCGGAGGGTTTTTAAGGCCTGGTGTGCTCTGGGAGCATTGCAGATGTGCCAGCCCACACTCCCTGGGCTCATCCTGACTGCACCCAGCTAGCCTGGCTCCTGGCTGCCCACAAGGCAGGTGCTTTGCTCCAAAAGAGATGGCTCCAGGTTGTTGTCTTCCTGCAGAACACCAGGTCAGACACCAGCAGTGTGAAGGCTCTGAGGGCTGCACCAGGGCTGTTCTGTTGGCCCCTGTAAGGGCTTTGTGGAGGTGACAGGTGACCAGGAGCTCAATCAACTCAAATCCAGCAGCCCCAGTACATCATAGCAACATCCACATGGTGCTTGTCAGGAGCCACAAATCCTAAACCAGGGGGCAAAGTCAGAGCCCTTCCCTGTGCAGAGGGACACACTGTGGGCCAGGGCACTGCCTTCCTCATGGAGAGCCTCAAAAACCTGAGAGATGCCACCACAGCCTGTCCAGCCCCCACCATCAGGCCAGAGCATGGTGCTGCTGCTGCTGCCTGATGCTGACTCTGCTGATGCACCTCGAAAGTGCTTCCTCTGCTAAAACCATGGTAGGATCACAGAATCACAGAATCCCAGACTGGTTTGGGTTGGAAGGGACCTTAAAACTCATCCTGTTCCATGCCCCTGCCATACGCAGGGACACCTTCCACTAGACCAGACTGCTCCAAGCCATGTCCAACATGGCCTTGGACACTTCCAGGGGATCACAAGGACACTGATGGAAATCACAGAGGAAACACGAAACAAGGATGCTGAGCTCCCTCCTCTCCCTGCACACCCCTCACCAGCCCCCACTGGGGGTCAAATCCCCTCCAAGACCCCCTCAACCCCTCCCCTCCCTGCTCCCCACTCCATCCCTGTGCCTGCCCTTCCCTGGCCAAGCATGGAGAGGGCAAAGCCCTATTTACTCTTCCCACCTTGGTAATTTAGACCCCGAGACAGAGTGGGCCAGGGGCTCAGGGTCTAAAAATCATTTTCCCAGCAGGAAAACTCCCCTGTGATAGGCACAGCCCAGGGGGGACCCACAGAGGGCAGGATCCAGCCCCACGAGTGTGGCTGACGTCACCCTCTGTCACTGCACTCGCACTGGTGGTCACATTGATAACGAGATCAAAGGCTTGAGACTATTTCAACAGAAGTGCTGGGAACAGTCTTGATCAAAATAAGAGGAAGGCCCTGTATACAGAAGACATGAGAGGTTTGCAACCCACATGTGAACCTTTGAAGTTATTCTCCTTTTTTTTTTCTTTTTAATAAACTAGTTTAACATCATTAGCTTAAGAGGTATGAACCCGACAGGCTGTGTAATCGCCCAATACACTGCAGGCACAGGGCATTATCCACACACAGACATGCTTTTCCAGTGGGGGAAAAAAAGCACTGCCAGAGTCACTCACAAATAAGACAAGAAAACACACAATTAGATTTATGGGATTTGAAGTTCATTTCATAAACCGACACACTTTTGTTACCGAGTATCACCAGATAAGTCCGATACATTTTCTCTCCTATAATCCTTTTACCATTTCCATTCCCCCCTACAGACTCTTTTCCTTGATGTTTTGTTCAGTGCACTCCCTGCTATCTGCACACGCTTGCCCAGATTTTTTAGACTTGAAAGGGGCACGGTATCAGCATTAACCATTCCAGGAGAGCTGATAAAACACACACGAGCGCTTTGCTATCCATTAACATTTCTGAACTCCTTCCATCACCTGCACAGAATCGTGATTGAAGAGAGGGTGGGGGCAAAAGAGGTAAATGAGGATATTTACGACCAACTTCCCATAACTTATTTTTTCCACAACCCCTTCCTCACCATGCCCAAATGAGACATCGCTTTCTCTGCCACCTTCCTGTTTGAGTAACAAGGATACCAGGGCTGCAAGATTCCCCATCCCTGGAAATGTGCAGGGCCAGGTTGAAGGGGGCTGGGAGCAGCCTGGTCTAGTGGAAGGCACATGGCTCTTGAAGGTAGCATTTAAATCCTATTGAATTTTTTAGTCAAATATGGATATTTTGGATGGAAAATTGAGCACTGCCGTGGCTTCCAGGGATGTACCCGTGATGCCATGGCAGAACAATGAGTGTGGTTCTCTTGCCAGGTCAGTGATGGCTCCTTAAAGTCCTGTTCAGGGCCATATTCCTCCTTTTCCCCCATCTACTCACTGCTTCTGCTAAACAATGGTGATTCTGGGCTTCATTAGTGCACAGTGCCAAGGAGAAGCTGGACCTGAGGTGGTTTAAAGCCCAGTTCCTCCACGCTCTAATGCTGTGAGTGCTTATGAAGTGACGTTTAGACACTCCACCAGGCAAGCAACCAGCTCTACACAACAACTGCTTGTGAGCGTCCATCACCCCGAGTGGGACAAACCACACAGGGGGACAAACCCCTCCCAGAGGTTTTGCTAAAATCATCTACAGACACTGTGTCTGTGGCAGCCTGGAGCTTTATCTGCCAAACAGGCTCAGATTTAAGGACTTCCCTTCTAATCTAAGGCGGCTCAGATCCACCTACACGTGCCCTCCTCCTTCCCACCCTGCACTCCCACATCGCCCTTCTCGGGCACGTGAAGTGCAGCAGGAGGAACGTGGGGAGGTGACAGGAGCATCAGTGCCAGCAAGGCCTGAAGGAGATTCCATTCTATTTTTTCATGGAAACAGGAACATTTTTTCCAGGCATGCTCAGGGAAGCCCTACTCCTGCGTGCACAGAGGGGTGCCCTGGCTCTGGATGCTCCTGGAGGAGAACACGACTTGGGGCCGATGGTATCTTGGCCTGACTGCAGAGGAAGGGAAATATATGATGTGTTACCAGCCTGAACTGATGTGATTTGATTCTGCAATTTAATCTGGTTTGTTTTCTGGCTGGCTCCTATGGCTGTGTAAAAATGGCTCCTTGAAAACCCAGCTAAGTATGAAGCGCACTCCCTGCAAATCTCGGTGAGGGAAGGAAATCCAAATGTTTTGAGTTTAACTATTAAACATAGTTTCCAGCTAGTGTGCTCAGAATTTGAAATTAAACAAATGAAAGAAACATGTTTCAATGGTTTTATGTAGGCAATAATGTCATTAACAGGAAATAAAGAAATTGGGCTTTGCAGCTGCAGCATGAAGTTTAACCCTTCCTGTGCAGCTCGGTGCTTGCTGGGCTGCCACAGTCCACTCCCACCCCTGCCTGCTACTGGGGAGCAAAAAACCTTTTTCCCAAAAAAACCTTCCTGGACCTGAATATCCTGATCCACACAGCCCTTAAAGCAGGATGGTAATGGAAAAAGCAGGAGGAGAGACAACGGTTAGGAGAGAACAGGCTTTCCTGACTAGTGGAAAACTTTCAGATCATAAAGTCAAATAAAACTTTTCACTTCCAGGGGTAAAAAGAAAAACCCAAGCCCTTTGTGCACGGTTATTTTTAGGTGTGCTGTCGAAGTTGAGTACCCTAAAATTATACCTGCTTTGGTTTGTTTCTGCCTGTCCATTCAATTCTCAGAATTAAGGACATTGAAGGGTGTGAGATTCCAGCCCCTGTGGTGCTGTCAGGAGCTGGGTGATGCCTCTCACAAGCTGGACCAGTCCTGAGGCCACAAAAGAAACATTAATTTTCTTAAGGATGCCTCTATCTCCAGGTGTGAAATGCAGGCTGGGGAGAGGAGGCTTTGCATGGAGAAAACCTCACCCTCACATCACCAGACCTTCAGGTCACCCCTCCTGAGCACCTGTGTCCAAACCAGCACCAAATTATCGGTGCCATTTCATCTAAAATCACATTGCACTGCTCCCCCTTCTCCCTGGTTATCCACATTTCTTTTTAGTAGATCGTATCTTCCCCTGCCAAAGCCCTATTGATTGTATGAAAAGGTGTTTTCTTCCACTGTGGGAACCTCCACCATAATCCTTAAATAATTAATATTGGCAGCTTTGTTTTCCCTTTTCATTAAAAGGAAGGGAAACCTGGTGAGTGGGAGGTTGGTCTCTCTCCTGACTAGACCCAAAAAGCTGCTTGGACATACATTTCACTAATGATTTTTTTTCTTTTTACTAGAAATCTTCATGCTGGGGGAGAGACCATCAAAATACTATTTTAGTCTTTTCTTCTTTTGCTTTCTAATCCTTTCACAGAAGCCTGGAAATTACCCAGTATCCTTTCTCCCCATAAGAAACTGGGGTGGGGGGGCTGAGAACCTCATATTACTGAAAATCAGGAGAAACTGAAGCGTTATTAGACCACATCCCCATTTCTTCATCCCCAGTCCCAAAACAGCTTCTGGGCTTTTCCCTCTTTTTCCAGCAGGCCTCAAATTAGAACACTCTCTTTTTTTTTTAATATTTGAAAACAAATCTAACTCGAGTCTCCTGTTATCCTGAGAGCACATTCCAGGCCCTTTCACGTCACAGCTGAGAGTTCTCCCCTGTCCCCCCCCCTTTTTGGTAGCATTCACAAGTGTCTGGATAATGATTTCCCCTCTAAGCACTCTATTCCTCCAAGAGCCTTTCCAGCTCATGGGACTGAGGAACAGAGCCCATCCCCAGGAGGGTCCTCTGGCACTGAAGCAGTTCCTACCTTGCTGTTATTACCCTGGAAAAGGCCAGCACACCCCCTCCACGTGTCTAATCAAAGGCCTTCTAATCAAACATGCAGATCAGCTCATTAATGGTGATGCAGTGGGAGCCCCTGACAGGGGATGGTGATGGTGGCAGGAAGTACAGAGGGGAACAGGAGGTTGCTGTCACCTCCTAAGTCCCAGCTGCTGCTTCCTGAGATAAGTTTGGTTTGTAATGGGAACATTTCCACCTGGGGGAAGCCCTAAAAACTCCTAGAAAGCAGGAAAAGTTGAAATCCTGTTGTGGGTAACACAGAGTCAGGTTGGCTACAGGACAACCATGCTGCTGTGGGGTTTCACACCTCCAAAAAACACTGGTTCTGAGGAATTTGCCAGAGATACATTTAGGGTCTATTCACCTCTGTGCATGGAATGGAAATAAGATCTTTCACACAAGCCCCTTGCAAGCTGGAAGGAGAGCACTCCCATCATCTTCATCATGGATGAAGGGGTTTGCTTAGAAATGGAAAATAAACTTTGGAAAGCATGGAAATAACACTTTGACTATGATCCACATCCCATACCTGGCTGTTTAAATTAATTAAGAGCACTGCTGTGATGTGTGTCTCCCACTGAAGCCCATTGGGATGATGATCAGCTCCCTGGAAAATGGGGCACCTCCTGCTCTGGGCTGGCCTGGGGGACGGCACAGGAGGGGCAGCAGCTCCAGTGGAACAAACTGGCCACAGGGGCAGCGATTTCTGAGCACATTTTGTGCAGGTCCAGGTCTGCAAGGGCTTGCCTTGGGCATCTGCAACATGTGTTTTAGTGCTGGATCCCATTTATCCACCCTCTCTGATAATGGACTCAAGAAAAGAAATGCTGGAATAGCTGATTATTCTTCTCGCCGTAACTTCAGACAATAAAGTCAGATAAATTCCATACATTTAAGCAATACACCATTGTCCTTTCATTACACAGCCCCAAGCCAAGAGCAGAGAGAGCAGCTTATATTAAATTGATTTCAGTTCATGGAGAATGTAATATCGGAGCAGGCTCAAAACAGAGTTATTTAATACATTTAAAAGGATGTGGTTTCCACAAGCTCAGACACGCTGACATCTGCTCTTGAAGTGAACACGGATAATGAGGCTCTCCTGTGATACACCTGACACCAGCCAGCACTGGGACTGTGGATCTGTCACTCGTGGCTCCAATTGAGGTGACAAAAACCCTGGGTCAGAGACCCGGGGTCAGTCACCAAGCTCTGGCCTTCAGTCTGAACAAACCCACTGTGCTCCAGCTGGGACAGCTCTGCATCTCCAGACTGGAGCAGTGGGAGTTTTGAGCTGTCACAGGAGGACCACCCCAGCCCTGGAAGTGCCCAAGGCCAGGCTGGACAGGGCTTTGAGCGCCCTGGGAGAGTGGAAGGTGTCCCTGCCCATGGCAGGGGGTGGAACAAGATGGTCTTTAGGGTCTCTTCCCATCCAAACCATTCCATGATTCTGTGACCGCTGGACCAGCTGCAGTCACAGCTGAGACACTGTTAAACACCCTGGAGTCAAACCCAGCCCTTTGTCCTGGAGTGCACTAAAATAATAACCTTCCTAATACTGCTATTACACCGATGCAAATCAGGAGGAAAGGATTACACCATTATAGAACCTGCTGTACACCAGTAAGAAAAAAAAATTCGGAGTAATTTTTCTTCTCTCAATGATTTTGCAGAGGCTGAAACAGCTGGGGAGGTTTTCCCTGACCACTCAAGTTGCACAGAGCCTGGGCACCCGCTGAAGTGGCAGCAGCCCCTCTGCAGAGGGGAGCGGGGATGTGTTTTTTGGCAGCAGGGCCAGCCCGTTTCCTTGGGCCACCCCCTTCATTGTGAATGCTTCAGGCATTAGCTCAGGGAACTCACCCAGCTAAAAATAACCCTTCCCGCACAAAAAATAGACAAAGAAAATGGCTATTTATACCCTGGATCAATTCCTGGGCTCATTCACCATGTGGCCCCTGGAATGGCTGCACTGGATCAGGCACAAGGAGCTGTGCAGCTGCACCAGCAAACCCAGCCCGGGGTGACCACGGGCACATCCCTGGGCACGGGGGGAACCCTGACCCCACTGGGCTGTAAACCAGCTCAACATCCACAGATGACCTTTATTCCGGTGATTACCAGGGGCTGGAGATAGGAGAACTGTGGGTGTTTTTATCATTTTCATTTTAGTCTCTGTGTTTTCAGTTTATATTTTTTAGGTTTGCCTCACCTGGCTCCCCTTCCAGCTGAGTCAGGGCTGTTCCTCTATGTGCTGTTTCCAAATCTTGGGTTTAAGTGCCACAGAAAGCGAAAGAGCCAGCTCCAAACGCCCAAAGAGAAACAGAGGATCAGCCAAATAGTTTGATAAAACTCTGGGAGAATGATCCATCCTCATCTGCCTCAGCAGACAAGTTTAAATATGGATAAAGACAGTTGAAGTAATATAGATGCTTTTTTTTTTCCGTGTTGTTTTCTGTTTTGACTTCTTTGGGATCATTCAAAGGGAGGTTCAGGCTTTGATCTTCTCTATTGGCAATATTTTCTTCATCTAGGTTTTTATAGTTTGAGAAGAGATGTTACATGCTTGCAAGAGAGACTATCAATATGATGTGGGCCTGAACAAAAAACCTGGTGTCAGGTTCTCCATTTGGAGTGTTACCTCAACCTTTGAAGTTTGTAATGATTCAAAAGCATCTAGAGCTGCTACAAATGTTAATAAAATTAAAGCCATCTGAAAGTGAGGCTTGCATGTGCCTTTGAAAGTAGGTCTGTGATCAGTTATTACCCTCAATTACCTTGTTGTCCACTCTTTTAGCTCGAGGTTAAACTCTTAACACTTTGCTTTGAAGTGGTTATCCTTTTATCTATGACCGGACTGAGGAATTTAAGGGCAATAATCAATGAGAGCTTCATAAGAATAAAGGGGAGACAAGGCAAGGAAAAAAGGTGTGAATGTGCCCTTAACGGCTGGCTGGGGGTTCGGGGGGCTGGGGGAACACCGAGCTCTGGCAGGAGCCTTGGGAAGGAAAAGAAAAGGGGAAAAATAAAGGAAAAATGAGGCGAAAAAAAGGGGGGGAATGAAGAAAAAAAGAGGAGCCCCAGCAACTTCCAAATCACTGCGAAAAATAAAGCAAAAGCACCATCCCGGGGTGGGGCTGGGCGTGGGGAGCACGGCGAGGTGAAGCCTCATCAAAGGCGCAGAGAGATACGATTAAAGAATTGGCTTAATCACGGCTTTGATGTTCGCCACGGCACCTCGCCCCGCTGGGCCCGGCACGGACGGACACGGGATGGGTGCCCTGCGCTGGGGCCCCTCCCCGGCCCCAGCAATGACCCCCACCCCAAAGCAAGGAGGGCCCGGGCCCAGCGTTGGCACCGGGCGATGCCCAGCAGGACACGGGCGACTCCTTCTCGGGAAGGATTCCCTCCCATAGGATGCCCCAGCGGGAATCCTTCCTGCCTTTCCCTGGGAGCAGCAGCACCTCTGCCACCTGCACCCCGCTGCCACCCAGAAGGTGCTGCCTTGGCCACCCCTCCCTGCTGCCAACAGCCACCACAAAGCCACCGCGGGAGGCTTCTCTCCCTTCTTGGAGGACGGGGAAGGAGGCTCAGAGAATTCTCCCGGCTGCCTCCTGGTCCTGCTGTCCTGGTCCTGGCACCAGGGTGCTGGGGACATCCTTGTCACACCCTGCATGGACTCCACTCTGTGACCCAGCCCTCTCCCCACAGAACCACAGCCAGCCCGCGCTTTCCCCATCCGGGGAAAATCGGAGTAACACTCCCAGCCAATTCTTTTGGTTTAATTTTTTTTAATCCGAGGTGCCTAAAGCGAGGTGTTGAAACGCATGTTGAGTGCACCACGTTTGGCAGGGGACCAAGCCCACATGGCCTGGGTTTGTGAAGTCCTGAGCACAACCTCGGTGTGTGCTCAGCATCTCCCAAAAAGCTTGCACCGCCGCGCTTTGATCCCGCGCCAACCTTTGTAGCTGCGTGTCTAATTTAAGGTGCTTGGGTTGGAAAATGTTGACAATTATTGTTACTCTAAAATTAAACCAGTGCTTAATTATCAAAATTGATGGTAACTTAGAGTGGCGTTTTCAAGAGAGCCTCGGGGAGTCAGAAGGAGATTTTCAAAGGCGGTTTAATGTCTCAGGGCCACGTCTCCCTCCTCGTACCTGCACTTTCTTACTGACTGCTCCTGCTTCAGCACCTTTCTAAGGCCACCCGAGTTGTGCTGAGCTCTCTACCAAGAGGGTACAAGGTGGACCTGAAACCATGAGTACAGACCAAAATCTCCAGCCCTCCAAATGCACTTGGCTAATTCACAGAGAAAAATCAATTGGCTTTGGGTGCCTAATTCTCCTATAATCCTTTAGATAATCCCAGCTTTAGGCTTTCAGATACCAATAAAAAACCAAACAAACCCCACAATACAAGAAATTCATGCAAATAGAATAGAAAACCAAGATATATTTCATATAACTTTCAGATACTCTGAACTTAATATGAAGTAGGTTGAGGACAATAGCAATAAAACATTGCTCAAGAGAGAGTAAAGGCACAAGACCGTGAAGCCCGAGGCTGAGAACAGAGTTTCGTAATTAAGTAGCCTCCAGACAACGATCGTCATAGGCAGGCATTACTCAAGGACCCAGCCATTATTGCTTTCATCATAATTTTTCAGGAGAGGATCTTTTTCTGGCCTGGCTCCACCTTCATTCAAAGCTCCCAGTGGCCCCAGCCACTAACGAGAAAGCGTTGATTGAGAAATGCTAACGAAGCCTGCACAGACACGGCGTGAGGGGCGGCTGTGGAGCTGGCACGTGGCACTGGGGGTCCAGAGTGGGGGTGACACCAGGCAGGGACATCAAACACCATGTCTGGGATGAAGAAATGGAGGGAGGGAGGTCATGGCTGGTGGCCGGTGCACCCTGGGGTGCTCGTGCTGCCACAGCCTAGACTGGGGGATCATTTGCTGGTTCAGTGGGGTCCTGCTGGTCTTCTCCATCAAATCAGTGGAAAATGTCCTGACAGGAAAGGTTTTCCAAAGAAAACTGAGCCAACTCAAAGAAAATCCTGATAAACCCTATATTGCAACTAAATACCTTCTTTTTAAAAATGCAATACAACACAGGAGCTGTAGTTTTACTCTGCATTTCACAGACCCAGATGGCATCTCCCATGGAAGGCTTGGACAAGGAGAGTGTGGGGGAGTGGAGTAGCACACAGTGGCTGGGCCATGGCAGTGCCACCCATCCATGTCACACCACCGTGTCCATTACAGATCACTGCTGCATCACAGAACTCCCACTTTCTGGGGTTTGGCTGCACCTGGCCCTGGAATTTCAGCTTTGCTACAGAGGGGAGGAAAAAAGCATGAATTAGAAACTCCTCTCTGCTTGTAGAAAATGTTGATTTCCCATCAAAACTCAAATTTGACTAAAAAGTTCCAGTTGATCGTCATTCCCCCACCCGGTGCTGAGTGAATCCCGCTGGAATCGCAGGATTAACTCCCATCCCCTGACGTTATGCTGAGCATGACTGTGCCTGTCTACGCTTAACTGCTGACCTATCTTAAACATCCCACTAATTAATATGCTGAACCAAGGTCGTGTTCCAACACGGCCTCATTTTCCAGTGAAGAGAAAAGCCAAGAAGGATTAGGAACAAATGGGAACAGCCTGAGATATTCCTCACACCCCAAGCCACGGCAGGTCATTGCTTCTCTACCTCAGAGCCCTTCATGCACGAACCCAGAGGACCAGAGGAGCCCCTGTGCCAGCTAATTCCTGGCTAAACAGTAATCCCAAACTGTGGCAGCAAAGCCAGGGCTGAGCCACTCACTCCTGCTCCAGCTGCTCTGATCTCTGGCCAGTTATCAGCACCTGGATGCTCAGGGAAGGGAAAGGTGATCCAAGGAGGTAACAAAGGAATAAAGTTCTCCTTGTTCCTGTAAAAATGCTGCTGCTGGACAGGCTGCCTTGACTGGGTCAGGGCACAGCCCAGCTCCTGGGGAGCCTCCTCGGCTGCTGGAAACCCCTGCCCTGAAGAGCATGGGCTCATCCCATGGAGGGCTGGGCCCCATCCCATAGGAGGGGCTGGCTGTAGCGACACCCTCTCTTGCACGATGATTATTACTCAATCTTCTTTTTTCAGCTTATTATATGGAGGAATGGAGTTAAACACAGTAGAGAAAATCTCTTGGCTCTACATGACCCCAGTCCCTCCAAAAGCAGCAGGGTGGCCGAGCACACCTCCCTGTGACATCTGCTCCCCGAGCTGGACCCCCGGCACACACAGGGGGAGTTTCATCTCCCAGGGAACCAGGAGTGACCCAGGCAAAGGCTGCACCCCATGGTGCCAGCAGCCCCCGAGCTGCTGCTGTGCTCACAGGTGCCCTGCCTCAGATCCTCCCCAGACCCAGGCAAACCTTGCAGGAAGGGGATCTGCTTCTTTAATCCTTGAAAGAAGGAAAAAATGGCACTACCAAAAACTCACCTACGCAGAGGAGCACAGGAGTCACAGGACCCCTCACAACCCTGGCCCCATCACACCTCCAGGAAGGGAGGTCAGTGTAGCAGCAGTTTCCCCCAGCTGGACAGGAGGCATGGGCTGATGAAAATGAATCAGGTTCTTTTAAGGCTTTAATTAATTTTCTCCTCTGCCCAAGATAAAGGGTCCTCTCTGGGGTCTCCTCTTGATCGTTCCCCCACCCACCCCTCCTCCAGCACCATCCCTCACATAAGATCTTCCCTTTTTCTCCCTCCAGCAGGTTTAGGAGAGAAGGCAGATAACAGGAGAGCAACTCCTCTCCTCATGTTTCACCTATTCCTCCAATGTATTACCCCAAAACCCCTCCAGGACATACTGGGGCAGACTGGTCCTATGGGAACTTCTCTCTCTGATCCACGACCCAACACCACTGCTCACACCAAATCTCCCACCTCAGGTGTCCCTGGGAAGGAGCAGGGGATGATCCCAGGCTCCTGCAACACATCCCTCCCTCCAGAGGGGAGCCAGGGCTGGGTGAAACCTCTCTGGATCCCCTCAGAATGGCAAGGGGGGAGGAGAGGCACAGCTGCCCTTCGCGAGGCCGCAGTGAGGTTTTGTGACTCCGGAGAGTTGGCAAATCCCCGGATAAAAGGGAAAATATGTTCATAATAAATAAGACTGAAGTAACATGTTGCGAAATATTTACTCCCTCAGAAAGGCGGCTGTTTGCTTTCAGTGGAGCTGCATCTGATCCTCTGCCAAGCGGGGCTGAGCGCCTGGAAAAGAGACTTTGCTGTGGTCAGCGAGGGAAAACCAGGTGCCCAGAAAGTGCAGGGACTGTGTGTGCACAGGCACACGTGAGCAGCGGGGAGATGGGCACAGTCCCAGGAATCCCCAGCTCCTGAGAGCCCCACGAATGCCTCTGTGAGCAGAGCCAGCCTGGAGCTGAAACTTTAATTTTAATGCAACTAATCAGATGTCAGTGTAGAGACCGAAGGAAGGAGAATAGAGGGGAGAAAAAAGAAAGAGGTGTTGATAAAATACTTGTTAGAAAGAAAATTGGATTAGTGGTGCCATTCTGGCCATGAAGTTCTTTGAGCCAGAGAAAAGAAATAATAATCTTGTTTCTTTTTTTCCCCGTCTCTCTGCAGCCCACAGAAGGCCTCACAGCCAAAACATCAGTCCTTCTAATCTTATTTTCTTTATTCTAGCATGTATTTTATTAACCCCTTTTCTCATTTAACTGCTATGAATAGCTCAGTGGGTAACATCCTTCTTAGAAAGTGAAAACCTCCTTGGAGATGCGGTGCAAGGAGAGAAATGCAGACAAACTTCCAGCTCCCGCACTCAGAAGAAAAGCCCCCTCTGTAATCCCGTCTGGAGAATCCCAACATTGTACCCCAAGGTAGCTGCCAGCTCCAGGTCCTCTCTTTGGAGCAGGAACAATCAGGGAATTTATCTGGGCACGCCAGGAGATTGCTCCAGCTCTATAAACTCCGTGGACATGGATCAGAGATTAGAAAATAAATAAACGCCCATGCTGCTTCTTGGGAAAGTGTCTCTGTGTGTGTGTGTGCATACAGCACCCTAAAACCAAGTCAGGCATCTGAATTACCTTTTTACAGCTTCCCTGTAAATCACCTTTCCTTTACAGCTTCCCAGAAATTCCCAGTGAAATTCCCAGAATGGACTGGGATGCTCATGGGAGTGAACCCAGCACTCCTGTGCCTGGGCTGGGGGCTCTGGGCCAGGCATGTCCTGCTGCTGGCACAGGGGCTCCAGTGGCTTTATCCCACCAGCCCAAAGCAAGGCTGGATTTCTCCTCTCACACCCACAGCAGGATTTTGTGCCCCAAGTAAGACATGGGATGTCTGGAAGCTCAGGACCAGCCTTCCCTCTGCGCAGCAGCGATATCCATGTGGCCAAAAGGGGAGAAAAACCATAATTAAAACATCAAATCCAAGGGAGACAGTCCTGGCCTGAGCTGCTGTAAGTGGGAACAGAGATTTGGCCTCTCCATAAAGAAAATACCAGCTCCAGCGAGCTTGGCTGCTGCCTCCTTCCCTGTGAGCAGCAAACCTTCCTGGGAGAGGGGTGGGAGCGGGATCCAGCCCCGCGCGATATTGGTGTGTTATTTTCCTTGACAGCTGTGGTGTATAGTGGTAAGTGCATGTTTAATTCATTCACAATTTATGGTGTAATGAGAACAATGAATGTGTCTGAGGGAATAATTGCTTCACGGCGGGGATGCTGGAGAGTTCAAGTTGGTTGGCACCTGGACTTTGAATCGGGGCTGGCAGGGATTGGCTCCGGCGGCCCCACAATGGCCCCGATAACAAAGCAGTGGGGATGGGGAGGGGGTTCAAAGTCACCCCGTGCTGCCTGGCCGAGCTGCAGCAGCCTCTCCATGGCAGTGGCTGGATCCCAGCCCCGTTAGACCCGTCTGGCCCCAGTTACTGGGCACCCAGTGAGGGTTGTGCGTGTGGGAGCTGCTTTTCCAACCCGTGTTTACAAGGGAATGTTGCCGTGCTGCAAATCCGTGTCCCTGGAAAACCAGTGCTTCCTCCACCTCCCTCTAGGATCGTTTCACTGCTTGGTCCTGGCTGTGTCTGCCAAACCCTCCTTTTGTTGGGGGTGTGGAGAGGGGGTTGACCCTTTCCAGTGTCCTCAGCAGCCACATGGAGTTTCAGAGGCCTCAGAGGTCAAGAGCATCCATATGGAGGGCCCAGGAGCTCCGTGCGTCTCCCAGCTGTCCCCACGGCAGCTGTGCTTGCTGCCCCGAACAAAGCTCATTAGGGGGCTCGTTAGGACACACAGGGGTTGCTCTGAGCTGTCCTGGAAGAGCCCTGGAATCACACCACGCCCAGGAGAAGGCACCACATTTGGCTCCATGTACAAACAGTTCCCATCCATCAGATTGGGAGCAGGGACATCCCATTATCCATCATGGGCTCTCTCCCACAGCACTGAGCAGGGCAAGATTTTGAGCCAACAACAAAGAGATGCTGATAAAGCATCCCTAAAGCCTTGGTCCATGCAGGGGGGTCTGCAGCAGCCCCCTCCACAGCTCCCAGCTCTTGGCACCCAGTGGAAATGCCAGTTTGATTTTTCAGAGAGATGTGCCAAAGCATGAGCAACAAACCTTCCATGCCTCAAATCCACCCCGAGGAGATCAACCATCAATATGGGGCTCTTGGACCCAGCATCAGCGCTGGGGCGAACAGGCTGTGAGGAGCTGGGAGACTCAGATGCTGTTGTTAATTATTACACCATTATATTGGGGAGCTGTGCTAGAGACCATCAGCACTCAAGCTTTTCCATACATGGACTGTGCAGGATGGAGCTGGGTCCCTGTTCTTCTCCATATGGGAACGCCACGTGCTGGGGACGGGCTTGCCTTGGACAGCTTTCAGAGATGCTGAGCTGAGAGCCCTGTTACACATTAACTCCCATACAGGGCTCTACAAGATGTTTTGAACACATATGTAACACTTGGGACTAAATGGAGGCTGCTTTTAGCTGGGGCAACATCTGGGTATGAGCAGATGTGGACCAAGCTAGTGAGCAAACCACTGCAAGGGCTTTTCTTTAGGGACTGAAGGCATTTTTCCAAGGGGTTAAGTGGTTTAGGTGCATAAATTTAAAGGAACTTAATTCAGACTAAAAAGATCAAGGCTTTAGGCTGCTGTGTCCCCTCAAAAACATCCCACCTATCTGCCGATGGGAACAGCCACAGCTGGGAGTGGAAGACAGAGCTTAGGTGCAGACAGAAACATGAATTTGTAGTCCTGACAGAGAACCTTGTTTTATCCCATCCACTCTGAGGTTAAACACGATGTTCTGTCAAGCCACACAAGGAGGAAAACAGGGTTTGGCAGCGGCGTCTCACTCGTGTAACCGCGTTAAACACGGCACAGCTCCGCGGGCCGAGATTGCATCGAGAGGAGAGGCTGCCAGCCCCACTTTCATCTGTACTCAGGAACATCCAGGAGGCAGCGTTGCTGTATATCCATCACTCCTCTCTCCCCCCTGTAATGCTCTGCCTCGTCACTGCTTTCCCTGGAGCTGCTCGCTGTAAGCCCTGACACTGCTCTGCCTGGGAGGGAAAATAACAGACCCCAGTGCTTAAAGAGGGACCAATCACGTCTTTGCCTCTCCATGGGCAAGCAAAGGTTAAACCCAAAGGTGACTGCAGATGCAAAGTGCGAATTGAGTGGGGTTCACACCTTCTCTCCCGGCTCCATCCCCTCCCGGAGCTCAGCTGTGAGCTGAGCTCCCCCGAAGTCCCATCCCCGCAGGAGGATCCAGACCCACCCCCATCCCAATCTCCAGCACAGCCCAGATGACAGGTCAGGATACAAATAAACCCACCCATAATTGCACATCGTTAATTACCGAGAGTGTTTGGGTTTCTTGGAGAACATTAGGTTGTGAAGACGCTCAATCAAAGAGCCCTTGGGGCATTCAAATCAAGGCAAAGCATCAAAACCCAAGCGCTGTTTTGCAAACACAGCTTCAAATGAGCGGTGGGGGGAGGAAAGGCTTCCCCCCCGCCTGCCCG